>NC_048901.1:14054578-14354578 GCF_011077185.1 Oxyura jamaicensis | reverse complement strand
AGTCCTTTTTTTCTTTTGTCTAACACTGAAGTATAAAAATGCACGTAAAGTAAGGTGAATTTCCAAGATGTAAGATCCCTGCAGTAAACCTCAAGATGCCTGCAAAAGAGCTCATTTCACTGGTGCAGGTAGCTATTGCCTTTAAATGTTTGCTTTTGATGATTTTACTATTATGCCCTAGCAAGCAGTGTTCTAAATCCTTTGTAGGTTAAGTCCTGTCATCGGTGAACTGAACTAAGACCCAAAATCACATCTTTTGAACAGGGAACTTGGGTGAGGAAAGTGTCTCTTCAAATATTACGGTGATATTTGCTGGTTTATTGTTCCAGAACTTGTTGTCTGGACCTCTGTGACCCCCAGCTTTCAGGTTTTACCCCTCACTCATGTGAGGCACAAGGTGAAAACATGAGTGAAGCGGGTTCTGTGTGGGGGAGATTACACCAGCTCACAAAAAACCCAGGCTATGCTGGAGCTTAGTTTGAAAATCAGTAATTTAAAATGAATTTGATTAATTTGGTGGCATGACTCAGTGTTTTGTAACGCATTCTGGTTCAGCAGCAATATATTGTTCAAGTAATCTGCTAATAACATCTTTGGGCTGTTGATACTGAAAACAGCCTGTTTGGAATCGCTCTTCCAACGCCCTGTAACACTGCGGCGGGGTATCTATCTGCTGTGCTGTGGGAGAGGGATGCAGAAAGCTTTATTTCATGCTGTAATTTAAAACCACGATAGATGAAGTTCAGGATTTGGTGGAGGATGTCACTGGGGGAATTAGTTCAGGTTTTCAAGCAGTCTGATTTGGGGGCTAGATTTTTGCGGTCCTTTACAGACCGATTTTTTTTTTTTAAAAAAAAGAGGATTATCACCTGAAATAAAGAACTGAAGTTGGAACTAATTAACTTTTATCTTATTTTAAGTATACTTGCAGGTATTGATAACTATCACATTAAGTGTCTCACTCCTCTGCTGAACTGCATGACACAGAGCATCTCTCAGAGAATCTCCTCATCTGCTTGCTGGGCCTCCTCCTGCGAGCAGGAAACCTTTAGGGCTCATTTTTAATGATAAGAAATGTCAAGTACTCCAGGCTTCCCAGCAACAAACCAGAGCCCAAGGGGCTACCTTCACAACCAGCTGGCTTAATATCTTTGTCTCTCAGACATGTTGTTTCTGTTAGAAAAAGCTGTAACACATACCCGATGTGCTGTACCGCTCCTCTGACAGCAGTCAGAGCCAAATGGGGCTGTAAACTTCCCCGTGCTCTCCAGCACTGGTGTCTCATCTCTGCTTCCTGTCCTCACTGCTCTTTGTGCTGGAAGAATGCACTTTTAAATATCACGGCACTATTATTTAGACTTTTCCTCCTTTCCTTGTGTACTTTTTAAGCAAAGCATGACTGTGCTTCTCTTATTGCTTGCCTCTGTAAATCCCCAGCCAAATGTTTTCATAGCAAATACTCTCCCACCATATAATTTGTGGGCACTTCTTTGTATTGCTGCTGAAGCTTTTAAACTTAGCAGCCCTGTTATTTTGACTTGTTTGGTAGTCATGCTTGACATGGGATGCTACTGGATCACGTCATAATACAGGGAGATTGTGAAGAGGACAGGGCACTGGTTTGTACAGGAGTATGTGAGAAGTGCTCAAGGTTCAAGAGCTCCAGTTTGAGTGATGATGCACTCCAAGCTGGTAAATTGGCATGTTCTTCTATTTGATAACTAGCTTCTAGCCATGGCAAATGCAAGAAGGGCATACAGACTCTTCCACTGCCCTCAGCAGCAATAACAGCATAACTTATTCATCCTTTACCCTTCTCCCATCCTTAATCTTTTTGTCCTGACTCCCCACTACCTCTTGCTTTTCTGCCACGGCTTTGCTTAGGTTGCTCTGTTCCCTGTGTGTTTCAGCAACTATGCAAGGTTTTGTTTGTCCTGATAAGGATAAACTTGAACGCCTCATGGAGAAGCGTGGGAATATTGCTCAAAGTTGACAGGAAAGGCTGTTTGGGGGATGGCGGTGAGCAGCCTTGTTGATCACACCAGAACAAAGCCAGCTTGAAAGAGGCATTGACTTACCTGTGTATTCTATTGCTGAAAATGGATGGTTGCCCATTTCCTGGTGGGAATACGTTATATATCTGCTTTAGAGCTGCATGGGGACTTGAGGTTGGCTGGTCCTATTAATAATGCATAGGATGGCTGGATTTAAGTCATCATTATGCACAGAGTATAGTGCAGTGACATACTGGTGCAGAAAACGATTCCTTTAATAGGCTTGTTCCTTTTGGCTAGATCCTTTAGATAGCTAGTTTGTTTGACAGCTTTATACTTTTTTTTTCACCTTAGTTTTTCATTAAAGCCCAAACATTTTTGCTGAGCAACTGCATGGTGTTCAAGGAATCTCTTCAGGGCTTTCAAGGAGAGCTGGGGCACTCTCCTGGGGACTGGTTTTCTTGTCATAAAACATGTCCCCGTGCATCCTCCTAAAGAGGTAGATCTCAAAGGCAGAGGCAGGCTGCACAGCCTCCGTGTGCAAGTGTTAAAGCCCCTCCTGCTGATTTCCCCTGGTCTCCATGCAGGTAGCCTGGAGAAGAGATGGAGGCTAGGGGAGATTTTATTTTTTATTTTATTTAAAGATCCAAAGAGCTATCAGAGGCATAGTTCTTCCTATTTGAATTCTTAGGGGCTGTTACTGATACAGGAATACTCCAGCTTTAAACAGGGTGGTTTCTTTATGTGCAGGTTTCATAAGCACTTTGCTGCTTTATTTATTCATAAACTGCTGCCTTCAGAAGATGGCTAGGAATTGAAAGTACATGAACACTGAGCACAGACCGCTGTAATGCATTCAATTACTTTCTTTAGATTAGCCAACCTGAAGTGGTGTATAGAAAGGATCTTGTAGGGACTGATCATGAAGAATTTTTAATCTATTTAAACATTGACACCAGTCTCACTGCTGTGGGGTCAGAAAATGGTCAGGAATTCATTTCTGATTGCACAAAACCCTTCCATTTTTCCTCTTGCACTTTCTCTTCACTAAATACAACAGAAGACCAAGTGCACCAGCAGATGTGACAGCTGATATGACATGAGCTCTCCAGGTACACCAGCCCTTGATTCTTCTTCTTTTGTATTACCTTCATCATCAGCCAGAGACCTTTCTGGGGAAGACAGTCTAGGAATCCCATACCAGTCTGGGCAATCTGGCAATCTTCACTTAATTAACTTACCACTAACACTTAGCAGCTTGTAATTTTTTCCAGACAACGTTTTCACGCTAGGTCCCCCAAAAGCTCCACAGTGTGTTTAATTGAAGATATGATAATTGTGAGTTACTTTGCTGCAGCTGTTTAAAAGTAAAAAAGGAAAAAATCCATTAAGACTATCTGAATTATATCACAGGAAAAAAGTCTGCTTTCTATTATATATGCTACCCTTAGGCTGAGCTAAATTGCTGCTTTCATAGCTCAGCTGATGGCAGTTAGCTGAGCTGCTTGTATCCCACTAATTTTTTTGAATGATTCAGAGTCCTTTCCTGAGCTGAGCAAACCAACAGAATATCACTGCATAGGTAAAGACAAGCCTGTTTTCTGCCTTTTGAACTTCAGATTGGTGGTATCTTGAGTATTTTGACTTGGATGCCAAGCTGGGGAGAAATGGTCAAGAGCCACTTACTGGCAGTGGTTTGTAGATCTTGCAGTGTCAGCCCCAGGGAGCCAGGTTGTTTCTGCCCTTGAGAGATGTGTGGTGCCTCCATCGTCAGCGCTGGTGCTGTGCTATGTCCTCTTCCCCCACATCCCTGCCTATTCTGTTGGTGACTCTCTTGCTGATCCATTATTATTATTATTGTGAAATGTTTTGCATGGTGAACACAGCCAGGGATCCTTCAGCATGATGGCACCTGTAAGACATAAGTGAAGCTATCCTGGAAGGTGGCAAAGGTGAGATACCTGGAGACACTGACTGTCCCCAGCTTCCCCTGGAGTCAGCAGGCTTTAAGGGCATTTATCCCACAGGGAGGTTCTCAGGCTCAGTCTTGTTATAGCATCATCGAGAGATGACCCACAGAGAGAGACCATGGCTTTGGGTAATGGGTTTCTGTTGCAAGCTGCTAATTCTTTTGTTTGAACAGCAGGACGTACCCTAAAGCTCTGTTATATTCATTAACAAGGGCAAGCACGCTACAGCCTCAGAGAGCAACATTAGTAACTGATAAAACTGTGTGTGTGTGACTCCTTCAATGTGCAATTTGTTCTAATAGCGTATACGGCTGGTAATAAACAGTCATTTTAAGGGGTTTGTCCTGTTGCCTCTAGTTAGAAGAAACGAGCTCCCGTTCCTTCATTTACAAAGCTACTTCTTACTGAAGTGCACCCTGGTATATACCTACCACACAGACATGGACTCAAAGTGTTTTGGTTTTTTAGTTATTGGCACGAGCTCTGAGTGTTAGATTTAAGTTTCACAGGATCCTGATGTAAACATATGATACAAGTGCTTTATCCCGAATCTTTAAGACAAGTCTTAACCAAGGTTTAACTCTGAATGGATCGGGGGAATCAGACTGCTTGGTGGATAACTGATCTCCAGGACTGATGATGGCCATATGTAGGTGGTGTTTCAGCCATTTCCCAGTGGCAGTTTCTCCACAGAGCATTATCAAACCTCATGGGAATTCAGGCTAATCCCACTTACTCTTTCCCCTCTGTCTGGAAGACATTGCAGTGGGAACAGGTTTGTAGAGCAACGTGGTGCTGAGAAGCTGATGTCTACGCAATACAGATGTCAGTTTGTCCGGGAGTCGCTCTGTGCTAGCTCTAACCTAGTCCCAGGGACACACAAGCAGCTGGAGCACACTGGTGCCCACCAGGAGAGCACCTTGCGGCCTTGTTTGGAAGGAAATGTGTTGAGATGAGCTCTTGTATTTAGACTGCTCCATGATACAGACCAAAGCATTGTAACAAAGGATGGGTGGGAGATTTGCTTCCAAAGCATCCCCCTGCTCTGTACTAAACCGTTAATCTAGAGGCATCAATTATTGCCTGAAATGTTTCAAGCATCCTCAGGATGAAAGAGAATCCCCTGCTACATATTACCTTGGAGGGGAGATATATTATATCATGCTTTATTTGTTTGCACCCTGCCTCGTCTTTGTGCTCAAGGACACACTACCCTTCCTCACAGCTGAGTGCCCAGGGTGGCTTGGGAGCTGTGAGGGACTGGAGGTGTAACAGTTTGCTGTGTTACTACAGTGAGAATGTATTTTCTGTCCAGAACAATCACTGTGGGAAGGAGGTGTTTGAGGGAAATATTCAAAACCTTCTTCTCAACGATGATGAGGTGAAGGAAGATGTTAAAGCATAAACAAACCATCCTGGGTGAATTAACACTCCTTTCTTATTCCCCACCACCATGTAAGAATGAAGCACAGGTTCTCCTCTCATCCATTACCAGTTCCCAAAATGACAGCAGTGCCTATGGGATTAAAAGCAGACTGAATCAGAGATGGCTGAAACATTTTATTCCAATCCCTAAGGAATAGCTCTTATGCACAGAGCTTGCTTTTGAGCTTTTGATCAGGAATGTGCAACAACTCAGCCTTGGGGACTGTTTGCAAAGGCATTAGTGGCATTTTTCTATCTACTCACATTTGAATTTCACACCCATAGAATACAAACACCCTGTCTTATGTTTTTTAAGTAGTCTCTAAAAGAAAAAAACTGTGCTGCTACTCCAGGATTGATACTAGGCTGGTGATGCTGGTGTTGCGCTGAACCTCACTCTTCAGGGCTAGTTGTTTTCTTGTTGTTTTGTTTTAAGCGTACAAATGATCTGGAGTGACCCAGCCACGGCTCCCTCCGCTGCTGCCACAACCCAGTCACATCGCTGTCACCTCCAGCATCTTAACAGTACAGCTACATCAGCTGCTGTTCCCGGGTGCTAGGAAATGGGCTGATATAGAGAGCAGCCCTGAGAAAGATTTACAATGATATCCATCCAGGACAATGCTGCTGAGCCAGCAGCCCTCAAGAGAAAACTGCCTACAGGGTTTTTTCACTTTTTTTTTCTTTTAGGGCAGCTCTTAAATAAGTGGCTTTTCTCACTTTTTTTTTTTTTTTTTCCTGGTGCTAAAATGCAAGTGTCTTCCTAACCTAATGTGGTGTGGGGAGAGGAAAGCATTTTCAAGATGAAATGGAAATGCTTGCAAAACATGCTGAGACTTCCACAAGGGACATTAAAATAGAGTGCAAATAGCAGGCAAAAATTCCCTGAACTCATGACTTGTGATACCCTGTCCTCTTATATAGTCACTTGTGAAATTCATTCAATGCTCTTTGCCTTCAGGGATTGCCTAGGCCATGATTTGCAGAGACGCTTGTCCGGCAAAGCACCTCTTTCCAGCAGCTGAAAGCTGGGTGCTGACATACTTCAAAGTTAATTATTCCCCCCCCCAACTTACTTTGAGAATCACTTGGAAACTTTGCTGATGAGCATGAGGAATGGTATAGCCCAGGCCACCAGCGAAAGTTCATGTCTACAGGTTCACGTAATAAAAGCGGAGCCTATGCAAGCATCATCTTCTTTCTGGAGATGATATTGTGACCTTTGATTCTTGAAGTAGCTTTCCAGAAAGGAAGCTATGCTCTGACTTCAGCCCCATTCTTCTCTCTGTCCTGACATAGCCAAAAAAGCAAAGCATGCTCTGATGTTGGCAGCCCAACAAAAGTGATATTTTTTTTAAGGATGAACTGTTCATGAACCATTTTTTAATATATTGAGCACAAATAACCTCTGGATCAAGGTTAGCGCATGGACATTTTTTTGGTCTAGCTGTCTTGGAGGAATGTATTAAAAAAGCAGTGTCAGGCATGATTCATCTTGCATTTCTTTGCTGTCCCTCTCGCTCCCAGTGAAGGAATACAGCCTTCTGTTTTGGAGCAGATGAGGCTTTATCAGAAAGGACAGGGCATCTCTCCAACCTTTCCCATCCCAGGGGCAGGTGGGTGCCTGCCAGGGTGGCCGTGCTTCTGGTGCCCCACGGGAATTGCAGCCAGCTGCAAACCTGCTCTGAGCTCCTGCAGCTGAACTTTCTCCTTCTGGAGAGGCAGTTTCTTCTGAATCCGTAGCAAAGCCTTGGTGCTCAGAGCCCACCCTTCATCGGCTTAGCAGCTGGTGATGCCACCGTTAAGCTCTCAGCAAATTCACCTTTCCATCATCCTTGGGGGTTAATCACTGCTTTGCAGTTCTCTTTTTCATTGACTCAACTGTTGTATTTTATTGAAACTCTCCTACATTTATACAGTCTTCTAGAAAAGCCATTAAAACTGTGACACATGTAGTCCTAAATCTGAAATTCTCTGAGAGCCACTCCACAAAGAATAAAAATCAGCTCCAGTTTTATCCACTTCAAACAGTGGTTCTGGTGCGTTCCCAGTAGCTGTTTGATTTTTAACTTTCCTTTTTTTGTGACAGAACAAATTAAAACAGCATCTCAGCTCCCTCTGACAGTGACACACTTGACTACGATGTACTCGTGTTACTGAATATTCAGGGCTCCTCCGTGCTGTCAGAGCCAGTTTGCAGCGCGTACCTGAATAAGCCTCAGCTTCGTGATCGGGTCCCAGGGGGTTTTAAATCCCGTGGCTGATGGGGAGCTGTGGGGCAGAGTCACTCATGCAGGCAGCAAATGCATTGGTTTCCTCTGTGCACGTGGGAGCAGTCGGGCTGTTTAGGCACGAGGCATACAAAGCTTCTGCTTTGTAAATTGAGCTCGTGTTGTGTTTTTTGATCATTGAATCATTTGTGGGTTTTGGAGAGCAGCTATGGAAATCGGCCTTTGCTGTCTCTGGGGTATCAAGCTCAGGAGATGATTTCTTCTGTATAGGAATGGCTTTGCCTGGAGAGCTCCCAGCCTGGATTATATGGCAGGGCAATAGCTTCATGAAAGAAGCTTTATGTGCGCTTACACTGCTCACGGAGATGTTCTTGTGCCTGCTTGTGTGCCACCAGCTCAAACCAACATTGAGGCAGAGACAGAGTGCAAGGGCTTCTTAAGAATCATAATAAAAATAGACTACCACCACCCTTTTTTGAATGGTAAGGTAGGGATGAGGATGTTGCCAAACTGAGTGAAGCAGAAGGAACAACCCTCCTGCAAACTAGTAAAGGGTCCCAAAGGAGCTGATGCCTGGGATGTTTGTTTGAATTGCTACAGCGTAAAATAACTAAGAAGAGATAGAGGTGCCCATGTGAGGAATATGACGTGACCAGCTCTGCAGAAAGAGTGATCACACACCTTAAGCATGGCCGGGCCTGTTGTGTCAGTGTATGACCATTACCCCACACGGTTTTCCATGTGAGGATGGTATTTCTATAACTACATCTCAGTTCTAACATCCCATCCATCCTCGTACCTCTGCAATGGAGTCTTGCCAAGGTGTGGCTATTTTCTAGACCTCAGGAAGAGCTGATTTTTTTTTTGTAGGCAACGGGTATATTCCAATAAAAAGACCTTTGTAAAAATATATTAACTAGCATAAAGCATGAACAAATTATATGAATGATGAAAATCCTTGTAAATATGGAAGCAACAAATCTTTCCAAAATCAAGAGTCATCCACATACTCAGGTAGTCTTCAGTACTCTTGATGTGCTGTACCAGGGCTGCTCTTGCCATCAGTTCTTGATGTCTGGATAACATTTGCCCTTGAACACAGGGTAAAAAATTCCTGCTGTTCAGTGAACTGCCTGCAAGATCAGTTGCAAACAACAGGCTTCATACAGAATGGAGATTCCTCTCAGTCGCAGGGATCTGTGTCTGAGCAGTGCATCCAGAGCTCTCAGTTTTTTCCTTTCTCCTTAACAGAAGTTATCTTTTCTTTAACTTTGTGCTGGAAAAGCAGATTTTCTTAAGGCACCTTTTTAACAGTGTACATTTTAAAGGCATGTCACTGAAAAAAAAATCAGGCAATGTCCAGACCTGAATAAAAAATATATATATATTTCTTCTAGTTGGATCATTTATTAAAAGCCTCAAGATGTGGTAATATGACCTTATTGCTGATTTCATCAAGCTTGTGACTTTAAAATGTCCTTTAAGTTTCAAGGGTAAAAATACAGCCATTGTTTGTCAAAACAAAGTATTTTGAACTGTTTTATTTCCCCAAAATCTAAGATAATTGCTTAGTTTTTTTTTGTTCCCCACCCCAAGTGACCCCAAGTGAGGGGAAACTCCCAGGATAAAGCGTGAGCCCTCAGGTAGGAACATCGGTATTAACAATATATGGGAGCTGTGATCTGAGGAGACCAGTTTTAACTCTGGTTAGGGTACAGGAGTGATGCATTTCCAATGTTATTCGATATTCCATGTGGCAAGCCTATTGCTGAAGTTTAAATCCTGCTTGTTCTAGTGTTAGTCCCTGTGGAGCTAAGGGATGGTAACTGCAGTCCCTGATGCCATACGGAACAGGGCTGAAGCTGCCAGAACAGCGTATTGCTGGCCGTGCAGATGTGCTGTCATCTGGGTGTCTCAAAGTCTTAGTCCTTCACAAATGACCCCCCTGAGAAGAACTTAATAGGGAGCTGAATTAGTGCCCGAGGTCCCAGCAAGGAGCATCAATGAGGGTGGAAATCGGGGTCCTAGCTAAATTCCTGGTGCTGTGCTGGTTTGCCTGGAGGCACCTGCAATTCACTGCAAATGTTAATTCCCAATTTTTCTTTTTTCTTTATTCCTCTTGTCAAATCTGGGCTGTTTAAGCTTTTCTTTCACTTATTTGCAGATGTAAATTGCAGAAGTCCTCATGAATTGCATCTCCCTTTGGCAGTGAGAGACCCGTAGCATGGAAGCAGTGCTGTTCTTAGAAAGGTGCCGTGGGAAATCCTCCTGCTGAGTCACCTGCCGCTCGGGTGCGAGTTGCAGTGCCGGCCCCAGCAAGGCATCCGAGCCAGGGCTTGCCCTGCTTCTAATGGTCTCAAAGATTGGAAAGCCTAATTAATTTCATTAGCTAGGTCTGGGGGAAGTTTCAGCTTCACCCAGAACCTGCTGCCTTCTCATCTCTTGGTCTCTGCCCTCCCCTTCATCTGCCTGCTTTCCTCTAGATGGCATTGCAGGAGAAAGGGAACTCAGATGGAAAAGCAGATTTCACTGCTGGAGAAAGCCAAGTTGCAGGAGCTGCTTTGCATTTTGATGGTGCTCGATTATTTTATCCACTAGACAAGCACCTACAATATTAATACCTCCCGTGTCAATCTCAAACAGGATGCAGATAAGCATTTGCTGCGAGCAGTCTTGTTGATTGGTTCCTCAGCTAAACCGTTTTTTCCAGCTTTCTTTTTGGGTAATTTGCCAATGATTTCCTAGGATATTCATGTTTGTGCAGGGGAAATAAAAAGGAAAGTACAATCATAAGTACATCTTTGATATAAAAGGACAGTGGAAACTTTAAAAGAAATAAAAACAAGTAAGTGAAAAAACACCTTGCCCTTCTCACTTATCTTCTGTTTTTACAAGTAACTACTCTGAGATTGCAGAAACAATTTATTCTGCTCTATTTTTTCTAGTTTGTTTTCCCTCCTGCATTTGACAGTACTATCTGCATAATCAATTTCACTCTTCCACTGTAGTAATTCCTCTTTTTATGGGATGTTCAGGCAAGCTGCAATGAAGGAGAGATTTAAAAAAAAAAAATAAAAAATTATGGCTGTCCACACTGGCTGCAGCACTGTGATGTGGGTTGTTAGGCTGTTACCTGGGGAATTCAAGACTGATCTTGTCCTTTTAAAAAACAAACAAACAAACAAAAAAAAAAAAAAAAAAAAAAAACTCCAGATTTTTTTTTTTTACTCTAAAAGGTTTTGGGAACTATGGAGTATGAGCATCAATTTTAGTTCTCATAATCTTTCCATTTCTCAGACTGTGTTAAGTCCTTTCTCCCCCTGAGTTCATCTTTTCTAAACTGTGCTTGAACTGCATGCAACCTTTTGAGATGCGTATCTCACAGGTGCCTTGCATGTGGTGTCTAGCACAGCCACACTTCCAGGGGCTGGGTCTCCTCTCATGTACTCTGGGATCACAGTAACCTCCTTTGTGGCTACATTATGGTGATTCTGTCACCATGGGATTCACATCTCTTCCTCCTCAAATGCTTCCAAGCATGGGTATGTAGCTTAAAGCAGGAATTCAATTTTTACTTAAAAGTTAAGCTATTTTTGGAGTGATATTAAATTTTAGGTACCAGTTCTGTTAATTGAGTAGCCAGTCATCCATACCTGCGTGATATTACAGCCCTCTGCTGTCCTGGTAAGGCCTACAAAGCTGGCATCGCTTGCAAATGTCATCAGTGTACAACTGTTCTCAGTATTGGTGAGTACTTGTGATGTTGGGATGGGAAGTAATTGTTGGAAATGCCACCTAAAGCCTCGGTAAAGGTTACGGTGCCTGTGTCTCATTTGCCTCTCCTGACAGGGAAGGATGTTGGGTCTGCCAAATTCACACTGGCTGTGGATAATATATGTGTTAGGACTCTGGGTACTCACAATATACTTTGCTTCGAAACATCTTCTAAAGACCTGAAGGCTATTAAAGTCAGACTAATAGATTTCTTACCAAATAGACTAGGTTGTTTCCTTTTTGTTTCTTAAATATAGATGCTGTTCTACAGCTAAAAGGCTGTCTGCAAACTTGAGCTATTGAAAAGTTTTTTCTTATAAAATCTGTCTATTCTGCTACTTTCTTCAGGAGGGATGGATACTCTTAAAAAAAAAACAACCCTCAATGTTCTAAGTTATCAAGACATTTCTGTTAATTTCAGCTCTGTTAATTTCGTTGTACCTTCTCTGCTACTCAGCTTTCCCAAGTACTTTGCTTGGTCAGGCTGTGTTTATAATACGCTTTTCTCCATGGTATCCAAACATTGATTTAAAACATTAAGTGTAAAAAAATTAGCAGTTCTTGTATTCATACCTTTTAGGAAGACATCAAAATAGGGCCCATCCAAGATGAAATGTATTTCTGAGGCTGTGTTTCTAATTTCTTCAAGTCCTAACCCATGTATTCGGAGAATGTTTCAGCTGGCTTTTTCTGACCAGGGTGAAATGCAGTTTAAAGTCTTCTGGATTAAAATCTTCTGGATAAAATTTTTCTAGAATCTAGATTCTCCTTCAATACTTGGACGTGCCCAGAGGTGTGCAAACGTGTGGAGAAGCTACTGCCTGACCTGCTGTGGGGCCAACCCCGAGGGTGACTCTGGTGTCTGCTGGGTTGAGCTGTGCCTGGGGGCTGGCAGCGATGTGAAATCCGTGCCTTGGTGCAAGGGGGTTATTGATGTGCTTGGATGAGGGCTTTGCAAGAGGAGACCCTGGGGAGACTGAAGTTTTTGAAACAGTGTTGATTCCTGCTTTAAAAATCCTGGCTAAAGTCAGGGTCGTAAGATTTTAAGGATACTACAAATGATTCACGTATGTTCCACTGCAGGGAATCTCTTTTTATTGGTTTGATATTCCACATTTAATGCACACTTCTAGCATTAGCTCAGCTGTGGTGCTTACTGGGGGAGTTATTGGCTTTTCTCATCCTTATTAATTTCTTTCTTCCTTTCCTCTTTCTTGGTGATTTCACTTAGGGTTGGCAAAGCTGTGAACTTAAGCCAATACACTAGCTAAGGCATGGACTGGGGGTGGGAGTTTAATTGAATTCTTACGACATACTCAGCGTGCAGTCTTAGGGAGAGACAGGTAACAGGTTATCATGTAACTCAGCGTAGGGTAAGAGGATTAGTCTGGGTCTCGTTACAATTATAAAATGATCCATACTTGTGTCGTGGGTGTTAAATCCTGTGGCAGGTATATGGTGTGCCCTCCTGTAGGAGGGGGGCACAAAAAACGAGTGTCACTGTGAAGAGAACTGGAGTCCTTTGAAAGTGCGAGTTAGCTACCCAAACAGAACTAAGCACAAAAACTTAGAGAAAATTCCTCGTATTTCTCTGGTTTCATTTTGGTTTGGGCCCTGTCCTAACCAAAAACGTTTACTTAAACTGTTTATTGATGCTTATTATTAAACCTCAGTTTGTGAGAAACAATATATTTTGAGAAATGCTTGCAATAAATATTCTGCTTACATTCTTTGAAGACTTAATTTAAAAAACATTCAGTTGAACAATCAAAGTGTTGGCACTGGACCTTGCTTGGACAAAGCACTTGTTTCCTCTCTGATGGATTACATTATCTTCCCAGAGCTGCTGTTGCTGCTCCACAAGGAATGCCACTTGTGCACAACACTCCTAGTCCTCTTTATTGTTTGGTTGATATTGTTGAAAGGAAAACTAGGAGGAAAAAAATGACAAAGTTGTTTGTGTGAAAAATGTTCCTTGATACAAACCACGAAAAAGAGCTCACATCCATCCCAGCTTGATTAGCTTCTTTTTCAGCTATGCCCATTCATTTTTCCCCTGGGTGAAGTGTTCTTGGTGCAGTTAACTGAATGATGTAGCACTCCCTGCTCTGAGCTAGCACATATTTGGGTCCCTGATTCCAGGTTCCTCTGTTGTCAGCAGGCCTTATATCTAGCCATATAATTATGGAGAAATACCGAGTAGAAAGAGAAATTTAGTGCACATACTGGAGCTAAGCTTTATATTAGCCTTATCTTCCTGCTTCAAACCATCTCCTCTCATCTTGACCTGGCAGCTGCTGCTGCTTCACCTTCTGTGTAGATATCGGCTCCCTTTCCCAGCCTCAAACCAGCTTTCTGCTCCTTCAGGTTCACTTTTTCCCTGTAGTGTTTTGGAGAGGTTACTCAGGTGGTGGAGCTCCTGATGCTTCCTGTCCCCTGTGTGCTCTGTACTTGAACAATAATTTTTGCTCCAGATATGAAATTCAGGCCTGGGAACCTTATAGTTCAATTATCAGTGGAAGCTTTCCTGATTTATGCTAATTAAGCAGGGCACTACTTTGCTTTATGTTGATCAACAGTTTACTTCCCAGGTTGTGCTGAGGAAGTAACGCTGGTTTGTGCAGAGCGGTGAAGAGTCTCTATGGAAACAAACCACGAAATCTGGGGCAATTTCAGCTTTTGTGCCTTGTACAGGGAACACTTGCTACTGATATCAAAGTAAATCCAAGTTTCAGACGCGCATAATCCTTGGCCAGGCTTTGCATGGTGCATTGTATCTTGATTAAATTTAGCCCTGAGAGCGGGGACACCATCCTCCCACAGTCCTGTCGAGGCTGTTGGGATGCTGACACCTGGCATCCTTCACGGAGATTGATCCTTGCGGTTGTGACTTCCTTTGCCTGAATCTTTATTGCTCTCCCTATACAGGCAGTTGGATTCTCATCAGCTGCACTGTGAATGAACAGATAGGAGAATTTTACAGATGGAATCAGAATAAAAGCCATTAGGAATGCAATATTTTTATGAGGGAAATGATCAACATTGGGCATTAAACAAATCTGGGTTCTTCTGACAGCCATCAGCCTCCCTCCCCACCGAAGTTTGCTCTGTGGAAGCAAAATGTGCCAATGTGTTTTTCTCCGCGTTAAGTATTTTGGGTAGAGCTGGTAACTTGCTTTACACCAGTGTTCCCCCTCTCCATGGAAGGGGGAGCTGAGATGGGTTATGACGGTGGGATCTCGTCTCAGGTTCCAGGGGTGGATTTAAGCAAGAATTATCTCTAAATCACCCTTAGAGCTGTACCAGCTCCTGTTCAGTGAAGGGGATGATGCCTAAATCAAAACACCGATATCTTCTCTGAAATATCTTCTCTGAACTTGTGCTCATTTGCAGAGGTAAAGGAGGGCACTGAGTGAACTCACCACCTAGCTTCCCTGAAATCTTCTTGTTTTCTTCTCAACCAAGAAGCAAGTGCTTCTTCCAAGAGAAGAAACGGTATCAGCCATGCAATATACTTGGAGCCAGGCAAAACTGAGGAATCCCCTGCTCAACTAAGCAAGCTGCAGCTCAGCAGGGTGTTAAACAACAGCTCGAACGAAAATGGAGGCTGACAAATTGAAGGAAGCCTAAGATGCGTGTAGGTTGTTTTTATGCAACGTTTTCTACGGCTGTCTGATGAGGCACTTAATGGAAAAGAGACTTGTTGAAGGAAAATCAAAGAGGAGAGGCTGAGATTAAAAATTGCAGCTTGTGTATGGATAAATGAGGCGGGTTTTCTCCTGTCTGAGGTTGGAGAGGATTCTTGAAAGGCAGGAAAGGAGGATGTCTCCAGTTCTTGTTGGAGTGCTGCCTGGGTAAATGGTCTCTTCCAGGGAGGTCTGTGAACGAGCAGCAGGTGTGTGGGGTGGGCTCTGGTGCTCAAGGCTGTTCTGGAAGGGATGGGCCTTGCAAACCAGTGGTGCACCAGTCCAGGTTATTCCTACAGGTAGCCAGCGGTACCTAGCAGCTGGTGGGACGCACAAGGACTGGGGCTTGCGTTTGTATTCAGTGTGAACTTATTTGGGGAAAATGGCCAATTTTTGGTAGTTGGACTTCATTTTCTGTACTAAAAAAGTACCTTCCCCGACTGCAAATGTACATGCAGATTTTTTTTTTTTTTTAAAAAAAAGGCAAGCTAAAACACTTTTCTGACCAGCACTGATCTTTTCATTTCTGAAAGCTGAATATGAATGAAACTCTGTTCCAAACTTCTTCTACCAGATGTTGCTTTCATTCCTTGGCAACTGTTGTTAATGTTCTTCAAACCAATGTTACCAAAGAGAAATCCTTCTGGGTTGCTTTGCCTGCTTATTAGCATGCTAGAGCTGGCTGCAAACTGTTCTTCCTGTATTGGATCCTTCCCATTTCCATTTCCTTCCCCACCCCACCCCCTTTCTATGGGGATAAATTGGCAATTGAAAAGTCAGAAGCTGATTCCAGTTTGAACTATGTGTTTTCCTAAAAATGTCCCTTAAATGCAAATTCTTCCTTTCAGAAGGTGAAAAAACAGATTTAAAAGGCACTTGAATGAGAACAGTGGATTTTTTTAATGCAATCCTCTATTTTTCATTCAAAAACACTTGGAAATAGAAAACTCTTTACCACAATTAATGTGCATTAATCATTCATCTTGGCAGCATCTATTCTGAGCCAGTGCTCCTTCAGATAAATACTATTATTCTTCTAGTAAAGGTAAATTTCTGGTGCTCACTGTGGTTTTTTTGTTTGTTTTGTTGTTGTTGATTTTGGAATCTGAATACTCAGTTTTCTTGCTTGCTTTTGGAAAATATGGAAGTATCCCCCTCAAAATTACCAACATTCTTCCGCTGGCACAGAGTCCAGTGGAACATCCTAGGGATACATTGCTAATTTATATAGTAATCAGACAAGGTTCAGATTATGAAAGCTAAAAATCATATAGTTCAATGTCAGGTTCTAATGCTAACGCAGCACTAAGGCTCAGTGGATTCATTTGAATAACAATAATTAGTAAATATGAGGCCTCACTAAGGATATATGTTTAAGTTGGTTGCTTTGGGGAATTATATGCACCTATAATAACTGGTGGTGTCTCAGATGCTCCATCAGAACCCCTTTTTCAAGCGCCATGGGGGTGCTAGGGGTGTGCACCCTTCATCAGAAAGGTTTCTTTGCATGAAAGACCAGGTTATTGAATACAGAGAGCTCATTAGTGCAGGTCAAATACTGCAAAGCAGCATTTGCAAACATTCACTTCTATTCAGCAAAGCTGTTTGGTCCAACTATGTTTATCCTTAGTGTTTGCTATTCTTGAATATTTGCACATATGTTCTGGGGAAGCCTGCTGTTCCTGCCGATATCCAATCTGTGTGCAAACCAAAGGATGTGTCAAAGGAGTGCATCGCCTCCCAATTATTTATTATTCCCCAGGGTAAAAACTAAGCAAAACTTTGTAGTCTTCCACAGAAGCATGGAAGAAACAAACAAACAAAGACTTCATGACTTACCATACATCATAAATGGTTGAAACGGCTGTCAGAGAAGTCCTAATTCCTTGGAAGGAAAAAAACTGTGGACAGTTTGAATGCTACTATTTGATTTCCCATTATTTGAGGACTGTGGTGATCTAAATAGCATGCTTGGGAGATGGCAAGTGAAAGGTGGTATGCTTGGGAAAAAGGTGTGTGGGTTGTGTTTGCTAGTGCCTTGAGAAGTGGCACCACTGAACATCTCTTTAAGGCTATGATGAGGTATCGAGTAAGGTTGTGCCTCTAGTGTGAGGCTGTGGTAGAGGGAAATGGCATGTGTGGTCCTGGGAATGCGGAGCCAGATTGCCCCTCTGTGAGGCACAGTAAGACTGGTGCTGTGTCTGGTGTCTGTATTTCAAAACAATGCTGAGAAGCTGGAAGACATCTAGAAATGTGGTGTTCAGGTGATCCCAAGCTGAAGAATTTCTGAAAGTGATTTAAGACATCCAGTGTATCTTCCTCATTCAAGAGCAGACTAAGGTCATGGTTTATGAACTCCTGTACAGGAGAGAACTGAAGATGGCAGAAGATCAGGCCAGGCTCTTTAGTCAAAAGATTGTTAGCTGACAGTACTTAATCTAAGCTAGAAATAATGGGCAGACTCTTAATGGGCCAAGTATTAGAGTAGTTTACATAAAGACACATTAGATGCTCCATTGCTTGTAATCTCTCCAAAACCTTACTGCCTTGCTTGAAGGACAGAGATTTGCACAGGAACACCTGGAGCTGATGGCCAGCTTTGCACTGAAGCAGAAGCTCGGGGCTGATCTCTGCATCTGAGGACTGAAGGACAAGGTGCAATTTGCGTTATGGAGAGAAGGGATGATGGAAAGGATAAGCAATATTGCTTGTTTATTTTCAGAAAGAAATAATGACATGACTGAAGCCAAGTGAGATACTTTATTTCCCAAGTCTTCAGAGAGATTTGAGATTGCTTTTTGATCAGCCTTTGACAGCCATTTCCCTTATGCGTGTAGTTTTCCCTCTTTTCTGTGCTAAGCAAACTTTCAAGGAGTTAAGTGGGGTGATTTATCTCTTGCTTGTAGGACTTGTTTCTATAGTTGGAGCTCAAGAAACACTGAGCATTCATTCATCTTATCAGGACCTAACTTCTGATCTTAAGGAGGGAGGTCTCAAGGAGTGTGTGTGTGTATATATACATATTATTTTTAAAAACTATTAGGTTGTGCCTGCAAATGCAGCTTGTGCTGCAAGTACAAGAGGCATTCAGTCAGTGAACTGGTAATGGAAATGTCATCCACTTGCATTTCTTCCAGGCAGTATTAAACTCCAGGAGGAAAGGGCTATGAGCTCTTTTTATTATTTTAATGCATGAAATAGGACCTGACTGTTGGTAAATGCATTGCAAGTATTGATTTGAAATCTTTCTAGTGAGAAGTCAGGGGAAGCAGACAGTGAACACCTGCTCTGAAAACTGCAATGTTGGCTCTGCGCCCACCGTCCTCAGCTCCTATTAAAGTGGAAAGGTTCCTGGATAGTTCATAGCAAAGCCTTAACCTCGTTTTGTTGAAAGAAAGTCGTCATCTGCATGATGATGTATTGAATTGTGTGTAGCAGCATTTAAATGTCTTTCCCTGGTGTAAACTGGGAGTAATTCAATTGACGCTAGAAAAGTGACTTGGGGACAGCAAGGTGTGGTATCTGAATAAAACATTCAGGAGGTTTTAAACCCAATATTGTTTGAGCTGTATAAGTATGTCAGAAGTTACTGTTATCCTGGGGACAACAGGTTGCATTTAAGCTCTAAATAAACACCTAATGAAGCATGAAAATATTTCCCTATGGATTTTTTACCTATAGCCTCCTGCAGCCTGATCTCCCGCAGAGATGCGAGGTCACCCAGCCAAGGTTGTCCAGGACCCCGGTAGCTGCTGGGGGTGGGATCAGAGTCTCTGCAGTCCCAAACCAGTGCTTAATCTGTAGAGCAGATGTCCTCTGAAGACTGATGCGTTTGTGTTTTTTTTATTCCTCCAGAACATTTTAATAGACTTATTACTAACCAGATCTCTTCTTTATCCACATAATAAAATCAGCCTAAGTGGCTGTTTCCAGACAGCCATATTTTTTCTGTGCTGATACTACTCTCCTGCTCGCTTTAGTTGCTTGCTTGAGTGATTGAGGGGCCGCGCAGCCCAGCGAGGAGAAGTTAATTGCCTTGAAGATGCTGTGCCGCATGCTGGGTTTGGAGCTCCGGCAGTGCTGCAGCTGGGACAAGGACAAGTGACTCCCAGTAGTGACATGGAGCTTGACGCATCCTGTTGATGCGGGAGCCCTTGTGCACAGAGGTGTGCTTGTCCCTGTGCTGGCCGTTTCCTGGGCTCTGCTGCTGCAGTGCACACGATGCCATGGAAAGCTGCTCGGTGGTCTGCCCACACGTGCTGGGCTGAATGCTGCAGCACATGCCAGGATGAGAAGGGAATGCAAGCTGGTGGGCTGGCTTAGACCAGGGACCTAGCTGCTTCTGGCCCTCCTGGTGTGCAGAGCTGTGGGCTCCAGGCTGGCTCCAGAGCAAGCATCCCAAGGAAATTCTTCCCTTTAACATTTAATGAAGTGTTTGTATGAGGGATGGTTTGAACTTGATTTGGTCCAAAGGTTATTTTATTCATCTAAGTTAAGTAGCCTTATGGCTTTAGGTAGCTTATATCGTTTCCCATCTAAATCTTGTAATTGTTTTTAATTCCGAAAGTTGAGTCTCGTGATCTTCACAAAAATTAACACTTTCATCCACTGGTCTGTGGTCAAAGCAGAGCTGCTAAGAGTTCTCAGCTGCAAAGCAATAAGAGATGCTTTGTGGGAATCCCTCCCAGCACCATCTCATCCATTTTTCTGCCATGAAGGCAAAATCAAGCCCTCCCTTGCAAACACTTGGCTTTTTGAATCCTACAGCAGAAGGAGATGTTGCATCCTTTCTTGTTTTTTGTTCTCAACAAGCAAGGCTGATGTGCCACTGACACGGGTGACTCCCCCAAGGTCATAAGGAACCTGCTTGGGAGATGGAGCCATAATCTTCAACACCAGGGCCAGTCTAGCATATTATTTCTGTCCTTTCTTTGATGCTGCTTTTTTGGATTTTATGGCTGTGGATGCCCCAAGTCAGTTGGCAGTCCATTGCCCTTGCTTATGTATGTATATATTATTATTATAATATTATTATTTTCCAGGAGAGCTATCTTGCTTCTCTATCTAGTTGTATTTACAACCTCAGTAGAAGGTGCAATTTCTGTGGATGGCCCTGTCTTGGAAAAAAAAAAAAAAAGTGGCCACCATTAAACAAAATAAATGAGTTCATACTTGCTTAAAACAAAAACATTTTTTTTTTTAAGAGGATGGTGGGAAGCCTTATTGTAAAGCAGATTTCTCTACTTTTTTGGAAAGTAAAGGAAATGAGCCGTAAAGAAGTACATCACCTTATATAAGGGCTTGTTTGTATGTGTGTAGAGAAGAAATGTACATGAAAAATGACCATGATTGCTACATCATTTTTCAGACTGGGGGGGGGGGGTGGAAAAACACAAAGCAACCAGTTTGAGAACAAACTTCCTAAACTTGCAAGAAATTTTTTGCATAAACATCCAAACCTATGAGTACATCAGTGTTGTGGTTTAACCTGGCTGGCAGCTAAACACCACACAGCCGTTCGCTCACCCTCCCCCTCCCTCTCTGGGATGGGGGAGAGAAACGAAAAAAGTGAAGCCTGTGAGTTGAGATAAAGACAGTTTATTAAGATAGAAAATAATAATGATAATAATAACAATATGTACAAACAAGTGATGCACAATGCAATTGCTCACCACCCGCTGACCGATGCCCAGTCCAACCCCGAGCAGCCGGCCCCCCAGCCCGGCTAGCCACCCCTATATATTGTTCAGCATGCCGTCAGATGGTATGGAATACCCCTTTGGCCAGTTTGGGTCAGCTGTCCTGGGTCTGTCCCCTCCCAGCTCTTGCTGCACCCCCAGCCTGCCCGCTGGCAGGACAGAGCGAGGAGCTGAAAAGTCCTTGGCATAGTGTAAGCATTGCTCTCCAGCAATTAAAACATCAGCATGTTATCAGCACTCTTCTCATCCTAATCCAAAACATAGCACCCTACCAGCTACTAGGAGGAAAAATAACTGTCCTAACTGAAACCAGGACAATCAGTGAGAGGAAAGCCTAAGTGAGGTTTTGCACACACCTTTGGCTACGGGAAGGGTGATGTTAAGCAAAAAAAATATATATGCAAAACCCCCAGGCAGCCTAGATTTTGTTGCTAAAACTACAAAGATCTGAACTCTGCTGCTGTAGCATAATAGCATTCATAACTGGTGCCTGTTAGTCCTGTGGCGGTGAATTATTCTGGTTAAACCGCAGTGCTTTCTCCTATCAGCTGTGCTCTGCAGCACCTGCACAGCCTCCCACCTGAGCTGTGAGCCTGCTCACATTTCCTGGGTGGGTTCCCCTGGCCTGGCCGTTGGCACAGGCAGCAGCCTCCAGTGTCCACCTGCAGTTTGCAGCAGTGGGCAGGGAGCCTCCCATTTTTTTCCCACCCGCGTGCCCAGCCAGCCCTGCAGAGCCCCAGCACTTGCAGGGACTCGGTGCCCTGCTGCCAGCCCAGCCCTGTGTTGCCTTGCTCCTTTCTCTTACCTCTGTGCACTGCATTTTGCCAGCAAGCCGAGCTGGGCGGTGGCTCGTGGGGCTTTGCCTGTCATCCCAGGGCCTGGGCTGTGGCAGCCACGGAGTTAAATGACTGCGCCAGCTGCAATGTGCTAAGCTCAGCTGATGGCAGAGCGCTGATTTAATCTTTGGAATGATTCCCCTGAGCTGCGGAGATGGCTGCTTAAATCTTGTTTGCTTTCCCTGTTGTCTTGCACGAGGAGCGGGGGAACAAGTTGGGGAAATATCCTGCCTCTGGTTATTGTAAGGAATTGCAACCGGCTTCCCCGGGGAGCTGGGCAGGCGGAGGGATGACTGGGTTTGTATAGGATGGCCACTGAGCTCGTCAGCATCACTCCTTCCTCCTAGACCAGCACCCAGGCAGCTGAAACCGGATTTCTGTCTTTTTGTAAGCAGTGCAAGCAGCAGCCAGCAGCACAGGCAAGCATCTGTGGCAGTGCTTTACTGGAAACCAGTAGCTCCAGAGCAAGAGGCGAGCATGTCTTCCAGGCATTAAAAGTGTCAGTGTTATGGATAACATAAACACATTTTGAGGCTATCTCCTTCTTGTGCCTGCTTTTTGCAGCAGGAAAGGAAAGTCTCAGGTACCATCTGCTGAGGGGTGAGATGGGTCAAGAGTTAGGGCTGTGGAAACTTGGACTGCTCAGGGATGTGAGCCTTCACCCCCACTGCAAAAGTGCTGTTTCCTGTTAGCACCTTGTACCTGTCTTCTCTCCTTTATATATATATATGTTTTTTGGGTGTGTGAATAACTTCTAGATGTCTGGAGGAATAACTGCAGCTCAGTACTTGATGTTGGGCATGCAAGTAAATTTCAGCTCTAAGCTCCTTGGAAGACTGTTTCTAACTCGGCCATCCTGAGCACCCTGTCTGCATTCCTGCTGGGGAACCACCTTCTTTTCTAGCCTGTTGACAAGCTGTGAGAAGGTCTCTCTTTGGTGCCAAGTGTCTGCACCGGTGGTTCTTTCTCCTTCCTATATCCCACCGCAACCCCTCTGCAGAGTTGTTGTGACCAGTGGCATCACTTCTTGGATATGTCCCTCCAGGATAAAAAATAATAATAATAAAAAAAAAAATAGTATTGTGCATTGTTAAAAGAGTGAAAGCAGATGGCATCGGGTGCCTTATTCCATCATCAGCCAGAGCACAGTCCCTGCATCAGCACAGCTTTAGTAGCTCTGTGGGTCAGCTGGTGGTATTGTGATGTATGCTGCATTGATGGAGTCCTAAAATACAGGCTGGGCTTAAGTGCCAAGGAAGCTCTGTCCCCAGGTTTGGATGCCAGTATGCAGGATTTGTGCTCCTCTCTCTTTCCTGGGGCTAGACCATCCCTCCTCTAACTCAGCCCCTGCTGGTGGTTCAGATGATGAAGCCCACTCTCATTTGAGATCCATGCTTTCAGTCCTTGTTATTCCAGAAACACAGGAGGCTTAAAAATGGGTTAAAACAGAGTCCCATCCAAGATTTTGATTATATGTCCAGGGATTGGATGTGTCTAATAGTGATTCAAGTGTGACTGAGTCTGTGCTGTTCTCCAAGGTAATGAAACCAGCAAGGTGCACATCTCTTGTGCTAGCCCCCAAAGTGATGCAGTCAGTTGCCTCTTTCCTGGGTGGTTTTGAATACAAGAATTATAGTTCAGCTATGGGATGTCTTGCTGTGAAGTGTGCACAAGCAGATATGTAGGCCGTATCTGTAAAGACTGGCAAACACGATTTCTACTGGTGCTTAAGCAGTAAGGAGAGCCTTTGCTGCTCTGTAGATAACATAATCTTTGCCTTTTAGTTTTTGGTCTAGCACTCGGCTGAAGTTCCCAGCACTGGGTGCGGGAAGAGTGAGGGGGGAAATGTGTGGGGTGGAGTGATGGGGCAATCATCCTGCAACCAGGGGAATGGCTCAGCCTGCCATGGAAAAAACAAGAAACTGTGCTACTTATTGCCTGTCATCACTTGCTAAAATAATTATTTTGATTTATAAATGAGATTCAAAGGAATCCAGCTATGACTTCAGTGACTTTATTTAAAAGCATGAAAATGACTCTTAGGAGAATGCAATTTTATTTTGTGTTCACACGCTGCTAAGCATGGTGAAGCCTGATCAACAGCCAGGCTCCTGGGTCCAGTCTCAGTCCTCCTAACAGTAATTCAGAACAGCAGCAATGAACTGCAGCTCCTTGCCCTAGGCATCCTCCTCTTTCCTCTGCAAAATGCCAGTCTAACATAACCCTACCACTTCAGGGAAGTCTTTTGTTTGTAACGAGGTGGTTCTCCACCCTTTTCAGTCACCACAAGTAAAAAGTTGGGCCTTTTAGTGTAACATATAGATCGGCAGCTGTGGGCTATTTAATAAGCTGCAAATACTTTTCCTCTTTGACAAGTGGAGAACATCTTAGCTCCGTAATTTAAAGCTAAATTATATTGGCTGCACATGATGCAGAAAGAGGGGTGAAGTCTCAGAGCTGTCTTTGTTGATCTTAAAAAGTGCTTTATTTCAGTGGGACTTGTCTTAAATTTCCATGAGAGTAATGTGAAAGATCTGCCATCTCTGGGGCCATTTGGCTTTCACTGAGGCTTGAGGTGAAGCTGGGGAGCTCTTTTGGGGTGCCAGGGGCCCTGTACTGTGTGTTTTGTCCAAGGCTGTATACAGAATGCAAGTTCTGTGAGGATGCTATTTACTTCTTAAACTATCACATTTGCTTTCAGATTATTTTGGAAGTCGGTCTTCTATTTTTGCTTCAAAAATTGTATTCTTTCATTAAAATTTGTCAGATGTTCTTTACAATGAATGACAAGAAAAAAACATTGCCATTCCTTTTTCCTTTCACCCCCCTTCCCCCAAGACACACACAGACTTTAAAAAGACCATCGTTTTGAGCATTTCTGCTCTCTTCTCTGTCAGTAGCAGATATGTTTCAAGTGTAGGAGATAAGAGTGGTAAGGGAAGCGTGGGTCATAGCAATTGCTCTCCTTATGCCACCTCTGTCCTGCAGGAGCTCAGGAGCTGAAAGGCCAGCAGCGTGCTTATTTTGAGATTGCACCTACTTTAAATCAGTCTCAAACGTCCCCATCTAAAGCTGTCAAACGGGCTTGGTGAGCTCTTAACTGGAAATTGCATTGTTATCAGTGAAAACTGACTATTTATTCTTGATGCTGACAAAAGGAGTTAAATTTGCTTGAGTGAAGGGGACTGGTTCCTGTTTGAGACCCGGGGTAGGGATGTGATGGAGATGGTTTCTGTACCCAGTGCCTGGAAAATGAAGTCCTCACCGTTCTTGCCCCAGAGGAAGTCCCTGGGAGCTTCTGTGACTTTGCAAATGCTTTCAGACCTGTGCAATATGTGGTGCAGGCTGACAGCTAAACCCTGAGATGCTCTTTTCCCTTGGGCTTACTCGTACCTGAGCTCAGTGAAATATTCCTACAGCCAAGGCCCAGGCTGCCCTTCCTTAAAATAAAGGGCTTCTTTCTGCAATGATTCTGTGGAATTCAATAGGTTTGGTAAAAGTGTGAATAAGAATGTGTTATTGGTAACGTGATCTCATCTAATGGGGCCACAAAAGCTTGTTTTCAGCCCAAGGGTTGCAAATTTTATTCATACCTTTTACCAGCCAAGCCTCCTCCAAAGCAAGGCACAGGGCTCCCAGCTGGGGACTTCATTAGGAACGTAGCGAAGCCCTGCATGCTCTCTCATGATTGCAAATGGAGGGGTTTTTTATTTTATTTTTAAAAAGGCACTAATAAACACTTTAGCCTTTTTGTTCTATTTTAGACCATTTCATTTTATTAAAAACAAATGCATGTCATGTTAAAAACCTCAGTAATTCTACTTCTCCGATTCCAAATCAACAAAGAAAAGTATGAAAACCCCCTTAAGTCAGTGATTGTACCAATTTCTAAAAGGCTGTCACCAACTGCTTTAGAAATGATGAGCTTTTTCCAGAAGATCAAGATGTTTTCAGAAATAGTTTGCCAGCTGGTTTGAGTATCTAATTTCAATATTTGCCCAGTCATTATATTTGTTAATAAAATTGAATTGGGAAGGGGAGGATGCCAAAACAGGGGGAGACATTACAAATACGGTTGGGGTTGTTTCTGCTTGAAGTCTGTTTCATCCTGAAGTGGAGCCCTCAGTTCTGGCGAGCTGTGCCTCCTTCTTGGATGCTATTAATGGCATTATTATTCCCAAAAGAAGCAGTCATGCTTGGAAGACCCATCTGTTTTAATATCACACAGCCACCCTGTAGATGTATGCAGATGGGGATGATTTGTTTCCTCAATGGCAGCTCTGCTGTTCTGCCACAGCAGCTACTGCTCAGTACCCACGATCTTCTGGTGAGGTAGGGAGATATCTGGCTTCACCAGGTACTGAAAACAAGTGGTTATGGGCTGCCCCTCCAAACCCTGGAGGCTCATAGTGTGGTTTTTGAGTTTGAGGTTGGTTTCCTTTTAATACCGAACTAAGGTGTTTATGAATCAAAGCTTAGACTATTGTTCAAGACTCAAATTAATGGGTTTTCCTTCTGTCTGTGGTTACCCTAGTGGTTTGTTCTCTGGCCTGGAGATGTGATGCTTCTATTTTCCTTCTTAAAGATTCTCCAGGCCTCAGAAGAACAGATGGGAGACCTCAGTCTCTGCCTTCCCAGCTGGATGACTTTGCGTTCCTAGAACTGCTAGTCCAACTTCAGAAGAGCATTTCTTTGACACGTGTTCCCAGGGGTAAAACATGCCTTTTTGTTCCTTGCCAAGCGGAGGAGCTGCCTGGGTGGAGGACAGGATGGAGCTGTTTGCTCACTACCTTGCTGTCCTGCTGTAAGTGTCAGGGCTCTGGCCCTTAGATCCAGGACGCCTTCTGTCCCCAGACCCAAGGCACAGCTCAGAGGCTCGCTCACTTGTGCTTGGGTGTTCTGGCATTGCTGATGTATTTGGCCAGCTGTTATTTTCTCTGAAATCTGTATGAAATCAATATGTCCCTCTGAAATGCCATTAGTCCTGACATGAAAACAAATGCTATTCTGCTGCTGTGGAAAGCCAAGATTTATCTTTTTAAGAGACCTGTCTGCCGATAGCATCTTAATACCTTGAAGAGGTCACCAGGACTGGAATGATTGAAACTTTCACTTTCAACTGCATGATACTTTTCTGGTGTTAAGCAAAACCATTTCAAGCGAGCCTTGTAAATTCTTGCCAGCCTGAGGCAATCAGTTCCTTTAAATGGTATTTCCTATTTTAAAATACCATAAAATAGAAATAAGTGCATAGGGAAATATACAGCCCACCCACTGCTGCTGTATGTCTTTATGGTATAGGCATACATTATATACCCTCCTATGTGTCTGCCAACTGCTCAGCTTAAAAGGTTCTCAGGCTTTCCTTTCTAAATCAAATTTTGTGCAGAGAATTATAAAAGCCCGGTGAGATATGCAAATAAAATGATTTGCCAATTAACTTGCAGCAAAGCACAGCATCAAGACCTGAGACAAAAAGATGCATTTCTGGGCCTGGCTTTTAGCACTCAGAACTTTACAGCTTCCAGAAATGCAATACATTGTTGTAGGAAAGGACCCCAAGAGTTTGGTTCCCTCTTCTAATCGGTGAGGCTTGCCAAACTGTAATCCCAGTGCCACGGTAACTTGTTTTCTACAGAGATAGGATACTAAGTAAAGAACACACCTACACACGCAGTGATGCTGATATCTCAGTGGTGAGGAACGCCTCGCTTCACCCTCGCCGTGTCGTGCACTGAGTATCTGCAACCGCTAGAGCAGTGCAGTCAGAAGGAGCTGGGGCAGCACCACACAGACACTGCCGTGGCTAAAAGCGGAGCCTGGGCATTGCTGGCCTTGGCACAGTGAATGGTGTGAGCCCCCTCAGCCGGTCAATTGGCCTCCCCTTTTGCATGTGGCTGGACCCTTTGACCCTTCAGTCCAGGTGCCAGGCTGTTAGGGAGTAGGAGGTAGTAAAGAGCAACAGGCTGATAGTAGGCCTGGGGGAAGAGGTTTGGAAAACCAGACATCAACAGTGATAAGATTAGTCAGGAGAGCAAGGTCATTCCCGCAGTCTGGAATTGATTCTGGTGGGGGATTTTGCTGGAAGCAAGTTAGAGTCCAAAGCTGTGATTTAGTGCCCGTATTTATTGTCTTTAATAAAATCAAATTGTCTGTAGAGCTGAGAGCTCCAGATCTGGAGATCTGAGAAGAGCTCAGCACTCCCTGTGGTTTTTATGCTTTAACTCACAAATATATCTTTCATCCCAAGAATGCTGCCATATTATTTGCATTCCGCTAATGCCGTAAGCCTGCGTGAAGCCTAGGAGATTGTGTTAGATACTGTGTGTACTTCCAGCAAACTTTACAGAGCTGCAGCGGTGATGTGTGCACTTAAACCCACTGGTAGAGGGCAGGCTGGATGCATGGTGGATATGGAAATAGGGCCAACAACCAAAGGACATCGAGGCCAGAGAAGTGAAGGGTGAGAGACAGCATGGGAGACAGACGCATGGTTATTCCAGGTTTGAGAGAGATCACATTATTTGTTCAAAGCCAGAAACCAGAACTGGAAATCCTTCCTTGTGCTGGTAGGTTATCAAATGCTTTCTGGTTTCCTTTAGCTCTCCAGTTCTGCCAGACGTGGGTAACCTTGGTTGCATGCCATGTCTGTAGAAATTAGATCTGCTGTTCCAGGCTGCCAGATTGCTTATAAGAGAAAGACCAGCTGGCACTGAGCAGGGTGTTAGGCAGACATGGAAAAATATGAATTCAGCGATGGCTGCAGTTGGTTTCATACTAGTCATGAGACTTCTTATCATAACTCCCCCTGGAAACAGCGTGGAGAGCAGCCATGAAGCACACAAGAAGCCTTAATTGCTTTGTGTTGTCCTGTAGCAGTGCAATTAATGTGTCAACATCTGTAATGTACTCGGTGAAACTGGCTGAAAGTTTTCAGATGAGAAACTGGAGGAAGTGTTTTTCATTGTTTTCCATCTCTTCTTGTTTTATTTCATCTCTT
Organism: Oxyura jamaicensis; assembly: GCF_011077185.1. Lineage (NCBI taxonomy): Eukaryota > Metazoa > Chordata > Aves > Anseriformes > Anatidae > Oxyura > Oxyura jamaicensis. Next base: position 14,325,963 of record NC_048901.1, on the reverse strand, counting down.
CAGCAGAGCAAACTGAATCAGCCAAAACCCCATCAAGAATTGCCAGATGAGCAATTTACCAACAAGCAGAAAGAAAGTGGCGGAGCAATTGAAGTCATGTGGCTGTCACCTTTTAAATTTACTTGTTACCTTGAGCTCTGTGTATGCTGGGTGGCAGAGGTATTGCACTGGCAATTATATTAGTGTTACAGAGTGGAGAACTGGGTAGAGACCCTACACAAACAATCTTCCCCCTCCATATGCTGCAAACACCGCAGCATTGCTGGGCTGAGGTACACTGCACTGGGCACAGAAATGCTTTTTGCTTTCCAGTCCATCCCAAACGCAGATGCAGTTGCTACAGGCTCCTATCAAGTTCATCCGTGATAATTAGGCTCTAAATGTCAAAAATAATTTATGCAAAGCTTTCATACTTGAGCTTGGGGGGTGGGGGGGATTTGTGGGGAGCTAGATTCAAGCCAGCAGTGCTCCAGCCCTAGCACTCCCATGCTCTGTTTTTGTGTATTTAGACAGACAAAAAAGTAATTGCTTATTTCTTGGCAGGTTTTGGATTTGAGGAGTATTGCTACACTGCCTCTTTAGTTTTGTTGCACTGCAGAGGAGTATAATGAAGCAGTTGTGGTCATAGTCTTCTAGGTCAGTATGTCACACGTGATGTTTTCTACTTTCTATGTTTATGCACACATTCATCAAAGTTATTAGTGGTAAACGTGGATTCCTTGGGTGGGGAGGAAAACCCTATTTTTGTTTCATTTGTAGTATTGATCTTTTAAAATTGCTGGCTCAAAGAACATGGTTGTGTGCAGAATTTTCATAGTTGTCAACAAAAAAGCAATGGACTCTGTCATTTATATGATTGATGTTGTTAATTTGTAAGTCTGGTGGTACATGTAGTTGCATTTTTAATTTATCTATAGATATCATAGCTTAGCCCACTAAAACTGGGCTATTTGCCACCAGTGCATCTTGTGCAAAGCCTTTTTTCAATAGTAGCCAACTTGTCCCTATTGTTTCTTCCCCACTTCCTGCCAGAAAGTTCTGAAATAATTGATTCCATTTATTACCAGTCATACATCTGTTTATGTGATTGCTTTGTAACTTGCAATGTCTGTCCTCATGGTAGAAGAAACAGTAGCTTAACCTTTGAAGCCTTGATATGAGTTGACGGCGCATAGTGTCGGCAGTTTCAAATACTCTGGTGCCCAGCCATAAATGTCTTTCTTAGAAAAGACCCTGTCAGAGGTGGCCTTCTCTTCCCATTTATTGCCGATGCATCTAGCTTTGTGGGTGCAAGTGCTGTCCTGCAACAGTGATCTTTTCAGTCTTTGGTCATTGCTCATCGTAAATCTACTTTATTTAAAATTAACATCTTGCAATAAACATAAAACAGGCAAGTACAACTCAAACATATGTAGGTCCCATCACCGCAACATCTGGGCGTTCCACCAGGGTGAAGGAATTTATCTGCGCAATATTCCAACATAGTGAAAAAGTAAATCCCAATTTCATCACTTCTTCACCTGGAAAGCCAGGAGATTTGGGTTTAGTTCTAATAACACTTTCTGGCTATAAACCATCATCTCTTTTTTTTAATGGATGTTAAACTGGGCTTTTCTGTTGTGGAATAAATCTGAGCACGTAACTAACAAAGATATTTTCCTAAGATCAACCTGACTGTCTTATATAGCAGAGCATTCATTTATTGAGAAAGAGAGAGGGTCTGACAGCCCTTATAGCTTCCTGGAAAACTCCTGTCTGAAGTAGCCTTTCTCAGGAAGAGCTAGAAATGTCTGGTGTCATGGGCAGCCAAAAAAATTAATAAAAGCTTGGAAACCATTTAGTAAGAAAGAGCCCTCCATTGACAGGGGCAATGCTACCTGGCCTTAATGGCTTTTTCTGTTTGATTTTATCACTGGTGGTTTGGCCATTCTAGGAGAGAGGCTTGGTAAGTGACAGTCTTCCCTCTTGTGTAGTGCTGATCAAGAGAGATTATTCCTACTGAGATAAGAATTATTCTGACAGTCTCATTACTGTCAAGTAAAAATTAGAGCAGTCCTGTAACTGCAAGTCTTAGCCTGGAGTATCTATTAATTGATGCCCAGATGGAAAGACACCCTCCATGGACTGCAACAGACTTCTTCATTTTGGATAAAACAACTTACCCAAAGTAATTACACAACTAGAAACTAGACACAGCCCTCTGAGAATGAGATGATTTGCTGTGCTCGGGCATGTCTTCCCCTAGCAAAGAAACGTAAAGGACAAAGACAGCAGGGGTAAGTATGGCATTTATAGGAAGAGCTTTTAGAAAGACACATTCGCAATTTTAATTTTAATCTACAGTGCATATAGCTATAAAATGGTTTATAGAAATACAATACATATGAGAAATCCATTTTAAGAAGCCTTACAGGCAAATATTTTATAGGTGAAAAGAGTAATTTGGACCATCTTTCACCTTCCACCTCCCTCATTTTCTTTGGAAGGGTAATGGTAACTGCATTGTTCCTGCTTTTTGTGAATTTCTCAGTAAGATAAATGGCACACTAAATATTACTAGTGCTGAGCATGTGACAGGCTGTTGAGTAACTAGTTCTCTTTGAAGGAGCCCTCTGCTGTATATGATATTTGCATCCTTACTTATACCTTGAATAGATTCTCTTCAGCCTCAGTATAAGTGATAGAGAAGCAGAGTTTAGAAAGGTTACAGTGGAGATTATTGACTTTCACGCTTCAGCTGAAACTGAAGCTTATTCTGCCTGGGCTGTTCCAGCAGCCCATTTACAAGTAAGTTTTACATGTATTCCCTCAAGTATTTCACTTTCTGTTTTTTCCACACCAGGGTCTTCCCTTTTCCATCCCTACCACACAATCCAGAGAACGCAGACTGATCTGGTTTACCACTGCCTCTTCTCCACCTTTGGCATAATTATGAAATCAGTATAGTGTTTTCATATAGTGAAATCAGTCTCTTGTATTTTTATGGTGTGTTTAAGAGTTTCTATGCTATCTGACCCTGACTAGTTTCAATGACTCTGGGAACTGGCGTTTCACTCAGTGGTACTCATCATCCTAACCAGCCTCAGTGCATGCTGTAGTCTCTGGCTGGTTGTGCACCTTACCCATTCACTTGCTTTTCCTATTTTGAGTTTGCTGCTGCCAAAAGTGACAAATATGACAAAATGGTGACATTTTTCAATTTATTGGTACCTAGGGGCAGGACACATCTTTTGGGAAAATTGGGGCTTTAGGAATCCAGAACAAAATGAAAGAGGATTGAATTATAGATGAAAGGCTATTTGACTTCTTCACAAATCCTAAATCCGAGGCTGCAAACTATAAAATTAGCAGCCTGTGTCTCATGAGAGCTGCCCTCACACCTCCTGGTTCATACTGAATCCTCATCCTACATTCATAGCCTTCTGTCAAGACATCTTTTCCTGGACTGACTTGGCACACTCATCCCCTAAATGCTTGCAATAATATCTTCCCCAGTCCAACCTGCAATTTACAGGTTTCTGCATTGCAGCGTATTTGTATCACCCCTCAGCATCGTTTCCACTCTCCGGAAGGGCAAAACTCACAGCATGAGAACTCCGTAACAGGTTAACAGATGCCAGAAGCAGAAAGACTGCAGGCTGAAGTCAGCAGTGATAGCTGGGCTATTAGGAGCCAGTTTGGAGTGGGATATATTATGGGATGGGGTGTGATGAAACTCCAGGAAGCCTTATCAAGGCTATGTGCTCTCTTGGTCTTCCCTGTATATTTGTCCCTCAATCTGTCCCCATGAAATTGCAAATGAAAAACAAACAAACAAAAAAAAACAGGCTATTAAGACTTGCTGTACGTGCATTAAAAACAAATCACACTGTCCTAGCTTGGGAAGGTAATTGGCAAATTCAGAGTGCATGAAATCTCTGCAAAGTTGAGAGCAAAGGAAGAAGTGATGAAAAGATCACTCTCCAACCTGTGTGTTGGTGTTGCACTGAGTCCTAAATACCAGTTACTGAACCACCAGGTGTAAGTCAATATTTTAGTTCAGGGCTGAAACACCCTCTTTCCCCTACTTTAGGGATTAAAAAAAAAAAAAAAAAAAAAAAAGTTAAAATATCTTGAAGATCTTGGACCTCCAAGAACTTTAATTTTGCTTGTATTTTGCAGTAGTGAATTACAGAAGTAACCTTGTTAGGGGATTTCTGACAAAGGTAGTTTCTAAATACAGCCACAAACCAGCCTTTTCAGAATGCACAGGGGTAGCACAAAGCTGCCTCGGGAAGGTTCAGACTGACTGGACATTGGGGGAAAAATTCTTTCCCATGAGTGTAGCCAAACATTGGAAAAGGCTTCCTGGCAAGGTGATTGATGCCCCAGGCCTGTCAGTGTTCAAGAGGCATTTGGATGATGCCATCATTAACATGCCTTAACTTTTGATCAGTCACGAAGAGGTCAAACAGTTGGGTTTAATCTTAGAAGGTCCTTTCCAACTGAACTATTCTATTATTTTTCTGTGCCTCCTATAATCTGTTTTGCTGTTAAACCAGGGTCTGCCCTGCAATGTTTGCCCTCTGCAAGACTCAGATCTGTAGTCACGACTGAGAAGAGGCAGAGGAGCTGGGGTAGAAGGATGAAAACTGACAGAAAACTTCTTCCAAATTACAATGTTATAAGGATGCTCTTGTGGATATCTGCTGTTGTTGTGTTTCTTGTCCTCTGTCTCCTTGGGCACAGAACAGCTGCTGGAGCAAACTATTTGTGCCTCATAGCAAGAACAATACTCAAGCAACTCAAAATCAGAAGTAGCAGTTAAAAGGGTGTGCTTCCTTCCCAGCTAGGGCACAGAGTGTCACCTAGAACAGTGTTTTCAGTATGAAACGGGTACTTGTCAGTCCTGCACAAAGTTTTTTAGAAATGAAGATGATGTGAACGCGACCAATTAAAATATGAGTCTAAGGGAAAAGTGGAAGTATTGGCTCTGCCCTCGTCTTCTCTATAAATAATTGCTTGGTTGTGCAGTTCATGTTTATGTATCCAGAATTTGAATTCAGATGTTTGCTTGAGTTCCATAACTGTTGGTAACAGTTGTCTGTAGGATTTACAGCAGGTAGTGATGGGGTTAATGCAACACGCTGCAGTGTTAAGCTCTAAGGGTAGCAGTATGCCCTGTATGCTCCATGTGTTTGAATTTAAATCCCATCAACAAATGGTCAGCAAATAAGGCTTAGTGCCAGGCTCATAAATTGCCCCCCTCAGCCACTGATTAAAAAGCCTTCATTACCTCAGCTACTTCCCAGTCCTGTGTTTTTGTTTGTCCTGATACCAAGACGGTGTCTGCATTTTTATAACATCACCTATTGCTTGTGTAACTCCTCTTGCCTTTCTCCAGAAGTCGTTAGGAGTTTGCTCACCAGCCCCACTGTGCTTTGCCCAGTCTGACGCTGACACAGTGCCAAGGTTTGCACTGTTGTGTTTGCATTGCTAAGGGAAGAGAAGGCCTCAGGCTATCGATGGCTTTCCATCAGGTCTTGTCTCTCTTATCCCTCCTTGTTAGTCAAGTTTGATTTCTTTTTCGAGTCTCCTCAACCAATGTCAAGCTGGGGTTAGAGTCTTGCAACCTTTCCAGAACTATCTGCTGAGCTCACGGCTTCCAGGCCCAGCTGTAGCACTCTAAAATCTCAAGCAGAGGCTTGAGGACTGGTCCCTGAAGAGGTGCAGAGCTGCTCTCAGTCTTCAGACAGATTAGGTGAGGTTAGTAATATTTGCAGACTCGCTAAGCTGAAGTTTTAGTGCATAAAGGAGCTCACTGCTTGCGTTATGCATTGCTGAAAATGAGGAAGCTGGTTTCCTTTGCAGAAACTAATTCTGAAGGTCCAGCTGAGTGGTGCTATCTCCTGTTTATTTTGGTGAACAAGTACAGTTCATCTGGAGGAGCTTTATATCAAGAATTGGTATTTCTTGGAAATCCACGTTAACTCCTAAGAATCTCAGGCCCAGATGATGGAACAAAACAAGAGTTTTACAAAAAACAGATTTCTTACATCATTGCAGTGCATAAGTCCCCGTGATCTGATCTTTGCTCCCAGTTCTTGTATCTTGCTGGCTTTCTTGCTGGGAAACCCCTGTCCCAGTGTGAATTGTTGCACAAGTAATTGTGTAGCAGTGAAAACCTAGGGGTTGCTCTTTGCTGAAACAAACTCATCATTAGAGATGTGTTGCCAACAACTCTGGGACAAAGACAATATTTCTAAAACGGAAAGCCTGTTTCAGGTATGTTGGGTGTATGGGACAGTGATACTGCTAGCACAGACGTCATTACTCTAAAAGACGCCTGTTGTGTCTTTCCCAAACTGAAGGTAAAATCAGCCATTAATGCAAAATGTGTCTGCAGGCCTTATTGAAGCAATAAGACTCTTAACATGGATGATTAAGTAAAACATCTTGTGGGGTGCAGTGTGTTTAAGCTGTTCTCAGGAGCGGACATGGTCCATTATGTTTTGTAAAAACTGGAAACTTAAAACATTTTTTTATTGTTCTCTGCAATATGGAGTATTTAAACCCTCTCATTTTCCCCTGTAATTTTTGCTCTGCTGACTTAAACTATTTTATCAAACAAAAAGTGTGATTGAATGGAATACTCAGGAATTGCTTTCCTAGTGCTCATAAAAAAATAAATTTGTATAAAACAGTCCGTAATGCAAAACTGCATGTTTTCTTGCCAGCCATCATCTGCATCTTTTCACTCTGTATGCCTGTGGGCTTGAAGGATGGAGATTTTGTTTCCTGATCAAAGCAGTAATGGATGGAGATGACAAGGCTCATCAGTCCAGTGCTGCTGATAGTCGTCTTGTCAGAAATGCTTTTTTCCATCAGAGTTGGTTCCTGACTTACTGCTGGGAGAGGGAGGGTAATCAGGTGTGTTGGCCTCAGCCTTGGTCGGGGTGGCTGTTAGATCTATTTTGAAAAGCCTTGCTGGTTGGGTGATGGAATGGAGCTAAAACATTGGAGGATCCTAAATGTTTGACGCCCCCCACACGCTTCCATGTCACTTCAGTTACCAGATAGATGGGGTGAGCAGGATGGCTTTGTGTTTCAAGAGGCAGAGGATAAATAGAGACTTGAGTTAATCTCTTTTTTGTTCATGTGTTTCAATGTACTACTTATTTGTAGCCCAATTTCTTTTCTAAAGTATCTAAGCCTTATTTCTCCATCTTGGCAGCCTCAGCAATCCTACTTAGTCCATGGGGGTCTTATGAACATTAGCATGGATAATGTGCTGTGTGATTCATTGATGATCATGGGCATGTATTTGTGTGTCAAATACCATTAGCTTGGTCCTTTTCTTAAATAATGCTTCTCAGTCTATGAGCAGTGGCGATGGGACTCCACACAAACACACTTTGCATCTATAGATCATCTGCCAGATGCCACGGCAATCCTTAATGTAAAGCTAATGACTTTTTCAAATGAATTTAAACAGCCTAACAATGAGATGTAAGAGAAAATTAAGGACGCCATCATGTTCGGAGGCTAAGTGCATGTGGGATGTGTAATAGGATATATAAATGCATTGTTAATCTCAAATTGCACGTTCACAGCCAAACTACATCCCAAACTTTATTCAAATAGCTAACGACAAAGACAGGCAGGTGTGCTTTCACCCTTAACAGAAACAGAGGAAGTTTTTATCCAGATCAGCTGAATACTTTTATCTTTAGATATTGCTGGGTCATAGTTTTGGTTTGATTACTTGCATGAATTGAAAATAAAGTAATGTTTTCCCATTGTGGGTGCAAAAGAGGTCATTACCTAGAGCTGTCCGATTATTGGTGGCTTTTCACATTTTCGTGGGCTCATTTAGTCAGAGAGTAATCCAACTTACGTGAGCTCAGGGGCTAGATGGCAGTGTAATTGCTCCCTGTGGGAGATCTTTTGGGGGAAGGAGAGAAGGGGGAATTTTAAAGCCTACTGTCAGGAAAATTGATGTTTAGGTTTTGCTGCTCAATCTCCATTGCTGCATGTAGCCAAGTGTTTCTGACAGAACGGTCACAAATGAAAAGAGCTGCTATTTTCATGTCAGTGCTAGGAATTAGCTCTGGTACCTTATTCACTAAATAGATGACATTTCTCCCTCCACAACTTGTTTCTTCAGTTCTGTACCCTAAACTTAAAAGTATTTGTGAAATGGGTGCTGCCCTGTGACTTAGGGTAAGGAAAGCACGGAGATTTCCAAGGAAATAATCTCCTCTAGAAGCAGTTCAGTAAGTCTTAAAATTTACTTCTATTGTTCATTTAGAAGCTGTTAAAAAACTTCAGAAAGTGCGAGTCTAAAGAAGTAAACGTAAAATACATAGAAAAGATGTAACTAGGAGGGATTAAAGATCAACGTGTTCTTTAATACCCAGGCCTAATGTTAACCACGGGATGGCCTACTAGAGAATGCAGAGCCTCTAAGGGGGATTTTGAAGGACTTTTTTTTTCTTTTCCCATTATCTGTAACAACCTGGAGTCTCTTTCTGTCTTGCATCACTTAGGGTGGCAGTGAAATTCTGGGGCCTCAGTGCTGGGTGTCAGCTGAAGCCAGATGTGCACCGTGTAAATCAGCTCATAGAGCAATGTGTTTGCTCTGAAAGCATTCATTGCTTGAAAATACTTTTATTTAGAAATGTGTTGGAATCATTTTCTTATTAAGATCAGGTTCTTTTGGTTGTACTTCACTTCATTTTTTCTTTTATTTTAGTGTACTTTATTTTATTAAGCAGCAGGTGAAAATGATCTCTATTGATTTATTTTTTTCACCTCTGCTCCAGGCTGCCTTTGATTATTCCTCTGTTTGTTTGTTTGTTTCACATTGTTTGAAATAATTCAGATTCAGGTTTAGTGCTGCTGTTCAGCTCCTATTTGTTGTATTACAAGCTTTTATGTGTGTAACCTACACCAGACTTCTCTTGACAAGGGTAGGAATAAAGGAAATTCTAAAGACATTCAACATTTTCTTAGTAGCTGCTAGGACTGAGTACAGATTCTTCTCTAAAATCCCATTTCAAAATAATCCTGGCCCTGCAGATGTATTCACAGATAAATGTTAGATCAAATATTTTACTTCTCAAAAGTAATGTAACAGGTATCCATTTCCATATAGACTTTTAAGCTGGCTAAGCTTTTCTTGTCTTTTTTTTCTCCAATAAAAATGGAAACTCAGTTAAAGTGACTTGGAATAATTTGATCATGAACAAATTCTTTTGTGTAGCTAAATCTAGATCTGGAAAGAGGGCCTCTCGTTGCTGCCAGCGGTGAGGTGTTTGTGTTGGCAGAGGTGGATCACTTAATAGCAGTGGTTTGTTTGGCTGCTGACGTATGGTGTGTGACTTGTTGATGTACACTCTGATTATGATGTAAAGCACTGTGGTACTCCAGGAGTTTATCAACAATAATTTTAATCTATACGCAAGTAACAGTAGTGCTTTCAGTTCCCCCTATGGCTGCTTGTTCTTGGTTAAGGGGTGATGGCAAAGATCTGTAGGGGTTTCTGTTGAGTCCTTTCCACTATATTAATGTATAGTGCAGCCACTAGGGTGTGGGGGATTTAGAAGGGCTGGACCTTAACGCTGGTTCCACTAACTACTTCCTAGGATAAATACTAACACTCCCAAATGTGCATAACGAATGCACACGTGTGTGTGTATACGATCACTTTCATCACTTCTTGGACACAAGGGGAGCTACTTGCACAGGCAGATCCTGTGTTGCAAAGAACAAAAATCAAGATATTCCAGAAGCACGCGGTGCTGTGGGTTCACTTCGGTACTCAAGAAATTGCCAAAAACTGGGAGTTTAGCTCTCAGGAACTCCAGCCCTGATAAACCAAAGGAAAGACTGGTTCCTTCCTCTCCCAGTTCCACTGTTACTGTACCACAAGGACCTCCAGTCCTCCTGACGTGCCCCAGCATCCCCTCTGCCCTGCCAAGGTGACAGCATCATTACTCCCAACAAATTCACTTCCCGTAAGGCATTCTAACGATACACAGTTCATTCAAATGTACCGGATTTAAATGTATCTTAATTTATGACTGTGTTCTAATCACCAGAAGATGATGAATATAATTAAAGATAATGAATGGCCCCATTAGTCTTTTTGCTAGCTGTGATAATACCTTCAGACAGGCGCTTCCTTTGTCTCCGTGTGGTGTGAAAAGATGCCTAAGAGAGGGAAAGTTCTCTTGTTGCAGCTGCCTCTCACCCTGGAGTTTGAGTTGTATTTAATAGCAGGAATGGGAGCGAATAAAGAAGTAAGAACCCTTTCTCTGTGCTGAAAGGTATATGAGTTATTATTGAAGACGGAGGTAGAAAGAACTGGCCGTATCCATCAAATTTTACATGCGCTGCATTGGAGGTCTTTGCACGCCCACATGCTGGTATTTGCACCTTGCTCTTTCTGTGTTCTGCCTTTTTTTTAATTTGGGTTTTACATATCTCCCAGAAAGCTTTTCTGGCACCTTTATGATATCCACCATCCTTCCCTCACTTCCAGCCCTTTCAGACTGGCTCTAGTACATGCAATCCATTTGTTTGGCATGTTTTGTGAGACCACACTGAAGCTCTGAGGGAGGATTTCCACCCTTTGTGCCTTCCCCACAGCATTTTCACTCAGGCTTCAAGTTTGTCTGGACAATGACGCTGCAGAAGCTGCTGGCACAGGTCTTCCAAAATATTCCAGATTATTCAGGATCTCAGGCCTGTCTGACCATCATGGTACAAGCGAGAGGCAAACCATGTAACTACGCATTTGTGCCTGCCGGGGCTGTGCTTCCTGGCTCCCAGCAGGCTACTGAAAGTTGTTTGCTGGGCTCTAGCCCTCTTCCAAAACATGATCACGAAGAAAAAGTACAATTTAGCTCTAAGAGTGTGCCTGAAACCAGAGTATTTCTGCACCAAATGAGAACTACTCCAGGCCAGAAAGCAGGGGATGCTGCTAATCTCTCCCTGTTTTGACACTATCCCTCTGGGCTGTGCTCGGCAGTTATTTATGACTTAAACCTGTCAGCTGTGGTGATCTGATCCTTCAAATCTTTCTAGGCCCAGTAGGAAAATTTAATATCACTGGATGAGGGGATGTTCAAGTTTGTCAAGCTCAGAGATATCAGATGTGCTGTGAAACACGGAACTTCAGCAATGAGATTTCCAGCTTTTGATTTCTGGTTATTAATGCATCTGTAAAGAGGTCTGCATAATGTTATGAAAATAAGGAGGAGATATCTGTTGACATGCTCCTGCTAAACCACACATCAAAGTCCTGTAAACACCAAGGGAGCTGAGTTTATTGTATTATATCTGTCACAGTGTGCACTGTTTTAATGTACCCCAACCCTAAATCTGTGGGTCAGTTTCAATGCTCTATCAGCTTCTCTGAGTAGAGTTTATAGATGTGAGAGCTTGTGGAGAAGATGGAAAGGAAAAGTAGGGAGCGGTGAAGAAGAAACAAACAGCTCCGTGGCCACAGAAGCTGTCTTTGAGCTCACTTTCTCTAGGGCTTGTTCTACATGCGCTGGTATTTCTGAGGTGTAGGGACCTCAACTAACAATTGGGTTTTATAGAGGATCAAAAGTCTGTGAAATTGTTCTTGCTGAATAATTTCACTACAAAATAAAGGGAACTTTTTTTTCAAGTGGTGGAAGATTCAATTTCTATTTTTAAAGAGGAAAAAAGGCCACTTCTGCTGCAATGCGCATTTTTATTTTAAAAAATTATCTACGCTTGGAAAAAAAAATGAAAAACTTGAAGAGGAATGTAGTAACCTCAAAATGACATTTAAATACACCAGAAATAAAAACATTTAACATGGAGCAAGCGCTGGGCTTTCTTATGAGCCCTCCTCCCCCCCAGAGCTGGCAGTGGGCTCTGGGATGTGCAGCAGTGCTCGCAAATGAAATTCCCCCTGAAGTGCAGGAACAAGGGTGTGCTTCCACCAGGACTAACAGCCCGGGGAATCACCAGGGCTGCTGACTGCTGCTGTTGTGTAGCTGAAGTCACTCCCAAAGTGTTTTCCTTCTGCACAAGGTGCCAGAAGCAGGGCATGGCTGGCAGCGCGGTGCCCCCTCCCCAGGCTTGCCTGCCACGCTCTTCAGCCATCCTGACAGTTGATTAATGCCTCAGCTGTGGAGTGACAATTCTGTTCTGCACCTTCATCCATCATCCCTGTGCCATTTCCTAGGGGCCTCGGGACCTTGGCAAATTGTCACGTAACCTAGCGGGGACTTGGTGTTCCTCCAGTTGTCTGTCTGAATAAACGCCCTGGTTTTTCACAGGTTGTAAGAAGGAGGAAAGGAAAGGGCTTGGGAACCGGCTCAGATCCCCTCCATAGGAAAAGGGGATTGGTGTGGTTTGGGAAGGTGGCTAATTCACTTCTTAAAACGTTTAAAGGAAAGTTGCCCAGAGCACAAAGTTCAGATCCCAACTCCCCATGGATGGAAGGAGGGAGGGGCAGGGGAGTTCCAGCAGAGCAGGGAGTGTGAACAGCTGATGGTGCAGGACTGGTGCTGAGCTCCTCTGCATCGCTCCAGCTCTGCCTCATTTGCCTGGCTGTGCAGGGGGATAGTCTTAAAGATGCCTTTAAGGTCTGGCATCTGTTTTACCACTTGAAAACCCAAAGGAGCTCCCCTGATCCCCTTCATTGCAATGTCACAATGTAATTTCACATGGAATTGCTGCTCTTGCCTAGTGAAAAAGCGAGATAAAATCAAGTTGAGAGGCATTTATCTTTTTGCCTTTTGGGCAGGGTTGTACAGCTGCTTTTATTGGTTGCTTTTGTTCTGAGCCTGCAAGGACCACTGGAAGGAGGGGAGAAGCAGGAGTTACTGAGAAGCCCCTGCCTGCTCCGAGCAAGAGCCGCACGGGTGGCAATTTCCCAGGGGCTGGACAGACAGAGGTAACTCATTTGCAGCACAAGTGCCTCGCACAACCTCTTCTCCCTTGTTAAGAGGATCAAGCTGAGTTGAACACAAGCCTGTGTCTCTTGTTAGCACAGAGCCTGGGGACCAGTCAGCCCCTTACCCCCGACACCAGCAAGGCGCTGCTCCTGTGGCTCTGCCGAGCTCATCTACCTCGTGGCCTGCTGGCACCTTCAGCATGGGGCTAAGGTGAAGGAACCCAAGAGGCACAGCATCCCTCAAAGCCATAGTCTGTGGTGGGAACACAAGGATCGCTTTCTAATAGCTCATAAAGAAACATTATTTTTTTTCAGATCTTTAGGCTGCAACCACCAGAGCAGCTCTCATACAGACAGCTTGGTTTGTCTTTTGGAGGACTGCACATGCAGCCAGGTGAGGACCACAGTCCTGATGGGTGCGTCCTTAAACGTACGCAGGAGCAACAGGTCGGAGCCACCGAGGGCTCTGGCAATGCAGAGACAAGGAGCTGGTCTCAGCAGACTGTGCAACTCTGCACTGAGACGGCTGCACTTGGGAGTGATGGTGGTGAGTCTTAATGTACATTTAGTGTCCAGGAGCCCATTTTAGTGTCCCTGAGCCCAGGAGTCAGTCACTGAGCCCAGTCTGGGACAGATTAAAAGGAACAAGTATTTTAAGTTCAGATCTTTTAAGATGTATTTTAAAAACACAGATAAGATTCTTGGGCTGATTTTTGAAACTAGATGTTCTGGCACCCTGTCTTTCTCGTTGTGACATTGGACTTGGAACAGGTTGGCAGCGAGATATGAAATCAAATGTTTATAATCTTCCTCGAGGTCTCATGGGGTGGCCTGGAGCATGGCGAGAGGTAGGGGCCAGCCTCATGTGAGGTACTGACCTCCTGGACAGAGGCTGGCTCTGGGGGTGCCTGCCTGTCTAGGAGGGTTTTCAGATCTGCCATGGGGTACTGCTGGAAGAACAGGAGAAATAACGTTGTTGGTTTTTTGTTTATATCATGCCCAGTTTTGAGATTTGGCTAAAGGCACAGGTAGCTCTGCCCTTGCCAGAGTGGTCGGAGAGGGGCAGCTCAACGTGGGTTTGGTGGACTCACCTGCAGGCATTTCCAGCCAAACTCTAGCTGCCACTAGGAAGCTTTAACTTCCTTTATGGCTCACTTATTTTGTTTATCTTTATCTTGTTGAACCACAAAGTGAGCTAATGCAGACCCATGGCTTCTACCTGAGGTGCCCAGGTACAGTGGCTCCTCCAAGGCCCCGGTAAGGGAAAAGAGGCATTTTGAGCCTTCCCTGGTCTCCTGTGACAGTGCTCGGGAACCCTGAGGAGCATTTCAGGTGAATTTGGAGCCTGGAAATGAGATGGCAGAGCAGATTGCTTTCTCTTCACCTGTGGCAAGCATTGGCTGTGGAAAAATGAAAATGGCAGTGATATTTCCTGATGTCTTCCCCTCCCCGCTCTGAAGTACTGCTGCAGGGCACAGAGGTGAGCTTGCAGGACAGGGAAGGACCCACCTCCAGGTCCTGCCTCATGCTATTCAGCTGGGGGGACTTGCCACTCAGGGAGGTGGACAGTGAACATATAACAACAAATCAAGTGCCTTTTCCTGGACGGTCTGGACAACAGGATAGGCTTCTTTGCAAAGCTTTCACCATCCTCTGCCATCTGTCTGGGATCTCTGTTAGGGGAAGATGAGCCCTAGAAGGACGTGCAGGGAGAATGGAAAAAGTTAACTTTGAGTAGCACCTACAGCGTGCATGTGCAGAGCATCTTTCTGCCTTCAGCCAGCTCCCCTGCGCTGCCTGGCTGCTCCGTCTCTGGGTCTTGCAGCTCTGCCAGTAGCAGGCAGAGCCAAATCCTTCCCAGGTGGGAATAGTTTCTGGTGTCACGATGCTGCTTCTGGCTGTGAGCTCCCGAGCTGGCTGTAATGTTCCTCCAGGCTGAGGAACTGCCTCTGATCTCCCTGAGGGTTGCTTGTTGCTATTTCTTCCTCAACAGCCTACACTTCCCAGCCAAGGGGAGCCCTGGGTGGTAACCCCAACGCCACCTCCTGTTGTCCCGAGTAGCCCTCTTGGATGTAGGCAGCACATACAAAACCAGGCACCATGTGGGAAAGTTTCCCTACCAGGGCATCGGCTGGAGGAAGCCCTGTCTCGCCAGCGGGCAGGCTTGCTTTGGGGCACATCCAGTACGATCCTGGTGTTTCATTAGCAGAAGAGTCAACAGAGCTGCAGGCAACAGCCGGAGAACAGAAGCTGTTCAGTTCTTTCATTTAAAAAAAGCTCTGTCCTGTGCTCTACGTGCTCTTTCGTTTAATAACATGGGTGACGTTTTGAGGCCTGGGGAACTAACTCTTCCAGTCTATCTTTGCTTTCATATTTCAACTATTTTCTGAGATAAATGAAAGCCAGCTACATGTCTGCCTGGAGCCAGCTGCCCCTCCGAGGTGTGTCACCTGCATGCTAGAGCAGAGACGGGGTGTCTGTGGTTGTTGGAACTGGTATTTTCCTCCTGAATGTAGAAACAAATCTGAAAGTAAGTGTACATGGTAGGTTATGGGGATTCCTTGACTTTATTTTAAGGGGATGCAGAAGCATCCTCCTCTCTGCCCACTATTTTTGTCTGTATGTTATCATGGGATTTCTTGGAGCTGTTGCACCAGCCCTGCGTGTCTGCTCCTGGAACCAGTGGGGAAATGAACAAACGTCACCTGTGGACAGGGGAGGGAAAGCAGCACTGAGGGCTTTGAGAAATCCCCCTTCCTCTGCAGGAAGGTTCACTTGTGTCCTGTGTTCCTTTGATCAGGCCTGGAGCTGACAGACATTGTTGCTGAGTTTGTTGCTGCTGTCATTTCTGTTTGTGTTGTGAGTTTGAAGGGTAAATTTGATTTAAATCAACCATGGTCACAAGTAATCAAAGCTAATGAGCAGGTTCCTATCTGTATTAAGGTAGGTAAATAATGCAATAGTTTCAAAATTCATTGCCAATAAGTCACTTTGCATTTGTCCAGCCAGGGATGACACTGCAAATCTAAACAAAACAAGTCGAGACGTGTGTGCGAGCACACCGAGTGGCACTCGCATGGGAGCGGATACCATCTGGAGGCACAGTTGCTCTCATCCAGGAGAGGCAGAAAGATGCTCTCAAATGGGAGAGGTGCACAAGTGAGCCACGGGAAGCTCTTACAGAGACTGGGCAGAGATGGCTTCGAAGTTCTTCCATTCTGTGACCAACCTCTGCCCTTTACTCTCTGTGCTACACTTGTCTTGTTGCAGGACCGGGTCCTGGGCACTGCTCCCTGTACGTGCCAAGCATGCTGGCAGGGAGTGCCTGTGCTCCCCATGTCTGCAGTGCAGACCTAAGCATGGCTCTTGCTTGCTGTGGGCAGATCTCCCAGCCTCCCACCTCACCCGTGGGCACCTCTACAGCTCAACTCCTGGAAGTAACTCCACGTGCTGGCAGCAGGGGCAGGCAGCACACGCGGGTCTGTACATCAGAGCATCACGGTTCAACAGTGGCCAGGCAGGAAGCATATGGCAAGCTGGTGATGGGAGCCTGCCCGTGATCCGAAGGCACTTTCATAGCCAGCCACTGCATGGCACAGATGTTTGTGCAGCATCAATGGTTTGTTGCAAGTGGCATCCTTTACCAAAGACATTTCTTGAGCACACAACGCAAAAAGGCAGCGAGCCTTGGCTGTGTTTGTCCGCTTTTCCTGTAACTGCTCCAAAGAGTTATCACATCAGACTCCCCTGGTTTATTTTTAGGTCCAGTTTTTTCAGGTCTGTTGCCATCCATAACCAGTTCTTGTCTGTTTGAGTTGCAACCTGTATCATTTTGGCTTCAGTATGCCTTGTTTGCTAGCACCACTGCTGAAACATAATGAGGTGGGAGCATTATTATACAGAGAGCCTCGCTGGAAAAATACTGTACTTCGATAAGTTGAGAGCATTATCACCACTTAGAAAATACTTGGAGGAGTGACAGCATATGCTGCTCTGTCATTAAAACAAAAGCTGTATTTCAAAAGCTTTTTTCCCCCAAAGATATTATGCAGATATTACAAGTCTAACAGGAATGTGAAGTAGAGGAGCAGCTGAACAGAGTAGCTGCCATGGAGAGAGGTGGGGGCAGGTGACAGGAATACAGATTTCAGTGGGATGCATTTAAAGAGAGAGGCAGCAATGTAATTTGCTGAAGACATCCTGGAGAGAATTAATAAGTACACAGAAACCTCTCCTTGCTGCAGAAATAAATAAGCACAAGACAAGCACCAAAATTCTTTTTTTTTTTTTGGGGGGGGGGTGGTTGAGGGGGCAAATACTGGAGGGTGCCTAATTCCAGGTCAGGCTCTACTTCTCCTTAGGCTCACTTTGCTTCTAAATCATTTCTTGCCATCCTTATAGGCAAGACTTCCAGCACAGCACTAGCAGTGTGCACTTAGGTGACTAACATGCACCACATCACGGCTGCTAGGGGCTGATTTCAATGGCTGGAAAAAAACTGCTCTGGTTTAAACTGAGCACCTCTGGGGATGCCAGGGGTGGTGAGAAGCTGCCCTGCTGGAGCCATCAGTGCTGATGCCACAGGCCGAGAGACTCGCATCCCTTGGGAGCAGGGTGTCCAGAGCTGCTCCACACAGAAAGCTTTGGTAGAGCTGAGGATGCAAAACTACAGTAAAGGAGGCAAAGGGATTGGGGATATTTGTTTCAGCAAAGCTTTAAAAGGAGATTGTTCCCAATATAGCAGTAATTGAATGCAAAGGAGAAAGGTGCTTCTCCTTTGCAGGCTTACTGCTGAATGCTGCTTTCCAGCCTCCCCTTTTTCCAGATGTTTTGATCGGTAATTGTGTAAGTAATTAAAAATAGTGAAGCTAGAAACCTGAAATGCACCCCATTTTTTTATTCTCATTCATAAACCAGGCCAGCTCTGAACAATTGAATTAGATAGGAAAGTTGGAAAGTGTTTTGTGATGTTTGAAAGCACACTTTCACAGCTGCAGTGTAAAACATTCACATCCCATTTCTTCCCCCAAGGACGCTCCTGCTGTGCAGTAAATGAGGGTAAGGGTACAGATCTTCAAAACACTCCTAGCCTTTTGCCAGGTTAAAGACAGTTTAAATGTCTGTTGAAGATCATTTAAAATCCATGGTGGATTTTTATTCTTGCAGAAGTTCTCCAATTCATCTCTATTTGTTATATTTGAAGGAAGGCGAACACGAGGAAGCTTTTTTTTTTGCTGCCCAAGTTAAAGCTGAGCTGCGAGCACGGTCCCTTGTGACCTGTTGGCCGTGCTGCCCTCTTCTCCAAGGAGGCAGGTGCTCAGATGCCATGAGGCACAATGAAAACCAAGACCATCCTCTTCCTCTTTCCCCAGGGAATCCCTTTTCATACCACTCCTGCATCCCTTCAGCTGGTTGAAGCCTTTCCTGATGCAGTTTTCCTCGCGCTGCTGGATGCAGAGATTTCTCCTCCACTGAACTCCTTTCCCTTCGCCTCTACTCTGAACTTTTAAGTGTGTTTGCTTCTTGAACTCTGTTGTTTTTGAATTTAATCATAAAGGGGAGGAGAAGGGGGGAAGAGAGTGAAAAACGTGTTAAATGAAGAAGAAAATCAATTTTGCATTTGCCTCATCTCAGCAAACATTTACCCAGCCCTTCCCCTCCCCTGCCTGTCAGTGCCAGGCACCGTGCCGTAATCCTTTCTGCATCTCCTCAAGCTGGTTGCATCAGGGACGTGTTGCTTTTCGGTGCTCTTGACCTCTGAGTGTGGGCCTGTGTCCTTGAGGTATGGGGGAATTTAAAATCTCTGCATTTCACAGAAACTCAGCACACAGGTGTGTTATCAGGCACCAGCGCTTGGTGAATAGCATCTGTTCTCACTCTGCTTGTTACCTGTGCTGCTAACAAACTAGAGGGGTTTTGGTGATGGGATGGTGATGTGCAAGGCCATGGGGAGCAGGGCTTTACATCTGCCCACATCAGGCACCTGTCCAGGCCACTGTAATCCCACTAGTCAGCTTTGTTTTCCTTCCCACAAAACCCCACCTCTGACCCAGGCAGTGATGTGTTCTTGGGGGTTCTCACTAGAACAGGGAATACAGCAAGGGTGGAAAGTGGCCCTGGGTCCTGAAGTCCAGGTGTGCTCAGGGGTCTCAGCAGGCTGTGAGGTTCCCTAGGAACCTGACGAGCAAAGAGCCATGAACAGCTTCAAAAAGCCATAAATTCTTTGTCAGTGTCTGCTCACTAGAACAGAAATGTGAGAAAAAAAAAATCACAATTTGAAAGTACACACACAGGGAAAAAAAGTCATGGATTTTATACAGATTTTTATTTCATTTAAAGGCTTTAAATATTTTTGAAGAAAACAAGGATTTTTAGCAAGCAAGATAAATTCTGTGCACAGCGTTGACAAAAATGTTGTTAGAAAATGTATCTGTCCTGTTCTAATAATAATTTTGCTGCAATAGAAGAGTTAGATGCATATACATACATATTTACACACACATTGATTCTTCCTCCAAATCTGATGTGAATTAGATATTCATCCTATATACCTAGAGTAATAAGAAACACATCCATGGATATCTTTGTTTCTAATGTCAGTTAGCTTGTTTAATTTGACTTATCTGCGTTATCAATAGCTATTCATGAGTGTGTTACATGGTTTGAAATCATGTTGCAAGCATCAGTTTCCATCAAAGAGCCCAAAAGAGCAGCAGAAAGGATCTTTTTTTTTTTTTTTTTTCTGCCAAACCTCGCTTCCCAAGTACCAGGGTACTTGTGCAGGTCCTGCTGGTGTTTCTGTTCGTGGCCCGGTTGTTTGGCTGGCACGCAGCTGTAAATGAGACGACAAGAAATACTTCCTCAAGATGGCTTGGTTCAGAGCCATCTCCTCAATAGAGGTTGATTGTTGGGCTGGGGCCCAGTGCCCAGAGGAGACAATTGTACATAAATAAATAAGTATTCTGTCTGCTTTTCACGAGGGCTGAATGGATGTTGGATGCAAAAGTCCTGTAAGGACTGAATTTATATAGGGCAGGAGCAAAACTCTGGTGGAACGTGGGAATGCCCTGAACCATTTGAAGGCTTTGGCGTCACATCCTGCAAAATGGTAAAAAAGTGGTTCTCTTTAAACCTTTGAGATCCTGAAGGAGAAATCTCAAGCATCCATAAAGGTGTTGACCCATATGAACTGTTTAGTTCCTCTTTCTTCCCAGAGAACAGAGGGGAAGATTGAGAGCCTTGCCTTCATTGGGTTTACTGCTGGAAGGGCCTGAATTTCTCCCTTGGAAAGCCTTGGCTTAGACGTTCCCTTGTCTCCTCCTCGTCAGCTAGAGGAATCTCACACCTGTGTGCAGCGTTGGGTGAGCAGAAACACAGGATTTTATGCATAATATTTTGCACATTTTTGACATTGATCTGGGGTCCCCTGACCTCAGAGGAAAAGTAGAGATGTTTAGGAATGCTGTAAAGGAAAGGGAGGGTCTAAAGCTTGGGCTTGTTTTGTGCTGTAATTCCACTGGTTCTGCAGTTCTTAATGGCAGCAGTCCTGGCTGTAGCTAATATCCCTGCAGGTTATTTCCCTCTGCCTTCAGGTCAGGGAGTACTTGGGTGCTTTCTAGCCAAATAAACCCATGTGCCTCTGTGATTTAAAGTAGAAAGCTTTAAAAATAGAAGTAAATATAGATGGGGATTATCCTCCTAGCATCAAAACTATCTTTTTTGATTGCTTCTTGCATCAAAATCTCCTCAGCTGTAATCTAGGACGAAATCAGCCTCCCGGCAATGCTTTTGAGGGGAAGGGAGGTGGGGAAGCTTGCTGGGACATGGTGCTGGGAGCCTGAGCTGGGTGCTAGCTGTCAGCGTGGCCAGCTGGGATGGGGAAGGAGTCCCCACCTCTGCTCGGCCCTCCCAGTGCTGCTTGCCATAGCAGCTCCTCACACAGGCCACCCGCCACCAATTCCCTGCCCTGTTTCTGGTTCAACTCTATTGCAGCCAGTGTTAAAAAATAACTCCAGGCAATTATTTGGACCAGTGTTTGCTGCAGCAAAAGCTTTAAGAGATTTACAAAAAGACCTTTTCAAACTCCTGAGAATCCAAAGCGAAGTCCTAGCTCTAAGGACTACTTTAATTTATTCAAAGATAAGAATTAACTGCTCCAGCTGTTGTTTCCAGTTCAAAGGTCAGACTTCAAATACCGTGTCCTTGCACCAGACTTCTCACTAACAAGCTACAAGGCTGTCGTTATTCTTAAAAATAAGCCAACAAATGGTTTCACGTTGGATGTCTGAGAGGACGGCATTCCGTACAGATGTTTTCTGAAATGGAAAAGGATACGTTTTGCCTTCCAAATTGTTTCTGATTTATTCAGTTGCCTGCATGTGTAATAAGCCATCCCATAAATACAGTGGTTCTAAAGGAAGAGGTATGAAAACTGTTTTGAGTAATATCCATGGTCATGAAGAAAAATCCTCAGTGTAGGAGCAACCAGCAGAGGTAGGATCAAAGGGGTGACAAAAATCAATCTGAAAATACCAATTGTAACCAGCTAAAGTTTGTTGCATCTCTGTTTCCATGGTATGATGACAAGCCACCTACCTGATTTACATCAGCTTACTTGGAGAAAGTAATCAACTGCCAGAGAAGGATCATTATTTAAATGAGCTGATTTTTAAAGATTAAGTCAAGGCAGGAAATTGCCAGAAAGTGTCAGGGACAAGCAGAGAAGTTCAGGTAATCTGCACCACCAGACAGGCTGGGATCTGAGCTCATTGAGAGCACATCCCCCCTTGTGCTTGGGGTTGTGATGGACCAGAATGGCTCAGGTGCAGATGCAACAAGAACACAAAACCTTCCCCAGTCAGAACAGAAAATGAACTTGTTGAAAACACGGTAAGGTAACACTCACGGGGATGGTCTCCTTGCTTGAGATTTATCTTTACAAACCTGTTCCACTTACTGCTTATATCTTAATGCTCTCCCATTCTGGGAGTGCTCTGTTCATAAATGTGGTTGTCTGGTCTAACGTGGCATCCAGCCCTGTTTGAGGTATAGTCCCAAGCCACAATTAAAGTAATGCTCTGGATTAAACTACTTAACGAGATATATATATATATTTTAATAGGCAAAACTCTTGAGCTATTTCTTCTGTAAATCACAAGCTGACCTTTATATCTTGCTGTTCTGGAAAGATTTAAGCTCCTGGTATTCACATATTCATGATATTGAAATCATTTTTTCTTTATTAATGATTTGATTTCTGTGGTTGATGTAAAGAAAAAAAAAAAAGGTAGTTTGACATCTTCTGTTGTTGTTCTAAGTACTGCTATATAAGCCTATTTAAGATAACCCATCTGGGTTGCATCAAATTACAATAATTTGGAGATAATGTCAATGAAAATGGACTGTTATCAAATGGTGATGGTTTCTTGCTGCTACATGAATACAGGGTATTTATCAGAAATGAGTATCAAAGGGGAGCAAAAGAGCTGTGTATTGCAGGGATATTGGAAAAGGATCGGTGTTCCCATACAATTGCTGTCGTGTGTTTGTAAGGGGGCACTCGAGAGCAACGCAAGATGCTCTGGTGGCTGTGGCATTTGTGAGCCAGAAGGAGCTGCCTGTGTGGCTGTTTGCCTGCAAAATCTGCTCGTGTTTCGTGGTGAATGTTGCCAGGCACTGATGGTGGGAGTGTTGGCATTGCTCTCCTCTTGCGTGGTAATGTGGGACAGGAGGGGAAGACCACCGACCATATCATTCATATTTTTAATTTATCTTAGGACTAACAAAGAGAGGTGAAAATCCTGCTAAAACATGCGGAGTATTTTGGGGACAAGGAGGAATCAAAACCAGCTTCAGTGCATGGAGTCTTTTGTCGAGCTGGCCTTTCTTGCTCTCATCAACTCTCTTCTACTGTCTCTGCTAAGTGGTCCAGTAGGGATGCCAGGCAGGGGGACACTGCAATTCTCCCCGTTACCAGACAGGCAGAAGCAGGGGCGTTGGGTGTTTTGTGGGGTTCAGCAGCTCAGCCAGCTCTGAGTGCATCCACTGCAAGAGAAGTAGAGGAGTCTCCAGCACCTCCAGGCACAGCAGCTGATCCTGCACCAGTGCAGAAATGTTAGCTCCCGTTGTTTTGGAAGTTGTTTAGTCTCTCTTGCCAAACACCTGTCATTTTTGGAACATTAATAACTGTAATAACAAGCGGGGATGAAACTGAGAGTTCCTCGATTGGCAGACTTTTAAAGATAATTCAATACTGTATAATGACTTTTAAAATTAATTTATAAATATTTAAAGCTATGAATATTTCAGTCCTTTCAATTCATTTTGTTAATTATTTAGCTTTAAAGTACATATCACGCTCCTTCCCTCTTGTTCAAATTATACTTTTATTGCATTTTGAAAGCCTCAGTCTGCAGACTGCAGCTGCAACAGCAGCTCACGATCCAAGAACATATTTACAGGGTGGTCCTTGGGCCCTTTTTTCTTTCTAAGGAAGAAGGGAGGAGTGCTAGCTGCGTTCATTTTGCCTGCTGAGTTTTTTTGTGTCCACAACCTGGATAATGATTCCAGTCACACAGGCGCTTGCTGCCCTCGTGTGCTTTTGCAAACCAAAGCTTGGCACATGCACATCTAGTGGCTGGAAATAATGCACGTTCAGGAAGGAAAAACGCTCCTGCCTCCTTGCTGAGACCACACCTTGCTCGTGGCCAGGCACAGTGACAGCGCTCCTTTGCAAACAGTCGGAGCCTTGGCGATGTGATGAAATTTAATTAACATCTTTGTGATAAATGGACAGTATCACAGGCTGGTCCTTCCGAATACCTTAATCACTCTTTTATTAGAAGGATAAGTAGGTCCTTTGTAATTATCGGTCTCTTGGAGCAGACTGGCATTTTATTGTAGGCTTGTGCAGCATCAAAAGCAAGGGTGTACAAGTGCACCATGACAGTCCTGGGGACTGCTGCATTGCAGGCGGTCCGTTTGGAAGCACTGTTGACCCCGTAAGGACAACGAAGTAGTGCTGGGCTAGAGGAAGCTGAACCACAAAAGCTGTTGGAAATATGCTCATTGTTACGTTTGAGGAAATGCATGCCACCCCCAAGAGCAAGATGGATGGAGGGAGACCTAAGGAAGGTATTGGAGAGCCATGTGGATAAAAGATGCTTTATTTCTCCTGAAATGGCAGAGGAAGACCAGAGCAAATAAAGCCAAAACTTGACTTGTCCGGGGTGCCTGGAGTAGGGTAGGATGAGGATAAACCATATTATCTTTTTCTCTATTCCCAGTGCTTCCTGGTCACTTCTTTAACAAAATTCTCTGGGAGCTGTTCTGGAGGATAAAGATAACACACACCCTGACTGCCCCTGAGGCTTACATGTCTCTCACTGGGCATCCAAAACAAGTGTGTAGCGTTGTCTGTGTGCTAAAAGTCTGTAAAGTGGGAGGTAATACTTCCTGATATCACGGGCCTGCTGGCAAAATGAATTCATTAATTTTTATGAAGCATTCAAATTGCATAGTAGGAGAGTCCTGCAGAAAAGCTAATGAGAAAATTTAAGATGGCTTTGTCTGGGGGCAGGCTGGTGGGTGGCGAACAAAACCTCCAGTCACATAACAATTGTCTCTTCAAGGAGAAGGTAAAGATTATGTTAAATAATGACTTTCTTGCTAATGAGAGTTGCCCTTGTGTACCTGAAGCAAACACTGCAGTCAGGATTTTCCTTCTGCACCTTGCTTAGCTGTGGATGCTGTAGTGAAGATCACCTCCCACGCCTTGCATTTCTGCTCTAAGGAAAGGGGATCACCTTTACAGCTGGCTGGAATTGCCCTTCAGTGTGCTTCCAACCAGGAAAAAAAGCTGCTTTCTCAAAATCGGACATTCTCCAGGAATCCTGCAATTGCAGGGACTGTTCATCAAAAGCAGCCAAGTTCTGGCACTCCTTGTGCAGCAGCTCCTCTGCAGGGCGGACGACCTGAGAGCCAGTTGTTTTGCTTATAATGTGAAATAATCAAATGGAAATGCAGCTTTAATTATAAAAACTTCGCCTGTTTCCACCCCCTGGTGTGTTCTTGGGTGCTTGCCTGGATAAAGAGGGTCATTGCTTGAAGTGCCACGATGCTTCAGGGAGGAGGAGGAGAAGGAAGGGGGTTACGTGGCCGTGGCACGTGCCTCTCCTCGCACTGCTGCTTCTTGCAGGGGTCTGCGTGGACCTCTCCTACCTGCCTCTGCCAGTCCAACACTGTGTGCTGCTTTTCCAGGCTCAGCAGCCTCCAAATTCCTGCCCTGCTTAGAAGTGACCTTGGGACTCCACCCAGAGCCAGATGCTGCTGTTCGTGCCTCTGCAAGGATTCCCTTCTCCCATGAGAAGTGCTGGTAGCTGCAGGGTGCTTTCTGCAGAGTGACAGAAACCTTGCTTGCTCCTGCTGTGCACTATCAGGTTGATGTTTTATGCTGAACATTTGTAGATATTTTCTTTTTATCTTCCCTTTAGCTCTCAGTTCTTTCCAAATGCATTTCTTGTTGTTAGATGTGGCTTTTTACTGCAATTACCTATGGTCTGATGTGTCAGACAACAGGGCTGCTCTGTGATGACGGGTGTCCTTTCTCATCTCTCTCCCGACCTGCCCAGCTTGTCCTCCCAGGCTCACCTGTCGTGGTTTCAGAAGCCCCACAGAGGAGCACACTTACCCAGGCTGGATTTGATGTGTGTTCCTGGTCCCCTTCTCTTTCCCAGACAAGCTTTGCTTGGCTGGTTCAGCTCCATTTCACTCCTTTATTTTAACTGGGCTCCAAACTGCTGCCTGTGTTTTAACTGGGCTCCAAACTGCTGCCTGTGTTTCGCCTGACTCAGCTGCACGCAGGGTTTCCGACAGGAGCAGCTCCTTAGCACCAAGGTCACAGAGGCCTCGGAAAAAAGCGCCACAGTTCCCCACGAAGTCAGAGAAGTCTCTGGTTTGTACGTGTGAGCGCTGCGAAGCAGCTATTTTCAAGTCCTTTCCTTTGGGATGCAAATCTCCGCCCTAGGGGCCGTGAATTGCACACGAGTCAGGCGGCTGAGCAAAGGAAAAAGACTTCAAAGGCTTGTTGTTGTCCTGCTTCAGGGGAATGCAGGCTTTCCGTGCTGCTCCCTCGCCAGATCCCAGCAATTTTAGCTGGCTGCTTGAACTTCACTCTCTGATCTTAAGTCCTATGTGAGTTAGGGCAGAGTGTAACGCTTGAGAAAATAAAAACAGCCTTCTGCCACGGGCAGGAGGAGGATATTGGTTTTTTTTAAACTGTCTCATGGCCATCACCGTGCATCTCTGGGGCAGCAAAAAAGCAGGGCGGGCTGGTGGAGGTGGTGAGGTGAGATCCTGGCCACCTCTGCCCAATGCCACTGAGGCCACATCTACCCAAGAGCTGGCGCTGGGGTCGCCACAATACCCACCCTGGCCCAGCACTGGGAAGGTTCCTCTGGCCAGGACACGATGGGAGCGATGGGGACATGGAGAAACAGGGACTTGCACCTTGGTGGCTTTCAAGGGTGACTGCTGTCTTGAGGAGAAAAAGAGAAAGTTTGGCACAGCTCAGCTTTTTTTTTTTTTTTCTTTTTTTCCTGTTTTGTTCCACTACTTTCTATTCACTAATCAGGCTGCTGGAAGCTGATAATAAAAAAAATATAAGAATAACTAAATAAACCACCTTCTGTTCCAGCTACTTGTTTTTAATCAATTTCCTGTGGTACCGAATGTCTCACCCACGCTTGGGAGCATCAGGCAGGTTGTGATACCTAGTGGCGTGTGTGCATTCAGTTGGCACCCTTGCAAGTGTATTTAATGCCAGATGTGTCCCTAAATATATCAGGAAACCATGTTCATGTTCGCAATGAGCGGTTATTTTTTTCTCGGTAACATAACGGAATCAGGTTTTAAATAAAAGAAAACTGATTATTTGTGGACAGAGATATGTTCTTCAGAACTGTTTGTCCACTGGGTGTTTGTTATCATAATTAAATTTATTGCTCCAGTTAAACAAAAGCAAGCTTTTCCCCAAAATTAATTAGTCTTCATAATTAGAAATTGTTTTTCAAGAATACATTCAATTTGTATGGTAGAAATTACCTAGATTATGTTTTGCTGACAGCTATCAGAGTTGGCCATGCATACCTAATGTTCAGAGATATATTAATTACCTTGCTTAACTAGCTTGCTCAAATATATTAATAACTCCCTGCCTTGGAGAACTGCTGCTCGCTGGAAGCTTTTTACTGAGACGCAGTTTCTCATGATGTGCAGTCCCTGCTTAGGTGACATTCGTGCATAGACAGGTACCTAAAATCAATCTGAAGGAAAACTAATAAAGCTGGCAGCCCTTTCACCTAAACCTGGTGTAGACAGACAGCCGGAGAGCAGTGGAAAGCAATGACTTTCTCAGATTAAGCTGAAGTGTGCTAGAAGTAAATGTTCCTTCTTAAAAATGCATACGGAAATGCCACGTCCCATCATTTTTCTAGTTTCTCCCTACTCCTGGCAGCTCTTGCCCTCCTGCTTGTCTCTTCTCCTTTTTACTCAAGATGAAGAAACTGTGGGTTTCTGTGTTCCCCTGCTTTCTACCTATCTTTGGGAAGGCTGAAGCCTCACCTGTGCCTGTGGGACAGGGCTCGTACTGGGGCAGCCGTGCCAGCCTGGGCTCCAGCAGCCCTGCGTCCTGCAGCTCCAGGACTTTGAGTCCTTGCCTAGTGCTTCAACCACAGTTTTCTTGGTTGCTTTTCTAGATTGGAAAGATATGCTGCATCTTAGTTTTGGAAGTATGATTGGGATCTTGAAGCAATGTTGCAAAGTTATTCTATTTGGAATATAAACAAGAGAGGACTCCCACCTACTTTCAAGCCACAAGGGACTCTGTGCATCTAATTTCCTCCTCAAAGTTTTATTCTCTTGCTGCTATGTTTCTTCCTGGATCTCTTCTTCATGCTGATAACTGCTTTGTTGGCTTGTGTCTCTTCAGAAAAAAATCTCTCAATATAAGGTATTCAGCATTGTCTCCCCTTCTTTATATTTAGTTCTACTTTGGGAAGAAAGCAGCAGATTCGGTGAGCTTAAAACATTCCAGTTAAGCTTGTTCATCCCTATCCAGTTAAGTACTTTGGCTGCAATTTTCAACAAAAGGAGGTTAAATTCCCCAAATCCCACTGAAAGACGTTCAGCCCTGTGAATAGTCTAGCCTTAAATACCTGATTTACTGGATCAAAATAAACTTCAGCATGTGCTTGTATACCTGGAGAGCTGATACAACAATTATATCTGGCTGTAAAAGAGATCATTAAAAATTCCTTGTCAGTGTAATGGAACACACCATGCTTTTTAAAAACAGTCTTTCTACCTTAAAGAAGTTATATACTACATTTTACTTGGTTCAATACCCATGAAATTCAGTTGAGGCAGTAGGAATATATGTGCTGTATATGCTGAAGCCAAGGTAGGCACAGCTGAGTGTTGTATTCCCTGATGAAGCAACTTGTTCTTAGGGTCCTTATTCCTCCCCATTTATTTTAATTGATCCCAGCCTGTGCTGAGTTATTTTAATGGTCTCATTATTCTGAACTTCTAATAAATGACTTTTAAAAGGAACATATTTCACAAAAACAACTTCAATAAAAAAGATCAAAGCTATTCTGGGCTGGCTGGGTTGGATTTTGTCCTCTGCAAACAGAGACATATGCCTGATGCATTTTTCAAGAGCAGGGACTAAGGGAAGTCAGTATTTAATATTAAAGGTAGGGAAGGTTGGACCATCCAGTAGTTTCCTTTGCAGATGTCAAAAATGCTGCGTTGCTTGCTTTCACCAGAGGGGCAGAGGTTTAGTAAAAGCCCAGCTGGAATTTTATGTGCTCAATTCCTGTTTTAAAGATCTCTTGGAGAAGAATATAGTATTCCCTTTGTGTGCTTTGAAAGCCTCACCTTTATTAGTAATACAGCAATTTGAAAATGCAAACCAGCAGAGAAAAATGCCAGGCAGTGATAATTGCAGCTCCCAGAACTATTTCAGTAGCACCTGCTAATGGCAAGGAACACCGCAGGGCAGGAGGGAATGGCCTCTGTGGTTGGAGCGTGCTGTTGCTGACAGCTGGAAGGGCAAGGAGAAGGAGAAATTACATCCTTATTTTTCTAAATAATATAA
The DNA here is from genome assembly GCF_011077185.1 of Oxyura jamaicensis. NCBI lineage: Eukaryota > Metazoa > Chordata > Aves > Anseriformes > Anatidae > Oxyura > Oxyura jamaicensis. The sequence goes on along the minus strand of NC_048901.1, from coordinate 14,296,885 downwards.
AGAGCACTTGTATTGGTGTGTGGGAGCTCCCAGGAGCACAGCACAGTTTGCGGTCTGGCATTGGAACAGAACACTTACAAACAGCCTTGCGATGCTGTTGTGGGAGACAACGGGGAGAACTCTCATTTATTATTATTTTTTAATGTGTAGAAGGAATTACTAGGCAGCCAAGTGAGGCTGTGCTTTGTCAGGGTGTGTGTTTGTGATCTCTTCTCAAAATAGACTTGTTATTTGCAAACGTGACACCGATGGGGACATTTCTGGAGGAAGGGATTGTCTCACATTGTCTGATGTAAAGTTCTAGAACTGATGCAGAAGTTAACTAAAAATGTGAACTTAAAATAACATCTGAACTCTGCATTGCTTGTGGATTTTCCTGTTGAGAAGCTGACTGAATTTCTATGATATCTGATATTAATGAGCAAAGAGGTCGTTGGGACATCAGAAATGGGATTTGGGATATGACACCAAGTGAAACCTTAGCAGTTCAAATATCATTCTTTGTTTCTAATATAGAGATATGGTATCATGGCTTAAAAATAGGCAAGTAAGGCATATTTCTGTATTCTTCTATATTCATAAATCGGTTTTGTTTTTGACCAATCTTCTTATCGTATCCCAGTGTTTATAGGTTTATGGCTCAGGTGCATGTTTCATGTTACTCTTTGAGTGTTCAGCTCGATCTGCGGGTGCTCAGCTAGTGCTACAAATTAAGTTCATCGAGTCTTCAAATTTCACCATCTGTGAGATGAGAGTGATGTTAGTTATGCAGACTTACCACCAAGGAACCTGGAGGAGGACTGCTGGTTAATTTTTGTAAATAGCTCCGAGGCTATAAAGCACCCTGTAAGCAATAAATACTGGTATTTTTACCATGGCATTTTCGATGGCCCAGGCAGTTTCTCCACCAAGAGGTCCGGCAATGCCAGCCATCAATTTAACAGCACGAATCTATCAGGACAGTAATACATTAGCTTCTAGCAATGCTATGTCCTCCCGTTGCAGTTACCTTGACAAATTGCTCGCTTCAGAGGCACTGCATCAAGCCCCGTTTCTCTGATGGGGAAACTTGGATGCTTCAGAAGTGCTGTGATTGGAGGTGGAGACCTCAGCTCAGTGAAAGACGGGGTGCTGAGGGCTGAAACATCTCCCCTCCTGTCTGCAGAGGGATGTCTGATGGAAGACGGGGTAAACAAAAACTAAGCAGGGAGGTCTCCTCCTTCCTGGGAGATGGAGGAAGGCAGGAGGACCCTGAAGCTGCTCGTGTGCTTCAGCAGGTTGGATGGGAAGGCTGAAATTTTAGCTTTAGGGAATGTGTTATTGCAGTACCCAATCTGAGTCAGTGCGTGCTCATGGCTCTCTTGTGGAAGCTGAGCAAATTGAGGTCAATCAGCAGTATCTATGGGCTTATAGGGAAGAAAAAGATTTTTTTCCACACTTGCCCTGTGTAGCATTTGTGTTCCCGATGCAGAGCAGGAGCAAGGCTATTTCATCTCCCCTCCAGCTCCATCGGCACTGCAGCTGGATCAGTCACCTCCACGGAAACTGTGAGCAAAATGCAGGCACTAAAAATTCTCAGGCTCAGGCAGGGCAATGCCAGGGCTGCTGGTCTTGAGCCACTGCCATTACCTCGGTTAGCCAGGCTGAGCTGTGGGTGCTCTAATACATCCAGCTCTCCCCTGCGGTACCAAAATATGGATTATTTTTGCAGGAAGAAGGGAAACCAGTAGGCTGGGTGACTTACATTCAGCAGCTTGTTTGTGGCTGCGTATCGACTTGATGACAGAGTTAAGATCTGAATCCAAGCCCTTTGATCCAAGCCCACAATAAGCTGTCGAAAGCCTGTGGCACTACAAACCCCACTGAGCTGCTTGATAGCACAACAATAAACGCCGTCGCTTTTATTGGTAAGGCAGGCACTGGCAGGATGCTAGCAGCACTCCACCAAATACCTTTCAAAGCAATCCAAAGTGGCACAGGTAATAAAAGTGCAGTGCAGCATGGCACTGACTCAGCCCAGAGAGAAACTGGGACCTTGACCCTGCAAAGCCTGAAATCATATTTAACGTGAGCCCCCGGGTGGTCTCCCTGACCTCGGCAGGACGTTCTCTTGTACAGAGCTGCTGAGGGAGCACTGCTGCTTGTGGACATCAGCTGCCAGGGCACACAGCAGACCCAGACCCTGGCAAGGTGTGGTGGTCATTCCACTGATGTCCCAACGCTGCTGCCTCCAGCATGCAGGGGCAACAGCAGGGCTCTTCTGAGCAGGGTCCAGCAAAGCTGCATCCTGTGCAGGCTGCACGGCATCCCACTTAACGAGCTCTTTTGTGTATGAAAGTCTTTCACCTTTCTTTAATTGCCAAGAGTTGTTCTTACAGGGAGCAAACCTCCCGAGAACCAGAACAAAGTTTATTTTGCAGTCGTAGCCTATTAAAGAAATTGGTTAAAATTAGTTGCATGCTGCATTCAAGTTGTGCATAGAAGCATTTTTGGGGAGAAAAAGCAAATACAGGTTTTTCCTAATTTTTCTCAATTTCTCAAGGTAACTGGGAGATTAACATTCTGAATGATAAAAACCCTGAGTTAAAATTATAATAATCAACTCCAACATTGCATGTGATATCAGGAGAAAACTTTCTTATTATGTGTGTTGTCTTTAATTATAATTTAAAGGTTTGAGAAGGAGAAATTAATTATAGTTTTTATCCTGAGCTTGACAAAACTCAAAACATAAAGCTGATAGAGGATGCTCTGGAGAACATCTTACCCACCATTCAATTTAAACATCATTTAAGAGCCCAGCCTCCTGACAAGTTGCTTAGATTGCCAAATCATGATATTCCCTTGTCATTAAAAGCACAGTGGGAGACCAGTTTCCAGACCTTGTGCAAATGATAATATCTTTCAGTAACCTGAAATAAAAACACTCGGGTCGTGATACCTGGCATTTTGTGGTAACCTTCTCCCGAGGGCCTGTAAACATTCATATATCTCTCCAGGTTGCAGTGTTATTGTGGTCTGAAAACAGCACTTTTGGACATGATCCTAAGCTAATTTTCATCAGTGCTTGTATGAGCAGCCTGTAATCTTTGCAGAAACACTGTGCAATTCTTACCATCGTGCTGTAGATCCACTACAGAGAAAAATAAAAAATAAAAATAATAATTAAAAAAAAAAGGCAAGTTTGCCTTTTTTGCTCATCTCCTCCTGTGGAAAGCTTGAGATCTTCCTGGGGTGTGGGGCACTGGTGACTGCTGAGCTCCGAAAAGCAAGGAGGCTCTGAAGATGCTTCCGTGCACAGCCACGGCAGAGGTGCCCCATGGCTGCCCCTAGGATGCAGCAGGGTCTCCAGCACCACGGCAGCGTGGGCTGAGGAGCAGAGTACAGCCATCGTACCAGGACCAGCAGCTCCAGCCTGGTGTACAGCCTAGCCTCCTAGAGTTCGTTTTGCTAAGAGGAACAACAGAGAACTCTCTCTCCACTGTGCAGATCCTAAGGAAAATCTCACGGATCTAACACTATGTTTATAGTGCTACCGCTCCTTTAGTAAATAGGAGCTGCTTTTCATAAATACTCCTTATCAATAAGCTTAGCTACGTTTTACAAGTCATAATATCCATCAAATGACTAATTAAGTGAATCAGAGTTTAGTTGTTGTTGCTGCCAATTACAAGTGATCGTCAGAACATTCCCAAAGTCATTAATTATAACTTATCTCTGTCTGTTTGTGTAATGGTTAAGCGTTGTGGCACTGAAGAGCAAACTAATATAATCAAATAAAGATGGCATAATCACACATCCCTTACCACTGTGGAATTAATAAGATTTGTACAAGTCCGGGTTTGCAATTAAAGGAGGCCTGGAGAAGATTTCTTGAGCCCATGAGAGTTTTGTTTTGGGTTTGAGGAAGAAAGCATTTAGCCTTTACAAAAATATGCATTGTTTTAATAGAAAATAAACGTTCTGTGTTCTGCAGCAGTTTCAGATGAAAGACAGGGATGACACCTTTGGAGGAGTGATCTGTCGATCTTGGAAGGATGAATATTTATTCTCAGGTTGAGGGAGGCTTATAATGCTAGATCATTTCAAGTATTCTAATTTAAAGCAGGTAATTAGTTATTGCAAGTGAACTTCAGAGATGAATTTCAGGGTATGAGATTTTCTCTCGGTCTTAGCATGTTTGCTCGGAGATAAGAGGCCATACGCTGTGAGCACGTCTGCTGGAAGCCCTTTGTGATGCTGAGTAGGTTTACGTGGTCCTTCTGTGTACAGTGGGCACCTCTGGTCCTCTGTGTTACACTGGTGTCTTTACTGGGGTGCACGCTTCTTGCTGTAACGAATATCCCAACATTTGACTGCAATGGTAGGATTTTAATAGTATTTTTTAAGGAAAAGTTATGCAGCATCTCCAGCCATTAATAAATGAGAGGCTGTGCAGAGCCATTGGGAAGGAGTGGTCTGAGCTCCACGTATCAGGGCAAATTTCGGCTGTGCTTTATGGCTTTTGGGGAGCCTTTCGGTAACGCTGTTACGTGCGGTTTTATGAATTTCTTCCATCGAAATGGACAGGCATTTTGATAGAGAGAAATGCCTGCTGCCTTCTGTGATGTACTTTATCACCTGAACACACGTCACTTCAGGTTGTGCCTCCTTCCTTCGGTTATTTCTCCAGTTATAGCCCAAGTTCAGAAAGTTAACACTGGTGTCAAGTGGTACTGCTGTATTGTGCTGGTCATGGGCAGGACCAGTTTGTCCTGGTAGCCAAAGCAAAACCATTTGGGCCTGCTTTCTTCTAGCTGTTGGTCAGGATCTGCTTGTTCCATTTCTAGATGCCTTTGTAAGTATTATATTTAAATTTAATCTTATGGGCTTCATCCCGAACTCCAGATGCCACGGATTGAGTCAAGCACTGCCCTTTGGTGTTGAAGCACAGGTACATGCCCAGCACACAGAGGTGAGGTTACACCACTTGCACCAGTTGTGTCCAGAGCAAACCTCTGATAGGAGATAAAAGCTCCTTGCTTTGAGAGGTGCGACTTTGAGTTGCCAAAAACAGCCCTCAGCGTCAGCCCTGCCTGCATGTGAGCTCTGCGCTCACATGGTTTACCCAGACCCTGAAGCACCTTATAAAGAATTTTCCCCCAGATGCTAAAGGACACCTCTAGCATTTCAGACCTCTGGAGAGCACAGGCTTGTAGCACTTCGCCCCAGTAGGGTGTTGTCAGCACAAATTAATCTTTTTCAACACAGCCAGTGGTAAATGCTATGCAGCTCCCAGCAGAAGCATCAGGAGTGATACAGCCATCTAGTGCTGCCAGCTCTCCTCTCCTCTCCTGCCCCTGAATTGCAAGGTAATTTGCTTAAGGGGCGATGCAGATTTTGTGTTTTGATCTTTAACATTATTACACGAAGCAGTTTGAAAAAAAAAACAACAAGAAGGAAATGGATGTTGCAGGCACTGGGGAAGGGCATTCAGCCTGTACTTGATTCAAGTAGCTAGTCGCCAGTGACCCTGAGGAACAACAACATGCTTTTTTTTTTTGTTTCCCCATTCTATGTTGGGAGTAGGTTTATATCCTGGTCAGATGAGTGGGGGAGTTCCCAGAAGAGAGATTATTTTTGTTTAAGGACAGAAGATCTGGCTTGGACCAAGTTCCTCCCAAGTCAAACCCACTGCAGAGCTGTGCTACATCAGTGTGCGGTACCATGCTGTGCACAGCTGTCCCCTGACTGTACCTGCTGCAGGTCTGCTCCTATTTTGCCTGATAAAAAAGTTTTATCCATGGAAAAGTCTGTTTTCATTAGCATTTTTGATATGCAAACATTTGGGAGTACCATCTAACCTGAGGGTTTGATGTCTCAAAGCAATTTTCCTTCTCTTTGATTCTGGGAATACTTAAGCCAGGTCTGTCTCTGAATCTCCTGGGTCCTCTCCTCATTGACGTTTTGCCAGGGGTCTGTGTCAGTCTGTCTGGTTCTCTGCCCAGCCCCCAACTACCAGCACTGGTGTCTGCCATGCACAGCCTGTGTTCCCTGCAGCTCTGTTCACGTCCTTTTACAGATGGCTTTTCAAAACTACATCTCCTTGCCAGGCAGGGAGTGCTCCGCTCTGCCTTGTGCCAACGATGGCAGACTGGTGTCAGAGAGGTGGAGCGGTCCCCAAGGGTCTGGAAGCAGAAGTGCTTCCTTCAGCCTTTTGGGGTTGGACTCGGGGCTTGCTGAGCATCTGTGCCAAGCCCTCACTGCAGGAGAGCCCACAGAAGGGGTGGGGCCCAGGACACCACTCCAGGCCTCGTTATTAATTTTTCCTCCTGCATTCACCTCCCTCCCCGTCATTTAACCACAGACCCAGCTAGTACTTTGTGCAAGCTACGAGGAGCAGCCTGTACACGTTTAGGCATATACAAGGACATGTATAGGCATTTTGGCAGCCAAGAATTAGAAAAGTCTTGTGGAGAGTCAAAAACGTCCTCTAAAACAACCCTCCTAATGATGCCAGCCAGGTTACCTGGTGGTCAAGGAGACCAACTGTGTCTTGAGTAAGGAAAGAGCTGACTCAGCTGCCGGCCTGAATAGAGCCAAGTTCAATAGCTTCTGCAGAGCAGAGCAAGTAAATATCAGATGTTAAAAGAGACCCAGATAAATCTTTGAGGATGCTTTCTGTGAGGTAAGGGGTTTTTGTTTTAAGACACTGGATTAGATTTATTGATATAGGAGTTAGTGGTTTATTTAAATTAAGAACCAAATCATCACAGGGACGTTTGTTATTTGGATGGTCATTTAATATTTATGAACAAGAATTGCCTGTAAATTAAGGGCTTAATCATCCAAGAAACTCCAGCAGAAATTTTCTCCCATATACTAATACAAGGAGATTCCTGAGCTATTACCCCACAGTTGGCTTTTGCCCATCTTGTTGTAACAAAACACTTTCAAACCTCCTCATAAAGCTATAAATTACAAATTAATTAGAAAATACCCATGAAGAACAGAGATGCAAACCCAGAGGAAATGCCTAGTCAGAAAATGGCAGGACTGGCTTCCTTCCAGAGCGCTGGCAGGTCCCAGGGCTCGGGGTCATACCACAGCAGCCCACTCTCAGGCAAACCTCAAAAATCCTCAAAAACATATCCAAATCTGAAGGAATGGTGCTGTGAAATAGATGCAGTAAGATATTCAGAATAGAAATCTTAATATACTTCTGTGCGGACAGTGAGAGCTGGGAATTCTGCAATAGACACTGCATGACCAAAAAGAGGAATGTATATATGTACATTGACCTATATTTTTCCCCATAATTTTGTTCAGAATTACAGATTTATGAATATAAGGGTGTGGATATTTTTCAAGACCTCCTATATGATTGTTTTATCTCCCCACAGGCCTCCTTATCATCCTTGCAGCAATGTGTGGGAGCAGCTCCCTGATTTCCAGCTTGCCAGCTGAGGGGAGCTGTTTGCACAGAAGCTTTCTCAAGGGGTCCTGGCTCAAGCCCCCTTGCTCCCAGACAGACGATCCAGTCCTTTAACCAGAGCTTGTCTGGAGGTCAGGAACTGTGTCTGGGGTATGCAAGCAAGTCGAAGGCCAGAGCTAAAGCAAGCACGATGGGATGCCACAGATCTTCTAGCAGATTGTGGGGCTGGAGGCAAGCCAGAGCTACCAACCAGGGAGGTTTGAGCTCTATTATGCTGGATTTATTCTTCTCTTAGAGCATGGTTTGTCTTGCACTGATTTGATGGGGCTGCAGCCTCATATTAAACCACAACAGCTCATACATCAGGTAAACTGATAGCAAGGTAACATTAAGCGAGTGCCTTGAAGGTGCCTCACAACCACTTGGAGAAGCTCTGTTGATCTTTCCATGTCATTGTAAGAGCAGGACACATTCCAGACATCCTCCTGAGGTCCTCTGGCTGTCCAAACGGATAGTGCTCGGGTGTTCCTGCTTAGGGTAGCTGAGATGAGTAATTACTGCAGTTGCACTTACGCCTACATGCTGCAGTACTAACGAGCCATATTGTATCTGCTCTAACTGAGGAAGCCACTGCTGTCCAAGGCCAACTGCAGTTACCAGGGCAGGGCTGCCCCTTGAGCTGCTGTAGTCAATTCCTCTGGGTGTATTTTCCCACTAGCAGTCCTAGCTGAAGGTCAGTGGATTGCCCTGCTGTTTTCTCTTTCTAAGCTGTGGATTAGGAGAGGCTTGTAGCCACAGGTGAGGTGGAGTTCACTGACCTTTTGTGCCCTCACTTCTTCGAGTGAAACTCCAAATCTGGATTCTGCGAAGGAAAGGATGAAAATGGCATCAGAGGTGAAAAATATTTTTTCAGGGTGAAAAAGCCAATTTCACTGAAATTATAGCGGTAGCCCTAGAAAAATGTGAGGGTGGGTTGGCAGTAAGTTTGGAGGCAGTCCATCTGCTGATTAAATTTGATTTCATACGTATAGCCATGCTAAACCCCAATTATCGTTATTCAGGAAAAGCACCTGGATTAATCAGACCTGCCACATCCATCTTTTTCTAATACCTCTTCCAAATTTATCTGACTGGCTGTGACTTCCAGAGAGGAAAATTTCACCAACTGTTTTAAAATACTGATTACTTTTCCAGCCCTGATACTTCCATGCTGCAGGAAGGAAGAGTCAAAATCAGCCCTCCTTGCTTTATTCTTCCTGGTGCGTGAGGTGCCCAGAGCCGGCTGCATGGCACCCGGGAGACCTGGGGAAAGTGCCTTTATCAGGGCTCCTGGAGGCAAGGGGCCAGGTCAGGTCAGTGCTGAGGTTTCTCCCCTTTTCCATTGGTATTGTCACAAAGACCAAGTGGCCCCAGTGTTGCTGGTTTTAAGGTGAGTGACAAAGTCTATGCACGGGAGCATGATGGGTCCAGTGTGGAGATGGAGACAGGAGTTTGTCTTGAGCTGTAGGAGTCTGCAAACACCCAGTGCAACAAGTGGCAGAGGATGCAGCGGGAGGCGATGGGTTGCAGCTCGCTGTTGGAGCCCTCCAGGCTGGTCCCCAGCCCTTCGCCTGGGCCTCCTGCCCCAGGAGGGGCTTTGCACAAAGCACTCGCTCCAAACTTTGCAATGACCGCAGAAAGCTCCAGCATCTCCTTCCTTACACAGGCTGTGAGGTATGCAGCCACTGCTGAACGTCTTTAAAGTGTGAATGTTACAGCCAGACACACGTGGAACCGGCCTGTGTATGCAGGGAGGTGCCCCTTGGTGGGGAAGGTGCTGCTCTGGAGAAGGCCGCAGCGAGAGGGGCGAGGTACTGGGAGCAGGCCGCGGCTCGGCTGGCAGCTTGTGTGCTACGGGCAGTGGCAGAGCAGCTGGAGATGGGCTATGTGGCTGGTTCAGCCTTTATTAGTGCTCCCTTTCCTTCCATATCACGAGGCCATCTGGATCTCATCCAGCGATAACCTTGTGGCAGGGGAGAAGAGGATGTGTTTTGGTAATGAGACTGTTCTGCCCCTTACCACCAGCGACAGCCAGGCTGTCTGAGGGATGCAGGCTGACAAAACACCCAGCCAAGCTCTTTAAGTGCTTCTGGCCACTGATTCAGTGTAAAAGCCTGTGGAGTCTCAGGCTAGCCTCTGCTGGTTGGGATGCCTGAGCAAAGACAGGCTTTGCCACTACTCAGGCATCTTTCTTGAGCCAAATGAAATCTCTCTTTAGTTTGCTTCAGCAAACAAGGTGACAGAGCTCTGTAGGTGGACCAACATACTGAAAACCTGTCAAAATTGGTAGTATTTTCAGAGATGCAGAGATGTTCAAGCTAGAAATAAGTAGCTGGTCTCAACTCCTTCCTTTCTCAAAGGCAACTTCTATGTTCAACCAGGCAGCTCTACAATTTCCAAAGCTAGCAAAGACTGATCTAAAGGCAGAGTTCAAATCTCCAGCAAGAAGGCAACCAGTGCTGGAACACACGGATGAGAGACAGAGTAGATTCTCCATTGTTTGTGATCTTTTTCTTGCAGTTGGATGATGTTCCTTGTGATAAGCTGGTACTAATTGGAATTGTTTGCCAGGTCTAAGATGTGCCAACTGGTATCCTCTGGTCTGCATTACACAAGTACAAATACTCTGTTCTGCCTCTGGCATCCACAAATCTCTGAAACCTGGGAAGACAGGGTAATGGCCCTGTGCGCTGTAGCTTATGGTGTGTGACAGATACAATCACTAGGAACCCAGCGACCTCCTGGGGAAAGTTTGGGTGCTTGTGTGCATTTGCTTGGATACAGATTAAATATTGGTCATGAAAAATGCGCTGAGAGAAAGTGCTTTAGTGAGCTTTGCAGTAGCCAGTCTGAAATATGGAAAATGATTCAGAAACTGCCAAAAGTTGGTTTCTTCTCCCTTTTTGATCTTTGGCTTCACTGCACCTTGCTCTTGTGAGGAAAGAACACAAGGCTGTCTGCTTGCTTTGTTAAATAATTCCAACCTTCTCTTCCTACACAGAATGTTTATAATCCTCCTGCCCTCTCTTGTCTCCCAGAACATCTTTGTCCTTTAGCTCCAGTGGACCAGCTTCCAACATTTAGACTCAGTGCTCTGCAGCCTCCCCTGAATTTAAGTCATGCGGTAAGATTTCAAAAGTTAGTAACACATTTTTTATGGAGAGGAAAAGCATTTGAAGAAAAGCACTGGAAATTATGCACAGATCAGAAATTCTGAAAGATTTTGCAAATTCATAAAGCCTTATAAATACAGAATGAGCTTCTCAGAGGGACAGCATGAACACTTCCTGAAACCAGGAAAATCACCATGTAAATAGCCTGAGCACAGTGCAATGCTTTCTGCCTACTTTCTGGCAGCACAAATGCTACAGCCCTCTTCTTTGAGGTCCTACCTTTATAAGCATCCACCAGCACAGCTTGTATCTTTTCTGGATTTCCCCACCCAGTTTTGAATTGCTGCCTGACATCTATTCCATGCACAGTTCTGCAGCTCTGTGAATGTCAATCCTGGAACAGAATTTCCTCCTCTCCTTCACTGTGCTGCTGCCAGCTCCACACGGTTTTTGATCTCTCCCCAGGCAGACCACACTTGCTCCACAGCTTTTGCCCTCACAGTCTGTTTCCCAATGAAGCTCAAGTACCTTACTTCCTAGAGGGCAGACAAATCAGTAAAGGGAAATATTTGGGGACTCATTCCTCCTCACTCCCTCCTTTTGCTTCAGTCTAATATCAAAACCTCTTTTTGAAGCAGCAGTCTTGGTCTTGCTTGGAATAATTTGGCTTTCCCTATCTACTCTGTAAAGATTTTTCTTTTCTGTCTATCACTCTGACGCAGGCAAAGATCTAATCTTGTGCCTCCTGAAAGGCTCGAAACATCTCTGATGGCTCTGCAGAGCAATTGGAGATGATATAGCCAATAGGACTGAGCACTTGCGACGATGAGTTTGGCCAGAATTTTGGTGCTGTGTGTCATTGTGCCATGTGTATATCCAGATGTGACTGCATGGCAGAATAGTTGCCAATTTCACACTGGCTGTGGGAAAAGGATGTGGTTAAGAGATGAGGTAATCTTGATTTACTGAGGACATAATCAGAAGAAAGACCTTGTGAGCTACTACAGGTATGATCCAAAGTGTCCAGGGCCAGACCAGGATCCAGGTCTTTGGATCCTGCTGGAGAACAGCCTGCAAATGGTAGTGCTGCTAATTAGTTAAGCTAGATGGCATTATAAATAGAAGAACTGACTGAATCTTTTTGTGGCAGTTAAGCTGTACAATGAACTTACTCATTTCCTTTTTAAAAGCATGCTGATATTTATAAGGTTATTTGTAATTGTTCATTAGTGATAATTACTTGGTTTAAAAAAAAAAAAAAAAAAAGGAAAAGCTTTATGGAAGAACTGAACTGAATGCTTATGAGAAATTAACATCAGCCAGAATGCCCCCTTCAAGTCAGCTGCTAGGGAAGATTGTTGAGGTAGTGGGCACATTTACTTTTAGCCAGTGCAACAGTGTTTTTTCTGTCTGGCATGAATTTCAAGCAGTCACATTTCTCCTCTGCCTATGTTTTTTAATGCAAAATAACCTATTTTTCCACTGACCAGGGGACAGGGGACAGTGCGGCTTTACCTTCAACAGGTAAGATACTGTGTGCAAGGCCCAGCCTTTGCTCAAATTACTGTACTCATCAGAATAGTGACCCATGATACATGGAATAAATTCCTGTGCCAGAAAACCCCCTGATCTTTAACATGTGAGGAGCTGCAGCAGCCTAACAGCTGGTGCCTCATTGCCTGTGTTCCAGTGTTGCCCACGTGCTTGACAGTGAATTAGCTGCTAATAATGGATAGCCAAGCTCTTCTGGAGTGAAACATTTACAAGAACCGACATGCTGCCAAGTTTAAAGCCTGGGAACACAAGGCAATTTCAAACCTGTCATTTCCTCTCAGAAAGGGGATTATTGCTTTGTTATCAGCAAAGATACTGTGTTATGTAGCTTTCCTGCCCTTGAATTATCTAGGTCATATGGGATGGCTGTGGGTTATGTTGCAAAATACATCTTCTGGGTCTGTGTGTTTATATAAGGTGTATATAACTACATAAAGCTTTAACGTGGAATTTGCTGCTCACGTGCATACATGGCGCAGTTGCACAGACCACGGATACGTAAGCATTAGTACTTACAGACTTGCCAATTGCCTCAGACAGCTGCTGTATCAAAGATTTATTGCTAGCTCAGCTCCCACTGTTTTCAGCATTCACAGTGCTTCCTGTCAGGGGTCTAAGAAATTGGTGCAATACCTGAGGCACTGATTGAAGGTAAAGTTGGCAAAAGAGAACAAAACAAAACAAAACTTGCTTTTTTTCTCTGAGCCATAAGTTTTTGGCTTCAGTAGCTGAAATCCACTGCTTTATCCAGACTTCAGGGAAAGGTGTTCTGCGAGCCATCTCCTGATCACAGCATTTCTATCGCTATGCTTATTTCTGGTCTTCAATATGTAAAGGATCAGGTAGGTGATAACATTGCCAGTTCATGTGGAGTGTGGATTACACTGTTGCATGAGGAAAGCTGCGGCTGATCCCACTTTCACTGAGAGTAAGGCATCTTGTGCTCACTGAGGGGTTTTGCAAGGCATTTCTGTGGTTCCTGATGCTCAGAGCATATATACTGGAGCTAAAGCACTCACAAACCTGTACTGCAGAAAAGGGAGCAATGCGGCTGGGTTGGACCTAGTTCTTGAAAAGACTTGGAATCCTAAACCAGAAAGAATTGCTCAGCCATTCTCCGGCTTTTCAGTAAAGCCATGCGTCTGCTGCTGAGCATCTAGTGAAAGAGTGAAAACCACAGCAGACAAATTCACAGTAAGCTATGGGTTTGTTTAAAAAAAATAAAATCCTTCTACAATTGTAAGCCTTGTTTCATTTCTGATATGATATTGAAGCATACAATGATGATAACATACACTAATACTTCGTTCCTATCTGGTAATTAACAATACAAGTATTCTCAGGGTACTCTGCAGTCTTTTATTTTGCATATGTATTTCTTCTGCTCCACATTCTTTCAGCTACATTGGCCTGAAAAATCACATTATTCAGAACATGCATATTTCTGGAGAAACAGTTCTAACTTGAATATAAGTTGCTTTCTTGCAGCTCCTTAAAAGCTGAGAATATATTCAGAATATCCGAGGCTAATACCCTGTAGTTTTCAAACAGACATTAGCATGATCTATAGAAAGCAGCGTCCAGCCTTATTCGAGCTGTAACAATGATTCCATCATCTTGTGCACTGCAATAAATATGTATGTATGGTGTATCTACATATGTACAGTGTACGTCCATACGTATGTGTCTGTGGTACTCCGCTTACATATGTCAGTTAAAATAATGTGTTTGACTAATTAGACTATACACAAAGCTTTGGGAGGTTATAAAGTATGAATTAATTCTTACACTTTTTGCTCAGGTGCATCTACCTTTACAGGGCAGTACCTGCTAAATAACATGGTGTCATGCTGCAGAATTGCCTTTGATTTACAGCAGCAGCAATGTGCTGATTGACTCAAAGGAATCAAGACAGCAGGTCTGGCTCTGTCACGGGATTTAATGCATTGCTTTTAACTGTTTCTTTCTTACTGCAAAGCAGCTCCATCACTCACTAGGCATCAGTAGGTTTTAAAAGGGCATTTCCCTCACAGGTATAAGTCATGGGAAATTTAAATTCCTCCCTGCATGAAAAGCACAGGGTGAGGAGAGGCTGTTCGCAGGACTCATTGTTAGAGAATTTCTTTTAGGAAGCATTTAATTGCTAAACCTGTAGACTTCAGTGCTTCTTCTTCTAAGCCAAGTAAGAGAAAATGCAATTTTTCCTGTCAACACCTTGAATAAGAAATGATGAAACAAGCGCTCGTGGCAGGTTAATTGTTCCTTGGGTATCTGCAAGCCCTGCACCGAGTGGGTGTGAATATTAACTCTGGCAAGGGGCAGGCTTACCGCGTGGGGAGGCCGTGCTAGCCAGACACACGCGGTCCCCAGAAGGCTCCCTACCCAGACAGCGTGCACACAGCAAGGTCAGCTCAACCTTCCCCAGCTGCCAGCTGAATCAGTAAATACGTCGCTACAGAGCTCGCGAGGCAGAGCAGCAACACAGCCTGCAGTGGCAGGAGGAGAGGAAGCTGGGGCAGGGGTAAATTAGTGCTCTTTAAGCCCATAGTGTGAGTCCTAGCTACAAAACCACGACACAGAAATGTTTAGTAGATGCTTCCATTTCCAACTTAAATTTTCTGGGGAGACAACCCCAAGATGTACCTAGCCAGCTGGGATTTTTGCACTAGCATGTTATCATTGCTTTGCACCCTGTATCATATAATTCTTACTTACACTAAATTCCTGCTTTTCTTTGCTTCCGATGCTCTTTGCTGTCCCCAGGGATGAATGCAGTCTGCTCTTGGGAATTTAGCTAGGCATGAGGCAGACCTGCATCTGCCCTAAGATGAAGTTGGGATCTGGATCTTATTCCAAAGCTTATTTTTGTGACCAGGATGTAAATCAAATATAAATACATGGGGCTTGATTCCATCTTAAACAACCTTCTCAAATATCTTACTAGAGATGCTCCTGCCTGAGACCGTTACATGAAGAACTCTGGACCAATTTATCATGTCTCTGGATTTAACTTTTGCTTTCAGCTGGATTTAGTCCCAGTGGCCCAAGCCCCACTTCCTTCTGTGGATGAGGGGAGGTAATGATGTCTCAGAAATCAACCAAGGAGTTAATCTGCCAAGGTTTGGTTTGGTTTGGTTTTCAGTTCAATACTTGCTGCAAATAACTAAGCGCAGTGACCGAGAACCAGCCCCCGGGTTCGATATCTTGGTCCAGCTGCAGCCACCAGAGGGCCTGGGGGCTTGGCGGGGGGGCAGCCCTGGGACCCCCCTGCCCTGCAGTGAATTTCCAGGTTGTGGTTCATGAGGGGCTGGCAGAGCGGGCGTGTGAGTGTGATAGCACCTCCTGCAAAGCACCGGGCTTGTGTTTTCTTTTTTCTTTTCCTCCTGTGCTATTTTTACTGTGGTTTGAACCAGTGTTTAATTTGCCTCTTTTCACTTGGTGCCTCTAATAACAGTTCTCTCTCATCTCCCTGCTTTGCCTGATCATTTTTCCTCCTCTTTTGTTAGATGTCTGGCTTCTCATGTTCTCCTTTCTTCTCCCCCTGTGTATTCAGCCTTGCACACTCCTCCCCACATACGTTTTCATGTGTTGTTTGTATGCACAGCATGTTTGCTGGGTGTCTGAAGAGGCAAAGGGAAGATCCCAGTCCAGCTCAGACAGGGACCCAGAGAGCCATTGCCGCGAGTGGGGCAGATCAAGAGACTGATTTCTGCTGGAGAATGCCAGCTCAGACGGCCCATCAGTTCTGAGCAGGCAGTGAATGGAGACTGCTGCTTCTGATGCAAAATTTGCTCCTGGAACCGTGACCCTGTTCTCCTGTCTCTGGGTGAGGGGCTTGTGCAAGAACATGCAGCAGTTCCATGGCCACGCCGGAGTTTGGATCCAGGTCACCAAATGCACCGGACCACAATTTTCCTTTTGATCAAGCTGTTGCAGGTGATCTTTTACCTTACTCCTGAGCTCCAGCCTACCTTCTCACCCAGCTTTTTTGCTGGGGTGTCTCACAAAGTGTAGCACGCTATGAGTCCCCCTGTGAGAGTTGGAGTTAATGAAGTCTAACTTCCTCTGGGCTTGTTTGCTGTGGTTGGCTGACTGTGATCTCTAAGAACAAAAGGCTTTTTGTGTTGTTGGAGCTTCATGTGGCTCTCTCTGTCCCTTCTGTGACATCTCTGCTGTCTGTCCCCTGTTTGAAGGGCTTTGTGGTCTCCTGTACTCAGACACCTGGTTTCAGAAAACTGATGGGAGCTCCCTTACCCTGCTGTCCTCACCCACTCCGACAGACTGCTGAAAGGAGGCTTCAGCAGAAGCCTACAGCATTGCAGCATGATTCGTAAAAGCCACATTTTCATCAGAAACAGGGCAGCTAGGCTTTCCACAGATCTATTTTTTCTGCCTTTCAGCTCTGCAGCAACACTTGGGCTGAGCAAGTTCTCCCCACCCTTTTGCGGGCCCTTCAGCTACACATGCACGGCTTCACCTGCGGCAGCTCCCAGGACAGGCTGGCTCAGCTCCTCAGAGCAGAGGACAGCAGTTCCTTCAGACAGGCACGTGGTGGTGAGTCTGGGGGATGATCCTCTGCCGGTTCCCTGGCCAAGGGCTCCCCCTTTTCTCTGAGGTTCGTACCAGCCTGGTGGGTGGCTGTGAGGCTCCAAACCGAGAGGCAGGGGGAGGGAAGGAGGCAGGGTATAAATAAGGATGTTGCTGCATGACTCTACCTACATCTGGGATTTAAGCTCCAATCTATCCAGCTCACTCATACATGCATGTATTTTGGGTTTTCAAAGAGTGGGAGTAGTCTGGTCAAATTTTCCTTTTGCATTTTCAATTTGCTTCTCTCCACCCCCACCAAATGTCTCTCTCTATAGCAGGAAAAGACCACGAGAGCAGAGTGCCTGACAAAGATCTGCCAGATACAGAACCACCTGCAGATAAAAAATAATAAATCGAAGGCCTCTTTAGTTATCCTTGTATTGCTCAGCAGTGCTGAGAGCCTATCCCGGGAAAAGCCATTTAAATTGTCAGGCCCAAGTCCTGCCAGACCCACCCCAAAGAAGCTTTCCTTGCCCTTCTTGGTGGTGTCGGGTCAGCCTTGAGTGAGGCTGTGCCCTGTGTGTGATCAGCACGGCATGGTGCAGGACAAGTCCCAGGCCACTGCAGCCACCTGCCCTGCAGGAACCGGGCCTCCTGCTGGGGGAGTCGATGTGGTCCCATCACCTGCGGGATGGAGCTGGCTCCTGCCTCCACTGGTGGGGAGGCCAGGTCTGAGCCACCGAATTCGGAGCTGGAGCAGACACGGTAGTTTTCCAGATGGCTCTGTGCAAATGTTGTTTTTGTTTGTTTGTTTGTTTGTTTTCTGTGATAGTTTTGCAGATTTGTAAATGATGCTTGGGGTTTTGGAACAGAAATTAAAATCAGACTTGGAAAAATAACAAGGAGTTGGGGCAACCTCAATACTTCATCTTTGATTTTGACTTTTTAACATTTTGTTTACTTCTCGAAAAGGCAAGAAATCAGTTAAAACCTAGAGTAAAATTTTTCTTATGCACAGAAAGGAAGAAATATCTTCCATCTTCCCTTTCCCACAGAAGGCTTAAACTTACAGCAAAGAAACATTAAAAAAACAAAACAAAAGGCTGGTGAGAGCAATAACTGATGGCTGAAGTGGGTATTGGAGATGCACTGATAGTATTTCTATTATATCATGAGCCGAAGCAAAGAGTCAGACTGAAAGACATCCAATTAGTTAACAACCTCTCCATTTAAGTACATTTCAAAGAGTCAAATAATGGCAGGAAGAAGCTGGGCTCACAGCCGCTTCTGCCCCGAAATATTGTTGTTCATCCTCATAGTCTGGCCAGAGGCCAGCTGCTTTTGGGCTTTTAGCCACAGGGTGCATTCAAAAACCATTCTGTGCTCCTGTTATCTTGTCACTCAGGGTGAAATCATTGTAAATAACTATTTTCAACTGTGTCCATGTCAAAACAGAGCATGGTGGTGTTTTTTTTTTTTTTTTCTGAGGTTGGTTGGAGCAGGGAGCAAAAAGGAAGAGCAGCTCCAGAGCAGAGCACTCAAGCCTCTCCAGGATCTTCTGTGAGCATCTGCTCCATCCTGAGGGTGGTTTTCCTGCTAGGACCAGGGTCTTCAGCAAACACAGGGGCTGTTTGATGTCTGCCCGTACACTGATTGACATCTGGCCAGTGCTTTTCATCGATGGTGTTCTCTGAGATGGATGAAACCCCAAGGAAAAGGAAAAGTGTGAGTGGAAACGGTGGAAATACCCAGGTGAAGCAGGAGGAAAATCTCCAAGGAAAGCTTCTGGCTGAGAGCATTTGCTTGTTATTTTTCCCATGGATCTAGGGATGGCACTTGAGCATCCCAGCTAACCTGACAGCTGTAGAACACATGACCTGTCAAGCCCTCTTTTATTTCTCTTAAAGTGCCTCTGTAAGAAAATGATTTAAAGTATATATATATATATATCAATCATATTTAGGGAGTAAAGAACAGGCTAGTTTTGTTTTGCTTTGTTTTGTTCAAAAAGCTTTTATATTTCCTATAAATCTGGATATTTTTCCTTGAAAATAAGTGAAGAAGGAAAGCAGTAGAAAGCCAGTTCTGGTTAAATCCCAAGCCTCTCAGCCATTACATTCATGTCCTTTGCCTTGCTCTCTGAAAACCCTTCTCCATCATGCAGGGCTCTTCTGCTTTGTTTGGTTAGTGGGGACGTGGGGCGAGGTGTCTTGCTCCGACTTGCCAACATTTGCCTGGTGCCTCGGGGGAGCTGGTACTGCCACATCCACCGCTGTACTTGGTCAGGGAGCAAAACAGTGACCAGCTCCCTTTCCCTGTGCTTGCTGAGCTATGGACTGAGGTCCACTCACAAAGCATACCTGGTGCAGCCAGAGCCACCTATTTCATCCCTGGTCTCTCCAGTAGTTAGAGGACCTGCTGCTGCCTTCCCCAGAAGTGCAGACGCACTTCAAGGCCGATTTCTACCTTCTCGTATGTGAGCTGTGGTCTGGTTCTCTCATTTCTCAGTACTCATATGGGTGTGTATATATATATATATTTATAGCATGTCTCTGCCTCTGAATGCATGCGCTCATACGCATGCACTCGCACAAACTGTAGGTGGCACTTTGAGAATTAGCAAAGATGCTGCTGGGGCCTGCATCAGGGCACAGCTCTTTGGACACCGAGCCAGAGGGAAGGAGGAACAAAAAATGGATCAGTTACTAGTGAGGATGGCAGAGAGGGAGCAGAGGCTTCCTGGATGAAAATCTCCCTTATTCCTCATGTTCAGTTCACAGGGACTGCGGCACTCAGCTGCTGGCAGCCCCTTTGGGAGAGATGTGCTGATACCCTGTGTTTTTCTTTACGGTATGTCTCACTTATCTGCCTCAGTGGAGGAGGGCTGCTGCACTTATCGCCCCAGCAGCTCAGCTGGACATGAATGCTAACTGACCAGAGGAGAAGCAGCTTGCTCCAAAGGTTTTATCGCTGTTCAGCGTGGAGCGAGTGAGTGCCAGACACAGATGATGCGTTTGCGGAGCTCCCCGCCCTCGCCAGCTTGAATTGTCGGGAGAGAAATTCAAACCCCACAGTGATCAATCTGCTGTCTGTCAGCATTGGGGAACCAAAGGGCAACCCTGGATCAATCTGTTCTTGGAGGCCTGTCCTCATTTCAGAGGTTACCTTGTGTCTGCTGTGGCACTTTAACCCTTGAGGTGCTGGGTGAGAGATCACATGGATATCACCTTTGCATGATGTCTTACAGAGGGGTGCACAAAGTTTGCCCCAAATTTCTCTGACTGTATGCTTAATGCTGCTCTGTATGAGAAGGAGATTGGCCTCTTCAGCTGCATGCCAGAGCTCTACAGCACGCAGAGGGGACTTCCTTTTCATTATGGGCAAGGTCTACCTAGATTTTGGGAGATTATTCTGCACTTGTGATAAGCCTCTCAGTGTCCCTGGAATGTACATCTCCAGGTGCAGTATTAGAGGATGGTAATGGAGAAGAGTTTGCTGTGGTCAACATAAACTGTGAGAAGCCAAGAAACATTTTTCAGCCTGCTGAAAATATGTGGCATGAAAACTTGCAAAGTTTCTGGCCTCTGCAGCAACTGGGAGATTTCGATTCCTCTTTCCCACTTGTTGGTGAGTTCCTCAGAGTTCCTTTGTGCACTGACTGCAGTGGGGCAGGGTGGGCAGACAGACTTTATGCCTAGGGCTATAGCCATCCCTACGCATTTATGCCCACCTAGAGGTAGTGGGTTCTCTGCTTGAGGAAATAACCTGGGAGTGTGTATAATGTGAGGTCTTCTCTACAGTCTTTTCATTCTTTTCCCTTCATTTTGTTTGAAATTGATGCCTTCAAGACACCACTGTATTAATCATGGTGTTTAAAGTGCAAGACTGCGTCTTGCCTGTATCACTCTAAGGGAGTTAATTTGCAGGACTATCCAGGGCTTTGTGTGAGCACAGTGCCAGGTAAATCTGCTTTCATAATCTGAGGTGTCCTGGGGGATGTTTCTCTAAGAATGCTGCGTATCAAAAAGATACCGAGACTGATGCACTCCCAGAACCACGACTTCTTCCCAGCCCATCCTATCAATAATTCTCTGAAGTTTTTTAATGATTAAAAAAGCAGCCGTGTAAAATCTACAGCTCTTTCTTTTTTTTCTTCTCTCTTCTCTCCCCTCCAAACTCCCTTGAGTATGACATCATCTGAAGCACTGCTCATTTAGGATCTTCTGCTTTCAGTGCCAGGTTACAATGGAGCCAGCAAAGCATGCTTTGTTAGCTTTGATTTTGTTCATCACAGTGCAGGGTGCAGCACAACAGCTGGAATAATGGAGATAATCTCTCAGCTCGCGTGGGGGGGAAAGTGATGCAAAAGCAAGTGAAATGAGGAAGCAGAACTGGCAGTACAGGAGCAAGAGCATGGCAGTGCCGGGGTATTTTGACAGTCGGGAGGTTTCAGCAGCTCTTTGGGAGTGCTTGCTCTAAGAGGATCTGGACTGGTTGTTACTGGAGTGTTGTGGGAGTTGCATCTTTGTGAAATTGCACTTGTCTGAGGCTCATTTCCTAAAATAAAAGATGGGATCAATGTTGCTGGCTCTCCCAAGTTGTTTGTGATGCCCCATCCACTGCAGCGTGAATGTGCTGATGGCTTTCATGCTGAAGATTCCTGGGGTGCTTTGAAAAAATTATCTCCTAAAGCTTCTTCATAAAGGCAGCCGAGGGTCACAGTGACAACAGCTCTGAGCCACCACTTGAAGCTGCAGAGGACATTTATCTCGGAGGCAGTGTGAGACCTGCCTGTGCATACAGGGACCTGCTCCCCCCGGAGCACTGCAGAAGTAGCTTTTCTTGACTGTACTGTTTTATCTTAATCAAAGGCATTTAGCTGAGTTGGGAAGTAGCTGAAGCCTGCCCAGGCTCACTCTACTTTAGTTGTAAATGCTGTCTGTGCAACCAGCCAGGGCACGGTGGATCTGCCCTTAGCTTAGGCTTGTTGTGTATTGGGCTGCTCCTCCATCCTGCCAGCACAGAATATCTGTGAGGCCAGTCTGAGATTTTGGGGACAGAAGTAAGTTATGACCTCGTATCTGTAGTGGCTACACAGTTTTGGAAATCAGTGGCAATGCATTTACTTCAGGACTCTCTTAGCAAGCTGTTACCCCAGCATTCACCTCCATGTATCCTGGCAATCAGGTTTTTGTGAATGGCAGCTAGCCCACTTGCAGCAGTTACCCTCTGTTTCCAGCATCGGTCACCAGTCACTTAAGCAGAGATAAGATTTGCCTTTTTGCCTTCCTCTTCCATCACTCTGCTGTCCTTCCCTTTGCTACAGAGACATCTCTGTTCTGCAGGTGGCTGCAGCTCCAAACGAGTCTCAGGTAACACTTCAGAGTCAGTCACATATTTCTAAAGCAAAAATAACAGTCTGATAGGAAAGCCAAGAAGCCTGTTTTGGATGCTACATGTACACAGCGATGTATTACAAAAAGCCTAACATGCCATGGTAAACTTTACTTAACAGACTACTTAATCTCTACAAATGTTAACCTCCAGGTTTTTATTTACTGAGCTGGTGGTTTATGATGCCATTGTCTAATTGAAATGTGTTCGTTCCCTCTCCTAGTGCCACCGCTAAGCATTTTACTGATATATGGCATGAGATCTGGATGGGATTTGTTTTCTTTCAGAATAAACTTGGGAGACAGATGGTGTTCAGGCAGTACAGATGTGACAGCTTCCATTGCCTTTTTAATGGAGCTTTTCTTGCCAGCTAAGCACTTTTGTTTTCAAATGAAAAAAAATAAATGTCATTTTTCACTGGCACTGTAGAAAAACAAGCAGCAGTACAGGAGGAAGGAGATTTAGATTGGTACATCCTCAGCAAAGAGGGTGTTTGCATCCAAAACCAGACCTGGAGGTGGCCTGAGCCCATTTCTTTTCATCCCTCAAGCTCAGGCTGTTGCACGTAGAGCAGCAGCGAGGAGAATCCTCGTCCTTCCCTCTCCCTGCTGCTGCACTGTGTGCCTGGAGCTTTCCAAAGAGACCGGTGGCTTGTTCTTTCGGTACAGGTAGGGAAGCTGAGGCTCAGAGAAGGGCTCTGAGCTGCACAGCCCCATGAAGCAGAGGGAGGGCTGAGAGCTGGGCCCAGCTTGCCTTGCTCTGGGGCCTGCACATCGAGCACGAGGCTGAATTGCTCCCCTCGGGGTGGGCAAGGGCAGGTGGGCTGGGAGTAGGTTATCAGAGCCAGCTGGCATTTAGTGCAGTATCTGAACCTTTGCAGGTTGGGAAGGCTCAGAACAACAGATTTATTAGCAATGTGTGTGTTTTGTTTGTTTTATTTGTTTGTTTTCCCCATGTACAACTCAGGAGCTTGACACACAAAAAAGTTCTGTTCCATTCAGTGTCAGTAAAATGCTGCTATTTACTATGGGGAGACACAGCACTGCTGCTTTGCATGGAAGGTAACTAATCCTTTAAGACTCGCTATCTCAGATTATCACAAAGGTGAAGAGCCCAGTAGAAGTGTAAACTCCTTTCCAGAACATCTTATGGGCAGTCTCACTGTGACATTACTGCACGCCTCAGCCAAGGCTGTTCCAGGAGCTGATGCCTCCAGCAGTCCCCAGCTCTCTGCTTCTAGTGTGGGTGCCCTCCCCTGCTAGCTAGTTGCTGGCCACTTGCACCAAAAGCCCTGGAAAACAGTGATAAGGGAGGACAGGGCTGGCTCCAGCACATCTCTTAGAAGCTGTTCACCTTCCATAAGGCAATGCTTTCAGCACTGTAAGCTGGAGAAAGAAATCAGAGCTGCCCTGAAACCCACGGGACTCATGCCAACTGGGCTGGAGTTTCAGTCCAGAACAAAGACTAGAGCTCTCTGAAATGCTGCAAAATGGGAAATTTTGGCCACAAGCCTCTCACTTTTGAATAAAAAGGGCTTTTTTTGTTGTAGTTTGGTTGGGTTTTGTTTGTTTGTTTGCTTATTTATTTATTTATTTAAACCAGAACCAGACTTGCTCCCAGCTCTGTGGCCAGGCTGGCAGCACAGGCACGCTTGAAGCCATAGTCCCTGGCGTACCCAGAGTGGAGCAGAGCACAGCTGGCAGCCTGGCACAGCACTGCTATGAAGTCCAGGCCATTTATTTGCTGTCAGGAAGGCTGAGCAGGCTGTCAGCAGGCTGCCGTCATGCATCGCTCTCTGCAGACTGCCTGTGGACACGTGGCCGGGGGACCTGGTGGTCCATGGTGGCGCTGGCTGTCTCTGGGCTGGTTGGTTACAAACACTGCTAGAAATTCTCCAAGCAGCCATCTGTGCTGAGACAACCTTGTCTCTGTGTACCCATCATAGCTGCATGGCTTTAATGTGCTTGTGTTCATGGCTCGTTGTTAATTTTCATGTCTGACCCCAGCCATCAGAGGAAGGAAGACCTCATTTGGTTCAAAGCAAAAGCCAGCCTAGGGCCTTGGGTCTCTCGTTGATCTATGGTGGCTAGAAATCTTCCACAGCCCCGTGATCCTGCTGTTCTGCCTGGGGTGAGGGCAGCAGGTGCTGGGGGTATGATTTGACACCACGGATGAGGTGACCGAAGGGCTGCCTGCTCCCACAGCCGCGGGCCTGCTGCCAGGTTCTTCTTCACTGCTGGACACGAGCTCCTGTCCTGTGTGCCACAGCCTGCTCTTGGCTGCCTCTGGGGTGAGTTTGATCAGGGGCTACACCAGCAAGTCGTCTTCTTCTGGGCTAGTGCTTTCGACTGAGGGGAGGTGAACAGCACCATGAGCACAAGGGGTAGCCCCAGCTCTGGCAGCAGGTAATGGCTGCTCTGGCCTAGCTGGGCCCAAGACATAGAGACAAATCTTTTCTGGTCTGGGACCAAACCTGACTTCAAACCCACGGGTAGCTGGTGCAAAGCCATGGCATGAATTCACTCTTCAGTTTTGAAGGAGATGATCTGTCTGCAGTGAACCAGGGAAGCTTTGTGCGTGGCTCCTCCTCACAGTGTGCTCTCTTGCAAATCACCCTGCTGCTAGGTGGCCGCGGTCTCAATTCATCCAGCTCCTAACATATTTTGCTGTTTATCAGTTTAATTGCAAGGGGACCGCTGCCGTGCTACCTGACTGCAGAGTGCCCGTTTAAGTGGCTATAACCCTGGAAGTCAGTGCCTGTACTCTCAGGCCCAAATCCCTCTGCCTCGTGCAGGCATGCTGTGTCAAACTAGGTAAGTGGGTAAATGCTGAAAATTTAGCAATTTAGCACATGTGCAAAGTTGCCAACTGGCAGGAATCCTCAGAGTGGTAAGATGAAACGTTCTGAGTTACAGAACAAAATGTCTGTGCCGGGGTACCTAATGACATGAATTTAATGCAATAGTACTGAGCTCCAGTGGAAAACCAGAATGAAAGCTATTTAAACAGATCCTTGCTTCATGTAACGTTGTTGTAGTCCAAGTCATTGCTCAGTATATCATGAAAGACAACATTACACAGCTTTTGTTCAATACCAATTCCTTGTCTGTTTCAAATAATAGCAAAAAAAAAAAAAAAAAAAAAAAAAAGGTTACTTAGATATTAGGGAAAATAAAGTTAACAGACATCAGAACTCTGTCTTGGGGAGTTTGCTGCAAGGCAGACACAGGTATAGCAAAAATGATTAGCACTGAATACTGATAATTTATCTACTGGGATAGTACCATCATTAGAGATGTCAAAATTTTATCAGCATCCATACGGGTAGAATTTTTGGAAGACTTTCCATGTTTCAAGCAGTGAGACTGTGAGTTTCTAACGAGGCTGGGAGAAGCACAAGGACTCTACGCTGCAGCAGGGAGGAGGGCTCATGTCGGGGTTTGGAGCCAAGTGGTCGCATGGTCCCCATTTGGGAAGAGTTCATCCAGAAGGTCTGTGTTGGCTGGCGTTCCTATGGGAATATCGATTCAGTGTCTGGATTGCATCATGTAGGGATGGCTGTGAAAGTCACTTTGACTGTGCCCTCCTGTTTATCTAACTGACTTACTCATACAGCTGTTGGTGGGTCTGCTCCAAAGC
Organism: Oxyura jamaicensis; assembly: GCF_011077185.1. NCBI lineage: Eukaryota > Metazoa > Chordata > Aves > Anseriformes > Anatidae > Oxyura > Oxyura jamaicensis. Next base: position 14,271,202 of record NC_048901.1, on the reverse strand, counting down.
CCAGCGAAGGTGAAGAACAGGTCCCTTGCTGAGGAGACCATCGTGGAGCTCACTGTGGAGCTCCTGCCACTCAAGAAATCTCCTTCTAGCAGGGAGTCGTGCTGCATCCCAAAGCAACTAAGTGTACATGCGCTTAACAAACTCAAGTTCAGCTCCTTTCACCGACCAAAATAAATTGTTTCCATGCCTGCCCAGATTGTAAATTAGTAGAACAAACAGTCATTTAAAATGAATGCTTTCAAGTCAGAGGAATACAAATCAGAGACTGTATTTCTTCTCACTGGAGGAACACTGTTGCACCAGAAATATTACTTAGATTTTCAATCTTCTGTAGACCAGACAAAGGATCTTCATTATCAGGCAATCAACAGACAATAAAACCAGCTCTGACTCCACATCTGACATGGCCTGGCTTTAACAGATCATTCCCTTTGGTGCCTTTACACGTACTGAATGTTGCCAGCTGCCAGGGCTCACATCTTTATTTGGCTTGTGCGGAGCTGGACACGGAAAGGCTTTACCTCAGAATTCACCAGTTCTCATAGCTGCAGCTCCATCTTTTCTGCCATCCTCACCAGCATCACCTTCCTCCTGATGCTGCACGGATGGCGTTAGTGGGTGAGCCTGGGTCATGGCTGTGCTGAGGAGGTGTGGGTCCAGGCAGGACAGCCGTGCGGACCGCGTTACAAAAGGTTAGCCTCAGACTGGTTCAGATGTGTGATGAACCCGTTCTTCAAAAGTGAGCTGCTAATTTGATACAGACTGCTGGAAGCACGGGCACCAAAGTCCAGTTGTGTGAAATATAACACAGCCTGAGCTGCAAACGCTTCAGGCCTGATTCGGGCTGCTGCAAAGTCACCAGGACTCTCTCACTGCCTCCAGTGGGGTTTTGATGCGATCCTTACTGAATAAACAATCAGGAAGTAAACATGTATAGAATCTGATTACCTGGTCTCCAGCCTCTTGATGAACTCTCTGCTGCATCATGTAAATACAACTTTGGCATGTCAAATTCCAGCAAAATACAGCAGCCTTTCTGTCACCCTGCTGTGCACCTCTGGCCAAGCTCATCTGTGACTTCTGGTCATACGTCAGAAGGGTCTGCTACACAAGTGGCAAGGCTGTGATCTGCATCTGTCCTTTCTGTCCTAAATAATCAGTGGTGAGATCTTCTTTACATGAACTTTAAACAGTTGCAAGTGCCCGCACCGGGTGGCAAATCTGCCCCCCAAGCCACAGCCTTTCTGTGACCCACCATGGCTCCAGGATTGCCAAGATGCTGCCCCGAGATGATCCAAAAGCTCTCTCTTATTTTAACAACACAGCTGTTTGTTATTCTGTCCGGGAGCAGTAAAGCTATCAATCGTCCAGAAGGAGACCATTTTAAAGCACACTAAACAGCAAATAATTCTCTGGCCGGGATATTAAAATATCACAAACCACAAATTTCCCTGTGTTATTGCCTTGTAGCTGACATCTGTCTGTGTTAGCACCAGGGGACCACGAACTGAGGAGCAGCTTGATCTATAGACTGAGGAGGTGACGTGCTCATCCTAAGACTAGGGTAAAAGGCACTGCACAGGAGAGCCTTGTGCAGACTGTTCCCAGGCGTTGCATTGCTTTGGCAGCCCCTTCCTCTCCAATACATTGTCTTATAATCGCTGCTGTGTTTGAATGGCGTGTCTGTGGGGTGGGTACTGTTGGACATGTCAGGTAGAGGCTTGGCCAGCACAGACCTCTTTGTGAAGGAGAGGGTATCTGCATCAACTGCTGCCTCATGTTTGGCACCATTTGCTCTTTCGGACCTGGGAATTATTGCCTTAATGACATGCATGCACTACGTCTGTGCCCTCAGCTACTCAAAAACAGTTTTTAGGGGGCTGACCAAGTCAGGGTCTAAGTTAACTTCAGAGGCTCCTGCAGACTTTGAATGTCCTGGCACCAGGAGTATTGCTGGGGAGATAAGAAGGGCACGAGGCTCTAGTCATACATAGACTGACACGCTCTTTTTTCGAAAAAGAAAAAGTACAGCCTGCTTGTCCTTCCCAGCCCTTAGGTACTGTTAGATAAACACAGTTAAATAAAATCCTGCAGATGTGGAAAATAGCAGCTTCTCCTAAGTTAAAATCAAGAATGAGGGGTGTCCTCTGGCATTAAGGGAGAGGTTTTGGAAACAAAGCAGGACAAAGTCCTGTACTGCCCAGTGGAAAGATACCGTATATGGCTGTGGGTGACACAGGAAAATTGGCACATAGCAAATACAGGGTCTGGATTTTAACACCGAAAGACTTTATCTTATTTCCTGTGATCATCTGACACTGTGCAGTCATTTTGTAGCTCTGAAAATGATGGTCAAGGTTTGACAAAAGGTGTAGCTCATCAGTATGTGCAGAAGCATCTGCAAAATCCAGATGGGAAAATGACCTTGGCTCCTGCAGTTAAAGAGAAAATGAGGCTTGGGCAAGATTAATTCCCAGGGTTGCACACTGATTTCATTGAAGATGCCCTAAGGGTGAGTTTGATTCTGAATCCCTTAGAGTTTCCAAAACAAAGCAAAATCGAGGTGGGTGGCAGTACGGAACTGACGTGGGGTTTTGTTCTCTTGTTTTTTTGTTTGTTTGTTCTTGCCAATTGTTTTAGTACAAGCTACCATGGTTTAAAACTTATTCCTGCAAATCTGCAGTAGCAGACAACTGTCTGACAAAGAAGAAGTAAGCCTTCACCTTAAACAAGCTCATGCTGCCTTTGGAAAGATTTCACTTCATTGATGAGCCTGTCTTTCCATTCCAAGTACCTCCAGCTTTGGCTCTCCGGAGTGCATCCATTCTGCCTCTTTGAAGCCACCACCTGCTGATGTGTTTGCAGAAGCTTCTCCCACGGAAAGTATTTCTGAACAGAAAAATGGTTTTATTGAATTAATAATAGATGGGCTTAAGCTGCAACAATTGAAGCTCGATTTCTATATGGATGTGGACTCCAAACTTTGTGCAGGTCTAGAGCGAGGTTATTGTGATCCTTGACTGTCAGATATATCCCATTCTTAATCTCTGTGTTTGAAATGCCATCGCTTTATAAGAGGCCTATTCCATCAGCTGAACTAGTGCAGTATGTGTATCTGGAGATGAAAGAAAAGAGAGGCAGGCAGGGAATTTTAAAGTTGGGTTCTGTTCTACAGGGGAAAGACGTGGAAAGAAAATCTGAAGATGGAGAACTTGAATTTAAGCCTCTTCTGTGGTAAATTTGTGCCTCTGTGTCTGCGTGGTTTGCTCTGGTGCCACAGAGTGACTGTATGGTGTGAATTCAGATTTATGTCCTACACTGCAGCCCACTGACCCTGCTGGGAGAATCACCCAAATCTTGCTAGTGAGGGGCAAGCCTTGCAGTGCCCTGAGTGCGACCTTGTGAAAGTTCATTACAAAACTGTGAAAACCACCCTTCTGAAGCTCAGAGGAAAGCTTCTGCAGATTTATGGCTGAGATGGGAATTACTTGTGTAGCCATTTACTGGTGAGACAGTGAGTGGCTCCTGCATCCAAGGCAGAAATCAATGTCTTCCCAGTGGGTTGCTCCCTATTGCTTCTGCTGTTTGTTCTGTCTGATGTGCAGGGAGCACAGAAAATAGCGGAAATTAAACATGAAGATAACACAAAGTGAAGCACACCTCTTTGTGATCTTCAGATCACACTGGCTTGCCTCTTTGTTAAAAGGTGAATTCTGCAGAATTATTTCATTTGCCAGCTTGTGCAGTAAGTTGGAAAGCAGAATTAATAAGAAGGGGTGTCAGCATCAGAGCTGGTAGGTGACCTCTGTGAGGCACAGTCAAAGTGGAAGCTCTTTGCCTTTCCAGGGCCCCGTTATCACAGTTATCGTATCCTGTTGTCATATCATAGCAGACTACTATAAGCCAAAACCTTGTCATCCTTGACCCAGCCCTGCAGCAGGGCAGCTTGCCAGCGGGTGGACACCTCATGCACCACGAGCACCGAGCGGAGACACCAGCAGTGCTGACATCTCTGTGTCACAGAGTTTGGGGTGCTGGCTGTGGGGTCGGCACAAACCAGGGCCCTTGGGATCCCACTGCTGCCTGTGCAGGAACTGCTCTGCCTCGTCTGGACCAGGGTGCCCTGAGGACTCAGCAAGCACAAGCTTCCAGGGGAGCTGGAAGCTGACCCCTGAGAAAGGAAAGCAGCACTGCATTTACCAGCCAAGCCAGGAGGAGCTGGGTGAGACTTAAATGTCACCAAAGTCCCAGTTTAGGAACTGGCCCTAAGATGGAGTCACTGATGGCTTTTCTCCTTGCAATTTGTCTCAGAGCTAAAGAAATTAAATTCACCCATGTATGTCTAGAAGACATCGTCTGACCTACTTCGACCTTCACAATGCCATTTAGTTTGACTGCCTGGCCAACAGATTCTTCCTCTTCTGTGCAGCTTCATCTTTGTATCAAGCAATGGGCACGAGGGGTAGTCAGCAGCTACCTAAGATGCAGATTAACACACGAGGTTAGCACAGCAGAAACACGCTGCTTTCTTCTACCGGCTCTGCTCAGTATTTAAACTGAGATATTTAGTTCCCATGGGGAAAATTGTACTAGAATAGAAAAAGGCACAGCATGTAGCTATTATTGGGGCAGTGATTGTAATGAGCATGGAAAATGGAACAATATATAACCCATTCTTAATAGACTCTTGGGAGGGTTATCCTCTGCTTCTCCTCAGATTCCATAACCAGACGCTTTTTATTTTTTTAATTGGTAATGCATTTTTTTCCTCTCTGGAGAGCTCAGATCCATTTGTATTGCTCAGTAAACATTAATGGCATTTCCCAAAGATGAATTATCTCCATGCCTGCACCAGAGCACAGTGTAAATGAAACAACCTATATATCTTCTCTCTTTCAAAGCAGCTGTTTCGCCAGAGTTCCTGCCCTTTCCGGAAGGCTGTGAAAGGTCAAATCCTCCAACTGCCTCAGGTGGAGATGCTCTGGAGTCATCACAGTGATCCCTGACATTTGCACTGGTGCAAGACTTCTTTTGCCCAAAATCCGAGAGGGCAGCAGGCTGGGGAGGCACCCAGCTTTCAGTGCATGCAGCAGTTTGTTATTCAGATATCATGAACTGAAATGCTCTGTGAGGAACTGGTACTTAGCTTTAACTTTGTGGACACGAAGGTTTGAGCAGATTTGGGATGCTCATATGTTCAAACACAATGCTGAAAATGTATCAGCTGGCTTATGGCATTTCATTGTCCTTAGGGTGTCTGAGAAGACCATCACAGTATTTGGTGGTGCCACAATAATTCTTCAGCAGTAGAAGCAGAGCAGTCAAGGCTTGCTCCATGCTGCTGAGGAGGAGGTAGGCTTTGCTGCCTTTTACTCCATGGAAACAGCCTTCAATCAGCCTGAAGGCTGAAGCATTGGCTGTGGGAGAGGAAAGACGTGAATGCCATGGAAACCATTCTGCTTCACTGAGGCAGTGCCGTAGTGTTTCTCCTGATTTTACTCATAGCTGCTTGCAGGGGGTCATCCCATAGCAGCAACTAAACCTCTTGTTCCAGTCTGGGGAGAGGAACCTGGCCCTGCAGACACTCATGACTTTTCTCATTGTCTTTATTTTTCTTGATGCAACTTGATGTGCAAACATTTAGGACCAGGCCTGTGCCACAGCTGCTGGAGCTCTAGTGTTGGCCATATTTTGAGACCAAGCCCTCCCTCATTGTTGGAGTCCATGTGTTAAAAGTAATGCATTTTAGTTTATGCCCGTTAGGAAAGCTTGGTTTTGTTTGCTTAACTGATGACAATTCAGAGCCTTCTCTTTTAGGAACTGTAGCTCTCAAAAAGACAGCTTTTTAATGTTTGCCACACGTCTGTGTTTCAGCTTTGCTGGCATGAAACCAGGCAAGATGGCACTTTTCATTTCCTGCTAGCTGCAGTCAGCCCAGGGAGCTTACACTGCTCTCACGTCAGCTTTGCTGAGGGGATGTGGACATTGCATCTTTCTGGGGAGTCTGCACTGGTGGTGCATAACTAGTGCACTTTAAGGCATAAAGGTGCAAAGTGAGGTCGGTGACAACTTGAAGGATTGTGTGGGCTCTATTGGCCAGGCCCTATCTGAGCGCAAATTTAAAAAAATGGTGTTGACAGACAACTTTCCTAAGTTGCTTTGTTGAGTGTTAGCTTCACTTTATAGCACATCGTCATACGGCAGTGCTGACACTTGTGGCATGACTTGCTGTCATGCCACATGTCATTGTCTTTTCTGCTGGTAGCTTTTTCTGCCCTTTTTTTTTTTTTTTTTTTTTTTTTTTTTTTCCCAGTAAATCCCTGATGGCACAAACTGGAGCCGTGTTATCAAGTTTTGCTCTTGATGCATAGGCGAGAGGAGCTTTTTTTGCACAGCACGTGCTGGCAGAGCAGTGCAGCCATCACAACTAAAAGACAGTCGAGGGTGGAACATAACGATTCCTTTAAATTAAATGTATTTCTGTGTGAGGAAGAGCTTTCTGCTGTTGGATTTCTAATGTCTGAATTCTTCCATTCATTCAAAAGTCATGGCAGCATCGGCTATTTTGAGAGCAAAGGTTTGCTGCAGGCTTAGCAGAGCTAACAGTTGCCGGGGGCTAGGTGAGATGAAAACATCTTACTTTTATGATGCACATTTTGGGGCCATTTTCTGTGCTAGAGGTACTCTCAGTGCCATGCAACCATAGCTGGGAAGAGAATTTGTCCTCCTAGAACCACATAATAGGCTTGGCAGGACTTGTAGCTGCTTTAACGTTAAACCAATTCACAGAGCTCCAGAGATGGTTGTGGCATGTATGGATAGAGAAAGGGGAAAAAAAAAAAAAAAGTCACCCGAATCAAAACAATGCGTGGAGCCCTACATGGTGTCTGCAAGCTGCAGGTTTCCTGGGGCATGTGGAGGGCATTGGGGCACCCGGAGCTGAGCAGCTCCGGAGCAAGAGCTGCTTCAGCCAGACACAGCACGGAGCTGGGCTGTGAGGCACCGCTGGTTTTGAGGCTGTCCTGCTTCACCTGCATCACCTCATGAGCTGATTTTTTCCAGCTTCCTTACAGGTCAGGAGGTGCACGGTGTTTCCTAAGGTGTGTGAGAGGGTTTCACTGTGGTTACATGCCACCAGCTGTGGCTCACAGTTTGCCAAGGCTAAGCCAGCGCTTCCAAGGCCTGACAGAGAGCTGCTCTCCACGCCCTCCAAGGCCGGGCAGGCCGTGGGTGTGACCAGGACTAATTAGTTCTCATTATGGGCCCGCACGGTGAGTGTCACACGGAGGTGATTAGCTCAAACACAACGGACCAAAGCAGCAGATTATTTTGACATTTGGGCCTGAAGTGGCATTTCCAGGGGCTGTAGCAGAGGTTTGGCAAACGAAAATTGGCAAGGCAGAGGCCTGGCACGGGAGTGAGGGGAGCTGCACGACAGAAAAACCAGCACGGGGCCCCGCTGGAGCTGCTGTTTGATCGCTGCTTGCTGGGGTCTGGCAAAGGGCGTCCTGCACAGAAGGGCACAGCAATTTTTGGTCTCATGTTCTAGATCTGCTGGCAATGCCATCAGAGATGTTAGCAGGTTGCCCAGGGCTGGGCCTGAAGAGGTGTGTGGTACCCAGGGGTGTGGTACCCAGGGGTGTGGTACCCAGGGGTGCTGTGGCTGCCTGCTCTCCTCCATGGTCAGTGCTGGGCTTTCTGCCCAGGAGAGTAGCCAGGGAAGTTCATGCCCAGCATGGCCCTGAGCCATTCCCCGGGGAAAATGCTGGGAAAGCAAGCAGCGCCCAACTGTGTGGCTCCAAGGTATTTATTGAAAGTGGAAGGGAGACCCTGGATTTTGACCCATGGCCACAGTGTTAAATGCCCACAGCCAGGACTGGTGTGGGGTGAGGGGCTCCCCGTTCTTAGACAACTCGAAATTCAACTCTCTTCCCCCAGGAGCTACCACAGAAGCAGGAACCACAGCAAGTTCTGTGCCACTGTGTGAACTGTGACCTCCAAGACTGGGGCTTGAATGCCCAAACCGTGCCCTGGGTGCTTGGTGGCCTGGTTAGTTCAGGGACCTGCTAGCTCAGTGCCGTGCTCTTGAGGCTTCGGATCTTTGCCCGCACATCTCCCCAGTGAGTAAGCAGCTGTGATGCCTCCCCACAACCCCACCACCTTAGTTTGTATCTGTACTGTATATACATGTGTACCTATACTGTATATATATCTGAATCTATATAGGGGTATCTGTAGTTTGAAAGGAAGCTGAAATGTAACCCATGAGCTGTATCAGGCAAGAGAAGGCTGGGGGGATGCTCCCAAGTAAATCTGTATTCGTGACCTTGCCCCAGTGTTGTGGGAGTGGGTGTTCTGAGGAGGGATGGAGTAACTCACCCCAGTGTGCCCCTGAAAGCTTCGCTGCCGGCTCCCAGTGTGTGCCTTTTAAAGCTAATGTTGGGCTGGTGTTGGTGCTGTGCTGTCAACCCCCAGGCACTGGTCCCTTGCTGTCCCTACAGCACAGGCAGGCTGCCTGGAGGTGGGTGCAGCACTGCCACAACATGAGGCTCTTTACTTGAAGGTTTCAGCTTTCCAAACCACAGAAGGCCATGCTTGAAATGCATTCCTTCATGCTGGTCCTGGGAGTCTTCCATAACCTTGAGATTTGGCTGCCTCCTTGCCTTCCCCTCTGTCCCCAGCCCTGCCACGTGCTGGTGCTGCCGAGAGCTGCTCAGCCCCTGGGTCAGCCACAGCATCCTGGGGATGACCGTGGCCTGAGCCCCAAAACCTCCCACAGCCAAGGCAGCGCATGCATTTACAACAGCATCTCCATCACATTGATACTTTGCTGGTCTCTCCTGCAGCTCCTGGGTGCAGAACGGTCACAGACCACTGTTACTGTGAGCGGGCACAGAAATGCCAGCTGCCCGTCGCACTGCCCGTGGAGTGAGCGTGTGGTCTGCTGCCAACCCCAAACTGCAAGGTGAGCAAGCGAGAGGGAGAGCCCTGCCATGCCCTGCTCACACCGCAGCTGATGTCACCTGAAGCAATGTCTCTGGGCCCTCTTTAGGAAGCCAAGGGGATTTATTCTTGGCACCTGAGCCTGACTCGGAAGGGAAATGGCAGCTCATGCTTTCCTCTCTGTTTTGGAGTGAGGCCATACTCATACCCAGGCTGCCGCAGCATCTTGGGGCCTCCCTTCCTATAACAGGCTTGGCTGGGGTGAGACTTTGTGTTAGAGGGGTGTGCAGCCTAGGCTATGGGTGTAAAATGAGATGTGTGGAGCCTCTGCACACTGGGAGAAAGGGCAGCAGCTCCTCACCCCCTTGCTGCCCTGTACCCACCCACACCTTCATCCTGGCGTTGCAGCCCCTGCCTCCCCCCCATGCAGTGCATGTCTGCTCACTCCATCCCTCCTTCCCCTTTACTAACTCTCCCCTAATAAATATGATCATTTCATCCGGCAAGACCTGAAAATCCATTTCTGAAACTCCCCTGGCAACAAATACAGTAAAACAAGCCTATAAATATAAATAATTATGATAAAAAGGCATAAAAGGGCAGACGTGGGTCAAACGTACTCGCATAGTGACACGAGCAACAAATAACTGCACCGCGCTTGAATGTAGATGGAAAAAGCTGAATGCAGAGCTGCTAGCTTGTTGCCTGTAACTGCCAGACTCCTAATTCAGATAGGCTATATTTTATTGATAGCAGGGTGAACACAGCCATAATCCATCCCTACCTTTCCTGCTGTGTGAAAAGTCCCATGCATCCCCAGGGAAACGGGAATGGCAACGGCAGAGGTGTGAACGTGAGGTGAAAGGATAAGACAGAAAGCACCGCCTGGTCTGTGTTTCTTGCACATCATATGCTAAGTTCAATTTTCCAAAAGCTTTGTTTTATTTTTAAAGGTAACATCTTTATTATTATTATTATATTTATTAGTTGTTATTATTAATATTATGCAGAGATGAGATTTTTTTCCCCCTTTGATCACAGAGCAAACAGTTTGCTTTTGAAAATGGTAATGGAGTCCTGATTTAAAACATTTTTTCTTCACTTTTTTTGTGTGTGTGTGTGTTTTTGTTTTGTTTTAAAACGTTGCAACAGGCAAGATCTGGGGTTCGGTTTCCTCGTCCTACACAAAGAAAGCTTCTTGAGTTCGGACTCCTAGCCACTACCGGTAGGTCCTGCCTTGCTCAGCTGTCGTCGTCTCAGTGTGGTTTCGCCAGGTGGGGTGGGAAGGTGGGTGGGAGGGGAGGAGCTGGAGGTGGGGAGGGTGTTTGTCAGCTATGTCGAGTCTTGGTTAACAACTTTGCCTCCATTCATGGTTGGTGTCCCTGAACTTTTTCTAGAGCGTCCTTGTTTTTCTCCAATTTCATGCAGCGATGGCTCTCTGTACATGCACACTGCAAACAGAAAAGACACCCGTTAACAGCCCTGAAGTCACAAACGTCAGTGACCAGAATGAATTAGTTCTCTGTATGAGGAGCTGAAATTTTCACCCCAATACAAACACACACACACTTAGGAAAACCCCAGTGACCCAGCAGTACACCCTGTTCTCAAGCAAGACCCGTTACCTGCCTTTGCTGCCACGCCAGCTCCTCCTGCTGTATCTGGATCCTTCCAATGGCACAGATAGAAACAAGGGATTTCTGCTTTCTCACAGTTAAATCTTTCTAGGTTTTGTGTGCTTTACTGTTTTTTAGTATTACATTCACATACATAAAATAAACATTCCAGTTCCCAGCATCAGCTAGTGTCTCAGGATGCTAACACCATTTAATAACAGGTCCAAGAATTACCTGGTGCCCAGTCCTTAATCTCCAACACAAAGTAACTGGCGCCTCGAATCAAAATCACACTGATCTGGGCCATCCACGTCTTCTGGGTGTTAAGCTCTGGGTGTGGAAGTGGTGACTGAAGCCCATTTTGGTGCCTTCAGCCAGGACCTGAGGTTTGCTCTCACCACTTGTTATTTTTTTCTCTCTAATTCAACAGTCAGCCAAGGCAAACGCTGTGAGCAGACACGTGGGGATGAGTTCAGTGACAGCAAGCCAGGAACCATCCCAGCTCTGCACGGTCACCTGGCAGCGCCTGAGAACGCAGTGGCTGGAGGGCACCTTCTCTCCAGACCCTGGCTAAGCGACGTGTGCCTCCAAACACGAACCTGCTGGAGCCTAGGCAGCGTCTGCCCAAACGGTGGCACATCCCCGTGCCCTGTGCGGCACCAACCATTTGTCTCACCGCTGGGACTATGTCCTAGCGGCTGTCCTCGTGCCGCGCGAGCTGTGCCAGACCCGGGGCAGGTGCTCACACCGAGAGGAGCAGCTCTGATGAGCTCATTGCAAATACTGAGGCATTTCAAGGGCAGGCGCTTTGGAGTTGAGAACTTGAGCTGGGTCCAGACTTTAAATCTTGTGTCCGGATCTTTACAAAAATTAGGAATGAAAGAACTGATTGCCTACTGCTTCATTTTGTAACGCTGTCACATCACAAACAACTGCCTGGAGCTCGAACACGGGGGATAGAGCCCATCAGGTTTTGGTTCCGGGTAATCAACAAGAACAAAATTTCAAAAATTATCTGAAGAAATGAAACAAATGTGCCATGTATAGAGAAGCGATGTAAGCGTTTATATTTATAACCTCCCCCCATTTGCAAATAAATCCTGGCAATTAGAGGCAGGCTGCAAATGACATTATTGCTCTGCATTTTACTCCTAGCTAGATAAACAGTTATAGCAGTGTGCAACAATACAGGACAGAGATAAAGTGCAGTCAACTGTGTATTAATAGGCGGGATATTGCACTGAATATATGAGCAGTGAAAAAATATGACTTTTCCCATAGAGCATCTTTAACACAAAGCTTTCAAAGCAGTTTAAGCACTAGCCGGGCCTCCCAGCATGTCTGGGAGGCAGGGGCTGCGCTGCAAACCATTACTGCAGCACCGTTATTTGATGAAAATGAGAAAAAGGAGAACATGAATACCTCATCCCGTGTGTCGGGGCCAGAGTGAGCAATGCCAGGCCCGCCGTCAGCTGCCCGGCGGGACTGCGCAGTCTGAGTGCTTAGGGAGAGCGCGTAGCCTGTCAGCTGCCTGCCAGGAGGACAGAAGTGAGCTCATGTCCCCTTTTGGCTGCTGAGCTGTCCCACACACCTTGGCGCGTGTCCCTCGGCAACCTTGTGGCAGTGACTTTGCCTGTTGTGCAAAGCGCTCGCCTTACGGCTGCCCAAATGCTGCTCAGGCGGCCTAACACTGGACAGTAAGAGCTTGAAGAACAACAGAAAAAAAGGTAATGACTGAGAAAAACCCGTGCTCGTGTTCCCTTGTGGTTTCTTAGCCCAAGTGGTATGGTTGTTTGATGACACTGAGGCTGCACATCCCTTCTGAGACTGACCTTGGTCTCTGATGTGATGCTTGCCCCAGAGGGCTGGGGTTTTGTGCCGGTGTTGCCCCAGAGCTGTCCCATACACAAAGCTGTGCCGCGAGTCCAGTGTCAGCTCTCCCTTACCTCTCTGGCCCCAGGCTGGAGCTTGAGGCCCCTGGGTGAGCTCTCCCCGCCAGCAGCTGTGCTTATTGAACTCGTCTTCCCAGCACCCAGCCTCAGCACCCCCCCATGCCCAGAAGGACAAAGAAACACAGAGACCGTCAAGTTTGGGATTTTGAATCTACGCCGGCCCACAAATCAGGCCACAGAAGTAAACGCCACGTGCAACAACAAAAAAAAAAGAAACCCTAGCAAGCAAATAAGGCAGGAACTGGATATTTATCTTCCAGTCTAGCAGGTGATACAAGGGGCCTGGCTGGAGGCTGCTCACATTGTGCTTTGCAGCCAGTGCTGTCAAAGGCTCAGCACAAGACAGGCTGTGCCAGCAGACCGCTCCAGAAAATCTACATCAGCATGGGACCGGCGTATTGTCAGCATTTAGCTACCTCTACAGTATGAGGGTACAGAGCATTTGCACGGCCTCATGTACCAAACACTGCCTGGATAGTCTCAAAAGGCTTGTGCACACGCTGAGCTGCAGCCTCTGCTCCACAGTGGCTGTGAACCCGTGTGCACGGCGGCAGCACCGTGTGTGTAGGCACGGCCCCAGGAGGGGATGCAGGCAGCCGGGTGCCCGTGGGGCTTTGAGGACAGGGTGACATGTTGTGCAACACAAGCTCTTGGCCTGCAGTTTGTTACTCCCTGTACTGGGAAAGCTTGAGCGTGACTCACACGCAGAGCTGTTTGTCACAGACCGGGGAGGGGGTATGTTTGCAAATGGCCTGCCGTGTGTGCCCAGGTTTTCCCAGCTTTCAACTAAATCTCTGTGGTTTGGGACTCCCAGCCCTCACTGACAGGTGAGTTTGGGGTCCCTGTGTGTGTGTGGGGACACACTGCCCCCGTCACCTGCATCGAGGTGAACCAGCAGCAGCGTGGCAGGTGGCATGCCCGGACGCCGGGGAGGTCTGTGGCTATGCAGAGCGCCAGGCAGCTCTGGAAGGATGAGCAATTAGGCGAGAACAAGACTCCTCTCCCTGCTTTGCCTTGCTTCTCCCACCCACCCACACCCACACACCAAGCCAAATACAGCCCTTAATGTCTGGAAACCAAGCTAATGCTTTGGAGCTTCAATCAGATAATCAGCTCCTATGTCCCAGATTCTAATCAACACATCCATATTCATGCTGTAATTGGAAAGCACCGCGAGCCTGATCCGCTGCGCAGCCACGGGCGAAAATGGCAGGGGGAGAGCGGGGCCGTGCCCCTGGCTGGTGCCTGCAGCTCTCAGGTCTCTGCCTCCCCGCACACCAGCGGTGCCTGCCTTTGGCATACCCAGGAAACAATTTTGCAAGCAGTTGGGCAGGAAGGGGGCTGGGGTACAAGCAAGGGAGAAGGGGAAGGCAAGGAGCATCCTTCCCAAAGGTAAAGGCACGGAGGGGCTGCCTGTCACCCAGGAACACACGAATCTCATCTGCATGCTGGCACAGGATCCCAGCCTCAATTCTGCTTCCCAAGCCCGGCACTGCTGCACCACCCACACTGAAACTGAAATCACCCCGTGCGGTCTCCCTGGGCGTCAGGGGCTGGCTGTGTTTGGGAGGCACACACCTTTGTGTGCCCTGACCCCCACATGTTTCAGCATCACTGCAAATGGAGGAGGCTCAGGGGGTGCCAACAAACCCATTGCATTTCTCCACAACGCAGGGCAAAGCTTTCTAAGCGCATGTCCCATACACCTGGGCTTTCCCTGCCCCAGGCCCTAGGGAGTTAGGAGGAGCTGAGTTTTTTCCACGTTGCCATTCAGCAGGCGGGTGGGCAGCCCTGCGGGATCGCAGCCTGGCCCGGTGGCATCCTTGGCAGCCCGGCCTCTTCCCCTCGGCGGCTGCCACCGCCCCGGGTGTCACTGCAGCAGTGGGAGGCCACGGCGGCTGCATTAGCTGCTGCTTCGGTGGAGGGAATCAATTGTCTGAGCAACAGCTAGGGGCAGGAGGGAGCGGGTGATTATGCACCCTCGTTTTCTGCCTCTAATTACCGTGTTCCAAACCCAATCCCAGCTGATGCATTTCAGAGGCGTTTGAGCTCGCGGCTACCCGGTGGCTAAATGTGCAGGGTGCTGCCAGATGGAGTCGGTTTGTTCAGGTAAGGAGCACAGCACAGGATGACAAAAAGCCAAGCAAAAGCATGGTTAGGATACATTCACAGAATCACAGCATTTGCCCTCTAATAAGATGATTAGGAGTTTGATAGATGAACAAATGAGCTAGTGTGGGACAGAAAACATACCACAGCCGGTCTGCCTGAGAGACAAACCCAAAAGAGGAGCTGTGTTTAGCCAGGACTGAGTACTGTGGTGTTTTTTCTTTTTCTTTTTTTTTTTTTTTTTTAATTAAAAAAGAGCACTTCTTCTAGGATTTTGTGTGGATTACGGTGATCTCTTTTAAGTGTTTTCATTAGGCTTACAACATCTTCCTACTCAGCAGTGCCTTGCACTTCTTTGCAACACCTGAAGACTCTGCTCTACCACAACTGGGATGTTGTATCTGCAGGAAAACACACCAGGAAGGATCCGGCGGCTGTTTTTTGTGTGTAGATATCCATCAGTGGCAGTAAGTGGATCAGACTAGTCATTACCAGGTCACCTTCATGATACCTGTCTAAGTCACAAGAGCTGGGGCACTGTGAGTTTGGATTTAGGGGCAGCTCTGCTGACTCGGAGTAAGAGTCATCTCCTGCTTTCTGTGGCCAGATTTGCCCCCCCAGATACATCCTGGTTTAGGGCAGGTGAGAGATGAACTGACACGTGGCTCTTTTGAGAGCACAGGCTGGAAGTGATGTTTTCAAGGAAAAGGAAATAAAAATAGCAGAGCACATCCACAATAAGCATCTGATCAAATTCTTCCTTGAGTGACTGGAAAAGTCTCCCGTTATTTGAGGTGGGCTTAGATACAGAAATGAACAAGAGGCACCACGGACAGAAGTGTTTGTCCAGCACTAATCACTACAGACACTTAAAGAGATTGAAATTGCTTTAAAAGATTACTTGGTGTCCAAGTGACAATTACACTCAAGCTAATTTCTTGTGCAGTCTGGTTCAATCTATATGTCTGCACTTTAAAGGCTCATTTAGCTCGAATGATCAGTGATCAGAAATAAAAATACCAAAAGAAATGTGTTGCGTATGTGTGTTTTTAACCAAGAGTGGCCCCACACAGTACATTAACTGCTGCCTGCCAGGCTGTTTGCCTTGGCTTTGCCTGTGCACAGATGGGAGAGGAACTTAACGTTTCCCCTGTTGTTACTTAGGAAGTTTTTTGTGCTTTTATATTGGTTAAGCTTGGTGCTACTCTCAAAAGCAAACAAGCAAATCCTACCTACACTAAACCAAAACCAACCCCTCCTACCAACCAACCACAGAAACCTTCCTCATTGCTTCTGCCCAGAGCAGCTCCGGCATCCTGCTGATCTACAGGAGACAAAGCGACCTGTGGGATTAGCACAGCATAGAACTGTGGCTGTGATGGGTCACGCACAGGTTCCACTGCATATATACATAAGCACATAAATGTGGTCCTTAGAAGTTACCTGGCAGGATATCTCATATTTATTAGCTTATTGCCCACTTGCAGTTCTGAGGGAAGGACTCTGAATTCAGAAAGCAGGACGGAGCAACAGGCTTCAAATGAGCTCCGTGAGCACTCTGGGCTTTCTTGTTTTTCCTTTTCCTGCGAAGGTTCCTCTCGCTGAGCTGCTGTGTCATTTTTCTGCTCATGGCGAACAACCGGGAAGTTTCAGCTCAGAGATAATTGCCACTGGAGTGGTGGGTGAAGCCATTCCTGGCAGTGAACGCAACACCTCTCCTTCCCGAGGGACACAATCCCCACGCATACCTTACCCTGCCAGCTATCACGGTGCAGTATTGCTGCAAACATAAACCCGGGTGCGTACTGCGGGTCGAAGCTGGGAAGTACTGGCCTGAATAAGCAGCAGAGCTCACACGCTGGGACGTGCCGCGGCGCTCGGCAAAAGGGATGTGCACATACAGCAGGGGAGCGCTTCGAATACTTCCTTCAAGTCACGTCAAAGAGAAAGATGCTGCTAAGGAATTGCCCCCGTTCTGTAACATCTCTGCTTGCAAGCTCTGCTCACAGAGACTTTGATGGATGCGGCACTGCCAAGTCACGTGGAGCTGAGCGCGCTTTACTCCAGCCCTCCCCACAAACCTCTGCTACCTACAATGAATCTTGGGCTTGGGAACAGAGTCCTCCTGCTGGAGTCACAGCCCCAGACAGCTGAATGCCTTGGGAAGCTGACACGTGCCTCGGCTTGGGCGGCTGCCAGCTCTTTGATGCAGCAGCGCTCGCAGAGGCTGCCTGCAAAGCGTGTGGAGGAGGGAAGGGGTGGAGGAGCCCTTAATTTGGCTGCCAACTTCCAAAGCGCTCGCTCGCTCGGGAGGTTATGTGACAGCTGTGATTGAAGCGAGCGTGGGAGGAGGCAACTGCAGGAAAGGGAAGCTCTCGGGCTGGGCTGGGTTTTTCAAAATGAAAGCCGGAGAGGCATTTGCTGCAATGAGAACTCCGCTGCGGGTCAAGCACCTCTATTATGGCAAGTCTTCCTGCGCGGAGAGCCACAGGAATGTCCTAATTTAATGCATGCAGAAGACAACTATTGAGCCATTCAACAGACGCCACGCGCGCTGCATCAAAAAAATCTGGATTCAAAGGAACCCACTGATCAGTGCCAACACCCAGCCAGGCAGCAAAGAAACACCAGAAGGAGCTGGAAACCCAGCTGGGAAAGCTAGCACTTGCAGAAGCCTCTCCTCCCGCCCAAGGCAGGAGAGGAGGAGACCGAAGAGAAGCTGGTGACCAACCTCATGCCTGAAACAGGTCCTGTTCCTTAGCAAAACTCCAACTGGGCTTAGGGAGTGAGTCTCCCTGGTGCCTCAAATAAACAAGAAGAGGCTCCTGGCTGCAGGAAAAGCAAGCTTGTGCCATTCTCTGTTCTTCCACCACCTCCATCTTCTGCACAAAGGCTGCAGATACCCTGTGAATGCTGAGCTCAATTTCTCTTCAATTTCCAAGCAACAGAAAAAGGAAGTTTCCCTGTTTCCAAAATCAAGTTAATACCTGTTAAGGACTAGGCTTACTGCACTACTTCTCCCCATTTGCCATTTCCTGGCCCATAAACAAATGTCATGGCATGAGCCTGTGGCACGCTTCAGTAGTGTACAGTCAGCAGCAGCAGGAGGGCAAAAATTCAGCTCCACTATTTCCACTGAAGCCTTGTGTTGTGATGAAGACATGTGGTGTGAGAGCATCTCATCCAGCTTTGGAAATCTATGATAAAGTTTTCTCTCCCCCCAGTGACTTACTAGGCTTTCTTTACATACAGGAAAAAACATGAGCACCTGTAGGTTGAAACCATCGTAGACTAAATGTTTAAAGCACATCCACATCTGTGCTGGCAGGCCCCGTTTCTGTCCTGTTACTATGAACAGTCTCGTACTCTAAAATCAGCTGAGATAAATCCTGCCTCTAGTGACTCTACACGGAACTGGAAGCCCACCGACTGATGTTGGGAAAATCCTCGTGGAGAACCCAACATTAGGGTCACTGCAGAGCTGGATTCCTTTTAAACTTCTGGGTGACCACGGGTTGCGTTCCTTTCCCAGTAACTTCTCATATGGCTGGGTTTTTAAACTCATCCTTTAGCAAGCCAAAGCTGAGAAGCTTTTATGGGATGACGTGTGGAGTTTATTATACAGGAAAGAAAGTAGATGAAACACGAATAGTGCAGCCCAGCACCTCTCGGGAACTTTACAACCACCACCCTTGCTTTCTGGTCTTGCTCCCCAACACCCCCATCCAGGCAGCCCCAAATCTGTATCTGCAAACTCACCCACCCTCCACACCACAACGATGGCGGAGAGATTCCATACCTTCAATGGGTTTGGGTACAAAATGTGATGAGGGTTTGGTTTTTTTCACCCGGTTTCCCTTCATAATTTGACCTTCTTTATTGAGTCCCAGGAACCACGCTCGTCCGGATTCTTGCTGCCGGTACAGCGTGGAAGAATAAATAACGTAGTAGTTTTCAAAGACAGATTCTTTAAATTTGCACTCTGGTGTGAAAACATCCTGCAGTGAGAGAGAGAGAGGGAGAGAGAGAAGAAAAAGCAATGGCAAGAATTAATCACTGATCTCCTAAATTAGGCGTCGCTGAGTGATACATGGCGGTCACGCATTGCAGTTAGGTTAACAATAGGAAACAACAGGCATCAGCAACACCAGCTCCCAGCAATGATCCTCACCCAGAACACTCCCCACTGAAAGGGAAGGCTTTATTTCCCCGACACGGCAGAGCTGTGGTTTACAAAACAACCCACAGTGAACGGGCTTGAAAAATGTGCAGGAAAAGTCAGGAATGTGTGTCCCGGTGAGCATGCAAGCCCTGTGACAGCAATGCCCTCGTTTGTGTGAGGTATTGGGAAGTGTGTATGTTCTCCCAGATCTCATCAACAGGCTGAAATAGTAAGCAAAAAACACGAGAGCTGAGAAGCAAAGAGACAGCCCTGCTGCTCACTGCTACTCCCAGAGCCTCCCCCAGCTTCGCTCTTACCTTCCCTGTGATGGGTAAGAAATGTGCAGTGGTCATGGTCTGAAATATCGAGACTTCTTCAAATACTTATGGGCAAAAAGCAGCCTACCAGGGGCATGTAAGTGGATTTGGGGAACACAAACCAGGTAACCAACCTAGTTATTTTCAAAAGGGGCAGGAGGAAATGCTGGCACAACGCCCACAAATCTTTCAATAAAGATAAATAAAAATGACAATAATCAAAGACCAATAGAGAAGTCGTTTTAAACATACGTGATATCTAAGGATTTCTTCAGATGCAGAGAACTGGTCTCTGACCTGCCCAGGAACAGAACACAGGGGCTGGCCCCGGTGTCTCCCGAGCCTGCTGGCTGGGGGCTGGCTGTGCCTGGGCCGCCTGTGCTGGCTTTGCACAGACTGCAGGAGGAGGCTGGGGAGGAAAACCTGCCATGTCTCACAAACTTCTCAAGATTTTAAAAATGGAAAATACTATTAAGCCTCTTTGAAAAGAGCTGGCTGGCCAGGGGGCGCTGGCAATGGGCTCCCTGCCCTTCACCGTCAGACACAGTTATTGGTCTGAGATGTTTTATTCCCAGACTTGAACGAAAATTCTTCCTGTCCAAACAAACGCTCCCTTTGGGTTCCTTAAAATTATATTATTGAGAAAAAAAAAATAAAGAAAAAAAAAATCTCAAACTACAATGAATAAGCATTTCTCAAGAAAAAAACCTGTTTTATCAAACAAAATCCCATTCTGCAGGAGTCAGACAAGGCGTCTCAGAGCCCCGTGAGTGCAGGGGGTGCTGCTACAGGCACGCGATGCGCTCCCAACCCCTCGCGACTCAGGTTCCTCCACCCTTCCTAATGGAAAACCCATGCCCACATCTGAGCAAAGCATCTGGAGCAATGCCACGTATTTACTGCAGACCTCATTTTAAGAGTGAACATTCTGAACACTCAGCAACACTCAGGCATGTATTCCCCCGTGCCCCGGGGGTTATATAAAGTGTTGCTGGTGTGGCAATAAATCCCGTGTGCAGCAGACCTGCGCAACCAGGCGGGCTTGAGACCACAGAAGATGAAGCGCAGCAGAAAGCGCAGAGCTGGGCTGCACACGTGAAGCTTGCATCAATCAGCATCACGCAGATAAAACCACTTTCAGCCCAATGGGTCATTTTGCCCTATCCCTGGGAGCCTTCCTTGCTGGAGGAGAAATATTTTAGGATGAGGGAGTGAAGCAAGTTGAGGGAG
Organism: Oxyura jamaicensis; assembly: GCF_011077185.1. NCBI lineage: Eukaryota > Metazoa > Chordata > Aves > Anseriformes > Anatidae > Oxyura > Oxyura jamaicensis. Next base: position 14,250,873 of record NC_048901.1, on the reverse strand, counting down.
AACTGGATGAACTGGAGGAATGGTGTTTGAAGTAGCTTCCCCAAAGATCAGTGTTTGAGCACTCCTTAAATCCACTCGTTATCTCCAGGCTTCGCCTGGCCTCAGAAGAGGTGGCTCAGGCAGTTTGCAGCTGAAGCCCTCCCTGCTCGGCCCTGCGCCACCGCCTGGGTCGGGGGCTCTCCTCGGCACCGTGCCCAACCAGGCAGCAAAGACCATGGCATCTCTGCAAGCAGAGCACCTCTACAAGCAGAGCACCTCTACAAGCAGAGCACCTCTACCATCACACCGGACGACTCAGTCCCTTTTCCCAAGCCTTGGTAACTCCACCAACCCAAACGTCTGAATAGAATTCCCCTTCGGAGGACTGAAAAGTTTTTCTCCGGGGAGGGGTGGCTACCAACGTGGCCAAACAAGCAGCGAAATATTGCATTTTATAGCAGGTATATTTAAAGGGATCAATTTAATGAAGATACAAGAAATAAAGCAAAAATAGCGATTTCCACTAAATGCTTAAGCCCCCCCAAAACAACACAAGCAAACAAGCCTGCCCAGCTGTTTCTGTGGGTTGCCTGCTCAGTTCCTCGTCCCCCCAGTTCAGCTGACATACGGCTCCGGACAGTAACCACGGCACCACCACCAGAAGCTTTCCAGCTCTCTGTATTAGGCAGCTTTAGAAAACCCATAGATTTGACAGCTAAGTTTAGTTAAATAACGCAGTTTTATGCGCTATTATTATCCTTATTACACGTACCACACCGTTAGCAACATCTCGTTCCCCGTGTCGCCCAGCACAATTCCTCGAACTGCCGAACCAGCAATCCCCGGGCCCTGCAGGGGTTTCAGCTCCAGAAATCTTTGGCACAGCAACTGCCGTGTGGGGACCTGACACAAAACCCAAGTGGATGGCGATGGAAAAGCGGGTCACAGACAAGAGAGGAGACAGACCAGCAGGACACAGAGCACTCTCGCACTAGGGATATTTGGTGGGTCCTCTAAACCTATTTACCATGAAAACCCTTCTGGTTTTCTTTTTCTTTATCTTCTTGGTGGCCAATGCCAAGCCTCCCAAGTTTACAAGGCCCAGCTGTCATCTCACTTGGTTCCTGCCCATGTCTCTTGCTTTGTGGCGACTCATAACAAAAGGCTATTGGGATATTGATGGCAGAACCTCTCTACAAGCTTTGCTGTCAAAAATAATTGTGGCAGTGATGCCCAACCTGGTGGGACACGCTGGTTCAGTTGTCTTGTGCTGAGAACTGGGAGGGAAGAGGAGAGCACAGGTGAGCAGATCTGGCTTCACACTAACCAAGCTCCTAGCAGCAACTGCAGCACGGACTGAAATCAGAGATACCTGAGGGTGTTCGTGGATAATCACTGACTTATAGCCAGATCTTTGGTGGCTGTTTTGGTTTTTAAAATAATCTCAGTGTTGATGAAATGTGCTAGATGGGAAGACCCGTAATGCAATACTTTCTCAGCATCACATAGACACAGGGTGGGTAAAAACAGCAGAAGGACCCTCAGGCTGTGTCCCCCACATGCCTCTGACAAGCCATAAGGACAGCCTCCTCCTGAATTAATGGTGTGGTAAGCCCTGGGGTCAGCAGCACCCACTTTGCTCCCTCACTTGGTGCAGGGACCTTGCAAAACAGACTTATTGCAAACCCCACTCAATTAATTTCCCAACTCCCTACTTGATAGAAATAACATGACCAGGTACAGATGGCTTCATCTTTTAATCATCAGCCTTTTGCAGTCTTTAAACAAAGAAATAAATCATGCCTCTGCTTCCTGTACGAACTCCACAGTGCTCTTGGTCCCTTGGCAGCACCATCCCGAACCCAGCTCCCTCAGGAAAGCCACCAGTTCTCCTCATCAGTGTGGGATTGTGACTTGGAGAAAAAATAAATACATTTGTCTGCATTACCTTCATGCCAAATATATGTTTTTTTGACTAAATTATCTTTGGATAGAAAGATGTATTATACATTTATTTGTTCACTATACGGATTTAGAGCTCAAGGCATTTTGTTAAATGTCTCTAGATGTTACTGAAAATGATTTGAAAAAGCCGTTTTTTTAATTGTTAAACTAAAGACGTGTATGAAATACTTGTAAAAGAGATGTTAGCCATTTGCATGCAAAATGAGTAGCATCTGCCTCCAACTTGTTTTCTGTATCTCAGCACAACCCCTTGAACAAAAGGCAGTTCCAGTACGGCAGAGTAATGAGATCTGCTTTGAGAAACAAACATGGCTCTGGTCTGTGCTAACTGGCTTTATTGGAAATCGGAAACCCCACACTTTAGGAAAAAAAAAACACAGTTAAATGGCAGCTATCACACAGACGATCAGAGAGACTGCTTTCAGTGGCATTTTGAATCGAAGAAGGGAGCCAAATGGATGTGACTGGCATTCTGTTTTGTTTTCAGTGCACCAGACCTGCTCAGGAAGGGGTATAAGATACCATGGTTTGCCCCAAAAGCTATTTCTGTTTTAGAAAAACAAGATGTTTAACTTTCCTTGATCCCGGTAGTTTCTCCTGCCATCTGCAGGTGGAAATGTGGATGGATTTCCAGGCCCAAGCCATCCTCCGTATATCAGGTGAGCCCGTCTGGTCCTTCAGGGAGGTGTCAGGAGCAGCTGGCTGCCTCTGCCCCCAGTCCTGGCATGGGCTGGGGGGGCGTTGTGAAGGACAGATTTTTTCTAATCTAACTCAGCTTTCACCTGCCATGGTCTGGTAAATCTATCCCAGCCTCTTAACTTTCAACAAAACAAGCCTGACTGGACTCTCCTTTGCACTTCTATGAAGACGGAGAAGCTCCACCAGACACTGGTGGAGAAACACTGCTGTCAGACCTGTGGGCACGATGCTTCAGGAGGCACAGGGTATTCCAGGAATGCTCAGCCACACCTGGACATCTTTGCTCCTTTAAACAATGCCAGTCCAATGGAGTCACAGCCCTGGAGCTGCTCTGAGCAAGCGAGGGAAGCACTGACCCCTGCCCGTACCAGGCTGGGGGCATCGTCTCTGCTGGCACCCTGAGCATCCTCAGCTGGGAGGTGCCACGACAGGGTGCCCCGGTATGCACCAGGGTGGTGCTCCTGGGTACCGATCACAAGAGCAGGTAACTTGCCCCTTGCTTTGTTTGGGCCAAGCTCCAAGCAGCAGAGAAGGCCCTGATGTCCCCAGAGCATGGCAGGAAGGGTAACAGGCAGCAGGAAAGCTGTCACTGGCTGCTGTACCCAAACCCAGCTGCGCTCTCAGCATCCCCCAGGACTGGGCCACTTGTTTGTATGGCTTGTCGTTTCCCTACAAACATTCTCAGAATTGCCAAATAAATAAATAAAGATCTTTATATATATATTTTCCTGAAGATGTCCTTTTATTATAACCCAAAGGAGAACAGCAAATATACACATCCACATGCAAACCTAATGACTTCATAAATTTAGTCACTGAAACGAGCGGCAATAAAAGAAAAAGCCTATTCTGCAAGTAGTTTGTGCCACAGTTTAGGAAAGGGATGTTAATTATGAGTGCTGAAATATCTAACTAACATACTCCCAGAGTAACAGTTTTCCTTTGTTTACAGCACTTACGGGTTTCTCTTTTATGTTCTGCACAATTACTGAGCCGGATCTTCGATGGGATAAAAACACCGAACGGCACCACAGCCCATGGCATGGCAGCAGCTCCCTCCCAGAGAATGAGGCTTGGGGTATTTACCGGTGCCAGTGCTAACAGGTAAGAGTTCAGCAAGTCAATTAAAACGTATTAAGGAGCCCCTAGTAGACATGGAATCATAAATATGATGACAGCCGTCAGCAACCGGAGCAGGGTTTAGTCAACATCCCTTTGATGCCAACAGCACCAACAAGTTCACCATCGGTACCGATGCGCAGGGACCTGTGCGGATATTGACATTGGCTTCTCAGAGACACGAGGGCGCCCAAATGGAAATGTAAGTGCCCACAAACCTCATACCAAAGCGCTTCTTGCTGCCCTTATTCCTAGGACAGGGCTTTCGCCATGTAGGTCCCGTGCACAGGCTAGGCCCCCCTGCAGCCCCCAGCAGCACCCCCAGGCACTGATGCCCTGCACACAGCCTCCTGAGTGAGCTCAGTGTCCTCCTGCTCAGTGCAGCTTCCTCCACGGCCCAGGGCTGCATCTGTCTGAAATGCTTGGAAATCATTGTGGCTGAGCTCTCTTGGCACGTGATCAAGAACCGCAAAACTGCATCCAAACTGTACATCTCATCACATCTTTGTCCAGATGGCAGGTGATATTCTACTGTTCACACTCCACTTTTCCTCCCCCTTCCAGCTCCATGAGAGATTGGTGACAAGTCTTCCTGGTGGCCTTTTACAAGTAGGAGAGAGCAGATATGTTTTAAAATAACAAGCTGCTACATGGGAGCGCACAGCCCTGCTGCAGAGCACAGACTCACTTGATGAGACAATATGGTTATCTCCAAGTATTTTGACTCTGCCTGAGCCATCTGTGGGTTGGAGGGAACACATTTTCAAATAAATCACCATCCGTGGCAGGTCCAGTCCCCAGCGAGCTGGGAGGCAGCATTAACTAGCAATCCAACTCACCGCCCCTGAAAAATGTAACGAGAAGGCTATTTGCTCTCACTTCTGCAGGAACTGTCTGTGCCCAGGGTACACGCTTGGTGTGTTGGCTTCAGTATAAAACACCAAAGCCTGTGGTGGAGCGCAGGTCTGCTAAGTCTCAGGAACTGCCCCAGCACTCCTTGGCAAAGGAATGGAGACAAAGGTGTGATCGCAGCTCCCCTGGATGTGTCTGTGGTAAGAGCAGAGCAGCAAGGACGTCTGCCCAAGCACATGGTAGGGGATTGACCAAAACCCAGGGAGGTTCTGCAAGCCATGCTGAGCTCCATTCTGCGCCAGCCGGCTGGTTGCCTAAACTGAAACGAGCTCGTATGGAGCCACACGTGCCATGGTCTAGCATCTGGCTACAAAGCAGATGAACCCAGTGCGTTTTTAAGATCCAAACCCAGACTGGTCCATCCCACTGTACCTCAGGATCGTGTTTTGCTTTCAGCTCATGGCCTGTTCACCACACAGACACATTTCTTCTAAACACTTTATCAAGTTAAAAATGCCTGGATTCACTGCACTGGCCTTTGGCAGCTGCTCACGCAAACCTGGTAGGAACACAGCTTTCAGTTTAATCAGTGCTGACAAGAACATAGCTCAGGACGACTCATCAAGCTGGGCTGCTCGCTTCCACGCCTCCCCGGAGAGCCTGGCTATGCTGGGGGAGAACAGGCTCTGGGAAGACCTGGGTACCAAGAAAGGAGCAGCTCTTTGTGCAGTTACCCAGGAAAGGCTGCACGCTGAGCAACTCGCAGGTGGGGGACACAAAAAAATCACGTATTTCATCTGCTGCTCCACTTTTTGTTATTGATGGACCCCAAAATCGAATTCACGGTTGGATGGAACAAATTTTCATCCTCTCTTTTCAAAACATTAGGTACATTTGGATTTTAATGTATTGTTTGTTTGTTTTTTTTTCTTTAATTTTAGATCTCATTTCAAGCTGGAATTGTGAAGTCTTTCAAAACGTGGAGCTGGTAAGACCTGGAGCAGTGATCACAGCATACATGCACGGCTCATTCACATGGCACCTGGCCCATCCAGCCCAGCACCACTCTTCTAGAAAAGCAACTGCTTCCCAAGAAAGGGGTTTTCTGACAGCACTGCCTCTGGTATCGCACTCCTGGCAGCTTGGGGATCTGGTGAAACCCCAAGATCATTATAATCTAGGAATCCCACATTATCCATTGTCTTCTCCACGTTCTGCTTTCCTAACAAAGTGTCTGGAATTGGTAACACTGCTACCAGCTCTGCTTACTCCAAAGCAGTACCCAGAAATACATCTTTGCATTCAGAGATAATGATCATGAGACAAGATGGGACAAGATGAAGATATGTTAGTTGCATACAAGAAAAACAGATTTCCTAAATTAGCATCACACTGCCTCATCTGCTAAAGCCTGAAATAACCATGAAGAAAAATAATAACGTAAGAACCCTCGAAGCACGGCCAGATGGGCTGCTTTGGACCTGTCACCTCTCCGTAGGGCCAGAGAGAGTTTCTGGGCATTCATTTCAGCCCGAGTGCAGGGCACAGTGAATTGACTTGTGGCCTTTGGTCACTTTTGCAATATTGCTACTTTTACTTCTGTTGACAATAATAACAACAATGTATAAACTAAAATAATGATTATGTGTTTTTAAACGTGAAACTATTTTGTTCTGTTATACAAAAGAAACCTCTGATTGGAAAACCAGCAGCAAGTATTAGATTTATCATATTATTATTGATAGTTAAATTATCCTCAAAGGCTCAAACCACAGCAGGAGCACTTTGGGCATTTAATAAAAACAGCCTTGCCATAACAAGAGGAAGGGAAGACCATTTATTTCCCACATTTTTTGTGCAGAGATCCCGAGCACCGGAAGACCAAGCAGTTTGCCGAGTGCTCTGTAAAACCAGAGGTGTCAGAGCTAGCGGAGAAACTTATTTCCCCTGGGTTCCAGTTCATTTTCTTAGGCAAAGGTCCTCTCTTTCTGATAGAAATGAAGTAATACAGTTATAACGTCGGGGAGATCGGGACCGCGGGCAAGCCCCCGGCCTCGTAAGACAGTCTCCCACGGACAGCGCTTCAGCGAGCCCACAGAGCCCAGCCTGTCCTGGCCCCCGGGCACAGCCAGGCACCGAGCACAGGTCCGAAGGAAGAAAAAGGCTCTAGCACGACTTTCTGTGCAGTTTGCTTTTCGGAGTAACACGTCACGTGGGCAGCAGATAAGAGACTTGCCAAGGAGCTCGCCAGGCCTATTACAAGTGTAAGCTGGTGATACACCGAGATAGCCTCTTGGCTTTGACTCTCACATTCCAACCGCAAGACCGGGTGGAAACACACCACACTGACACGCTCCCTATCTGCCCTGATGCTGGGGAGATCGCTCCTCCGTTAAACCAATTTCAGAGCTGTCACGACCAGGGCTGGAAATTCAATTTCTTTACCGCTAAAACTTCCATCCTGGAAGCGAGTGGTGCTAGATTATTAATATTTTGACAGCTTCCTGACAGGGTTGCTACAACCGGGCAATTAACCACAGGCCCCGTGGTATAAAGCATCAGCTGAGGTTGGGGTGAGCTGGTGTCGGACAGGCTGGATCTCACAGCCAAAAAGAAATGTTATGAAGTGTGAATATTCATGTGGCTTTTGCCTCCCCCTCGTTACAGCTGCAGCAGCGCCTACACAGAGAAAAGGAAAGGTTCGTGGCGTGTTCTTGGGAGGAGGCCAGCTCTGCTGCCCACCAGGAGGGCTGAAGGGAACCCACCAAGATCTCCGCCTCAAAGCCTACACCTCCGCATGGATTCTGATGACCAAGCCAGCAAAAACAAACAAACAAAAAATGGTGCTTCCCTAAAACCTGTCAGGATTACCCTAAGGTCTCTGCCCTGTCTCTGCTGAGGCTGCTCTGGCTGCAGCCAAGCAAACCACGTGTCCAATGCTTTAAATCCCTCTGCTCATCATCCAGAGCACCAGTGAAGGTGGATACATGCTACGAAGCAGATTGTGAAGAGGGGCTGCAGGTTCATTTCTGCTGGTCCTCAGCATCATTTACAGCCAGTGGAGGAAGTTTGCAGGCAAGCATCTATCATGTAACTGGGGCACTGGACTTCAAGTTCTGATGGCAGGCTCCTCTGCTGCTCCTGAGTCCTCCAGACTCTGTCCTTGAGCCAGACGCTTTGGGCTACCGTCTCATCTAAAATTCTTTAGGTTGCTCATCGTGTATGAAAAGCCTGTCTCCGGCTGCATACAATAGAGGGATATTCAGCCTCAGGAATGAATGAGACTCCAGCTCCTCAGAACATTTTTGGGAGAGAGAGAGAGGAACAAGGAAGTGTTTGGCATGAAATGCAGACAGCCCTTTGTTCATCCATTTCCTGGGAAGTCAGAAAATCAGCCAACTCCGCTGTGATAGAAATCCCATCCACAGATTGACCACAGTATCTCTGCTTAGCCTGAAAGAGCTGACAAATCCCACAGCCCAGAACAACTTTACAGAGAAGACCAGGCCTATTTATACCTTGAATGGATTTCCAGGATAGGTACGTGCTGACAGCCTGAGTTATTATTATTATTTCTGTCATTTTAATTTTGATGTGAAATAACTCGTGGACCATGCACAAACATTTTGAATGGACCCAAACTATGCCACAGCTTAGATCTGACTGTTCAGTGTAGGCAGCCAAGGGACCCATTGCAGCCGACTCTTTGCTTCCCAGGAATCAGGCAGATGGAAGTGTATCATTAGGGATTTTGTAGCAGTGGCTATAGTGGAATTTTTCACTCTGTTGCACACTTTGCTAGAGAACTCAGATTAGCTTTGGCATCTGATCCTGTTCGGAAGCTAACTAATGACTGCACCTTCCAATCTAAGATAATATAGTCACTCTAGAGAGAGTAATATAATACAGCAACTCTATTTGGCACAATGCACGGTAAAGCAGGAGATAATTTCACTGTGTTACTAATATATAGAAGACTCTGCAACTGTCTTTAAATTATATGACCCAAAACACATCAACAAAGCAATCCAGTGTTAAAAATTGGTATCTCCTATTTGTAGCTCCTTACTGCAGCACACACTCTCAGTGAGATCTAGGGTTTGCCATCAGCTCTGTGAGCATTTCATTTAAGTTTACAGGCTCTGTGTCTATAACACAGGACCAAATGGGTAGATTGAAAGTGCTGGTGGCGAGGACCCGACAATCGCCCTGTGCATGTGTCAGGATGGGTTCAGGTGCTCATCTGCCACCTAGTCCCATGGCATAAACATCGGGCACGTTGGAGGCACTCCTGGCGGGCACCCTTCAGTTTGCCTTCATCCAAAAGGAACCAAGTTTGCACAGGCTCAGATCACGCTGTGACACAAACCACAGAGCAGCACGGGAGTGCAATTCGGAGCTTTGCTCCAAAAGTGCACTCCTGATCTAACTAAAGCACTGATCCCAGAGATGGCTGGGATGGTTGCCTTACTGCAAGGGGATATAATAAAGCAGGCATGTGATGGATGTGAAACGTCAGCGACCTCTTGCACATTGTCTGTCCTTTAAAGGAGCTGGGGGCCCTGCGTGCACACTGGGAAAACAGGGAAGTGAGCAGCGTGCGGCAACCCGGGTGGTGGCTGCACACAAGGTCCCCTTCTCCTGCAGTGTGGGGTTTGCACTTCAAGTTGTTCCTTCGTCATCTGAAATGCCTCACAGTCACACTGGGGGTAAGAACAAGAAGCCTTCCAAAAAAGCACTTGCCACCAACTTCCACTACAAGAAATAGCCACCTTAGCAGTAATAACAGAAAGGTCATTTTTTGAGCCTGCCTATTTCAGTCCCAGTACACTGCTTGCAGGAAACTAGAAGCTGACTATATGTCACAGCTGGGTCCTTCAGAGCTCTGAAAATACTCTTCTTGGCACAGTAAGTTTTAAAAAAATCTAGTTGATCTGTTCTAACAAACAGGTTAGGAAGGGGAAGAAAAGCTCAGGGCTGTCCTGACCATGTCACTGGAGAAGGAACGTATCCTCACCTGCCTTGTTTGTTTTTTTTGTGCTAGCCCAGAGCAGGGAAAAAAAAAAAAACGTAGAAGAGAAATCTTTTGCTCATTGACATAGCAGTCCTTTCTCAATATCCACAATATTTCATAGTTTTCATATGTTTTCATTGACGCTAAATCCTGAATCATTAATGCAGCAACAAGAGCAGAATCAGATCCTCTACGAATCACTGAAACTGGACTACACATTCTGTTCAAGGAATAAACACTGACTCATGAATGTTTCAATTAAAATGGATATGATCACTTTCATAACAAGGGAAATGAAGGAGAAGATTAGAAGTCCTGTGGGAACGTAACTGCTGATGCTTGGAGCAAAAGACACAAAGATAACCTGAAGTCCCAAAGTGTCTGACTTAACTCATCCGAAGGCTGGGACTTCATGCAAGCAAAATGATTTAGCAAAACCTTATTATGTGATGGCGTATTTGTACTAATGGACCTGAACAGTCACTTGTGTCCCTACCGTCCATGGTGCTGGGCTCAGCAACAGGCACACCGTGTCCCACCCTGTTCAGAACTGTCACCCAGGGCAATGAACAGCGTAGCCACCAACCACTGTCGGCGTATTTCACAACATGAAAGCACTGGGAAGGTGAAAACCTGTGAAGCAGAAATTCAATCAGGCAAGTGGGAGAATGCTTACAGAATCACTGGACTTTATTTACTGGTTTTGCACTATTGCATCTCTGCTGACCTAACTGAAGCACATTAACGTGTTGCTAATATGCTCAGAAATACATACAAAAAGCCCGTGCACTTGGAGGAATGCAAGGGAAGTAACAGCACCATTGGGATCGTTTTACTTATAAGAGGGCAGTAAAAAAAATACGAGGCATGTGAGGCACAAAAGAAAAATAATGAGAGCTGTGAAATTTTACTTTTTAAGCTAGCCATAAAATATAACCTTTCAACTGACAAGGATGCTTTAAGAAGTCTGCTTGCTAAATTTAACTTTGATATTGAGAAGTCTTGTGTTTTGTTCTTTTTTTTTTTTTTTTCCTTTTTCGTTAGGGTAAACTTGATAAAAAAGCGAGGCGTGATAATCCTGGTGCTACACATTTTCAAAAGCCATTTTTTAGCTTTAGACTCTTCAGAGAGCGCAGATAACATTTGCATGGATACAAAGCCATTGCAGAAAGACTGTTCCTTAAGGGCAGAGCTGGCTGCAGGGTTTAATATGATAGGAACTGAGATTCATAATCAGCAGCATTCTCATTAATAGCCATTAAATTATTTATTCATATCAGGCTCTGGAAGCCTGTAGGATGTCTAGGTTGTTCTGAAGGGCTCAACTCTCATAAACTTTGCTGCGTGCCTTACTGTCAGTTACTGTTCTGAGGGACATACCTGTATTTTTACAAGTCTTGAGACGTGCTGATGCCTCCAGCACAGCTGGACAGTGCATGGGCTCCCTGAATTATTTGGTCCAGTCCTTGCTACAGCCCACCAATTCTCATCAAAGCTCCACATTATCACCCTCTGATTTCTTTCTCCCACAGTCCATACTGCAAGGCTTTTCAGAAGCCCACTGCTGCAGGTTGTTTCTGGGTATACTCTCCTTCCTCTACTGAAAAAAAGGAATCAAACAGCCCTCACATCTTGCCTGTGAGGCCAGAGGAACGAGCAGCAGGGTCACAGAAACCAACCTGAGCTGCAAAAGATGCCAACGAGGTGGTATTTTGCCCTAAAGCATTCTCACCCTTTTTTCCCCCACTTGTGTCCCGAGCACTACTGCTGACCTTGATCCATTTAAATACCTAACAAAATTACGCTGTAGTAGAATGTAATTATGCAATCAAGTAATGAGCTATGGCTTTGCTCTTGGTCTTGTACACAAAGCCACCTTTGAAGAGGGCGATAAAAGGGGCGATTATTACGGAAGGCCAAAGCAGCCCCAGGTACCCATTACCAGGCACGATGCACGGGATGTGCGCTCTAGACCGTGGTGCTGAGCTTCTCCTGCAGACACCCGCCTCTCGGGCACAGGGGCTGGCAGAGCTCCCGGGGGAGAGGCGAGAGGGGTCTGAGCCTGAAGAGGCTTCGGGGAAGCACGACAGGATCGAGGGTTCCTGGCTGGGCTGGGTTTGGAAAAGCAGCTCCAGCATGGCACCTTGCTGCCGGCTCCAGGCCAGACCTGTCAGGCCTCGGCCTGTGGACAACTCCTAGATTTTGGGGTGGGTGGAAGGAAATGGCAAAAGAGAACCTGATGTTTTAGGGAGAAAAGAAATTGCCAAACAGTTTTGACCACTGTGGTACTTGGCTGGGTCACGCTAGCCTCACACCGGCGGCTCCACAGAAGCAGGATCAGTCCCTTCAAACCACAGGCACAGGGGGGATTTGTTTCTCTGCATAACCAAGTGATGTCGTTAGCAGAGCACTTCAATATTCCCAGCTACCTCGCTCAAACAGCAGTCCTATGAAGGCTGGAGGAAGCCCGCTGCAGTGGGCAGGTAGAGGACAGGGGGAATGAGGGTGGTTGCCTACGATCCCTGCAAAGGCTGTGTCGGAGTCAGAATGTGGATTTTCTGAATCCCAGCCCAATGCTTTCAGCATATAAAAGAGCTCAGGACAGTCTAGGAAGGCACTGGAATACCGGCACCGAGCTGTGGCCTGTCCTTTCTCTCTGACTGCAGCAAAAAGAGCATCACTGTCTGGGAAACATGAAGTCGTCAAGCAGCGATACCAAGCACAGACACGTCAAAAAGCCCCAGAAAGTCCATGGAAATGAATTCCCTATCGTCAGTAGCAGCTTCTCCCTGGGCAAAGATAAATAGCTTGTTATGTATGCAGTCTATGTGCTGGCATGTACTCTACAGCTGACAACGTTCAGCCTCCAGTGTAACTTGTCAAAGCCTGATATGCCTTCCCTTAATCAATGTGGCAAGCTCCTGAACACCACGAGCTTCAAGCAGGGGGCTATTGTCCCTGCAGGCAAGAGAACGAGGCGTGCTGTCAGTCTTGCTGCTGCACTTCAACGCATGCCATCTCCCAGTCACCCGGAGCCAAAACAGAGCTGGATGCAGCTCGCAGCTTCACCAGCACAATCCCCCAAGCTGTGGCTCCTCAAAAGGCCCCAAGACGGGGTGCTGCCACGTCCCGTGGCTCAGCAGGAAGAGGAAAAAGAGATGACAGGCAGTATGGGATGGCCGCAGTGCTTCAAGGGTCCCTCCTCGTCCCAGTTCTGATTGTGCTGTTTCACGCTGTTCGTTTTGAGCTGAATAGGATGAAGGTCTTTTTGGCTACCATCCCAGCCTGAACCACTCATAAAGCAAATTCCCCCTGCGTTAGCTGCTCCACAGGCCTATGCGATGCTGGGACAAAGGATGAGTCTGGGCAGACAGTGACTAGAAAAGAGCAGGGTTAGGAAAATCTGTGGTCAGATACTCAGGAGTGCTTACAAGGGGAACTGCTGAAACGAGACAGTTTATGAAGTCCGAGCACCACAGAGCAGCCGGGGACACCTGAGGTGTGGCTGGCAATCCCTCAGCTCCAGAAGCCATTTGAAAGCTGAAGGTGTGCACTCAGGACAGGGCACCGGGGAGATGTGTCTGCATTCACAGCTCATGCATAACAACTGCACTGCCTGCACTTTGGGAAGAAATGTGCTGGGGACAGCAGGGAAGCACAGCAATTTCATCTTCATCATATCTGACATGAGCCTTTTCAGGGATGACCCTGCAGGGTGCTGCTTGCTGCTTCTCAGAACTGTCTGGACTGGGAAGGGGATGTGCTCCCTCCTGTGTTTTTCAGGACACCACGTTGCTCTAAAATCTGTCCCCAAACCACTTGTCTCTTTGAGTCTCACGATATGGGCAGTACCACATCACAGCAACGTTTTCCCCTTCCTTCCACTCATAACTTACATTATCTTTTGTCCACTTCTGATTCTTTCTTCTCTATTCCCTGGCACTTTATTACAGCACAGTGAGCTTCTGTTTCTTCCTGAGCCCCAGTTTTATACAAACTTTATAGAAAGCTTGGGTGAGTGCAGTACATGCCACATTTTTATGTACCCCATGATCCAATCTGTGCAGATCACATCTGTGCATGTGCTTGCATGGGATTTCTGGAGTTCTGTGATCCTGGCTGGAACCTCAGCAATGGCCTCACCTCTCTGCTTTTGCCTGGGGGAATTTTTGGTGTGGATAAGAAGCGGCCTGTCCTGCTGCCACAACTCTGCAGCCAGAAACCCCATGGCCTGCCCCCCACCTCCTCCACACTCTTGCAACACCGGTAAGTGGTGAGGAGATGTGGCTCCTGCCCAAACACAGTTCATTGCTGTTGCTGTCAACTCACTCTGTTGAAAATAATCCAAACAGCAACAGTGAGAATCTTTGGCCAAACAGGTTAATTTCCATGAAAAAGGCGTTTCCAAGGAAGAAAAGAGTTTATCAACAGTCAGGAGCAACCATCCTCAGAAGTTCAGACCCTGGGTGTATTCGTTGGGACTGAATGGGGCTTACACATAATGGGCACACTGCAAGGAGGCTGCCAGTACTCCTGCGGGGAAAGGGAAGAGCAGGAGAGCAGAAAAAACCCGTGTGCTGGTGCCTGGCCGCTCCCCTCTGCAGCAGCCCAGGCACCAACCTCACTGATGGCAGTGGCAGAGCTGGGCTTGCACTGCGGGCAGCCCCGTTCTCACACGGAAAAGGCAATCAGAAAGTGAAACACAAATCCATCTCAAAACCCATCCCCAAGAAGATAATGCCACTGATTTGGCAGCATGGAGGTATATCCACTTCCCCCCCCCAGCACTTGCACACAAACCAATTTTTTTCTCTTAGTAGGAAATTTCTTTTGTATAATCAGCTCCCCATCTTACTGGGTTCATCGTGTCTTTAACCTACAAATACAAAACAGATAATGTAAAACATGCCTGGGCCACTGCAGGCAGGCTGAGGCACCTCATCTCTTCTGTTTATCCCTGCATTTAAGAGCACATCACCAGAGGGAATTTCAGTAATTCTTGCCTGCCTATTCCCACCTTAGTCTCCGAAAATGATCTGAGCAGGACCTGCTGTGGATGGGAAGGGTGACACAGGAAGGAGAGCAGCTGGCAGAACCACAGCCTCCACGTCCTGACACCCTGGGACAGCTCTGTGACAAAGCAGGGGACTGGATCAAATCAGCTCCAGGCCAGAGGCACGTTTTTAACAGAGGCTCTGCACAGACAGCAAGTTTAGTGCCAGCACGTTATATAGTTTGTGCTTTTTAGGTTTGATTTTGTGCAAATTCATATACACTCCTGGAGAAAACAAAAGTAGTGCTGCAGTTTGGTCCGCCTGCAAGGAATTCATTGCAGTGTGCATCTCCTCATCCCTTTGGGGCACACAAACCAGGCACCAGATTCTCCAGGGAATCTGCAACTCCAGAGTAGTCTCTGCTGTAAATGAGTGAGTATTTAGGGCAATGAGTCCCAAAGTCTGAATATTTTATCAGCGGTGTGGGGACTGGAAAAAACACTGATGTGCATTAAACTAACGCTGGGTACCCTGACTGACTGTCTCTACCTTGGAAGGAAATATCAAAGAGCTCATCAAATTCTGAACGTCCTCCTTGGTCTGATGGCTCCTGAGTGGAGCAGCAACCACTGTGGTGTTAGGTGAAGACACCAGGGGTCGTTCCTGGAAGGTCTCTCCTTCTGCCAGGGACGGGGTAGGTTGTGGCTGACAGCAGGATTTCCCCACTGTTCTGTCAATACAATAATTAATTGCAAGTTTCTGTGCCTTCAAAGACAAGTGCACTACCTACAGATGGGTGAAACTTTTCTGATCTCTCCTGACCTTGAAGATCCCTTGACAAAACTTTCCTCAGTATTTTAACTGCTGTTTCTATATTATTGATGAACCCTTCAGTCATGCCTAGTGAAAATCCTTCAGACATTCATAATGTCGGAGATTGGCTATTTGGACAGGTGACAAGCCCATTTCTGCTAAGCCAATATTTTTCATATCAGGAGTCACCAAGCAATGGCAATAAGAGTGAAACAAGATGAGAGCTGGAGATCTCATCCCAGCTCCCAGCTGATTTCCTGAGTGTCCTGCCAGCCGGAGCGTGCCTCTGTGCTTGATTAATTTAAATTGGGAGTTTCTGAAAACAAAAAGTGTAACACTCAGCTTCTAATCAGAGCGGAAAGGTCCTGCAACTGATCAGCAGGCAGTGAGCGCTCAGCTGCACTGCTAGGTACTCCTCCTTCTGAGCTCTTTTGCCAATAGTGATACAATCACCAAGCAGCTCTTTAAACCGAGACAAATAACCTTAACAGCGGGGCAAATAGCCTCCCACAGCTGTGGATCCCAAGTAACTATTCCAGGGACCTCTGTGCTGGTCCCTCCAGCTGCTTTCTATGGTCCCTCTACACGTTGGAGTTTCCAGCTGAACGTGGGGAGATGGACTTTCCTTCATGCTGCATGTTCCTGGCCCCAGGCTCTCCAGGCACCACGAAAATACAAACCAGGGGCTAACAGAAATGGTGATTGCTAAAAGACTTTGTGCTACCTTATTTTTTATATAGACTCTCATTTTACATCGAAATGGCCATGCTTTTCTAACGCATGCACGCACACTCAGTAAGCTGTGAAAGCACAACTTTATTACCATGGATTTACCTCAAAGGGTAAAACTGAGCCAAAAATCAATTCGGGTTTGCTGACAAAAAGCAAAATGCTAATACTGGTGTTAGGGAATGAAAATGTCACTCCCAAGCACCTGCAAGAATATCAATCATCTTGGTTTTTACATTATATGTTCCTTCCTTTGCTCTGCAGCTACTTTGCAGAGCATGTCGTGCCCAACTCTGGCCTGGAACCAACTCCTGCCATTTTCCAGTGTGGTTTCAGGTTCGAGGGTCAGAGGCCCATGGCATTAAAATTAATTGATTTTGAATGGTTCCCTGAATTTTGTCATCAGCTCTGTAATAAGCCTCAGGTTTAATGGTTTCAGATCTGTGTATGTAATATCACAGTGGATGGCCACAAGTGGAAATCTGGCCCTGGGTTTCTGGACCCGAACCCATCAGTCTTTCCTACTTTAATTAGAGCCATAGACAGACTGTACCCAGGAACGGTACATGCTTGGACGCCCGTCTCCCAAGACAGATATTTAGCAGTTTTGACATGTAGTTCATGTACTCACTAAGGCTATCAAACAGCTTTGGCACCTTAGCTCTAGCTGAGCGTCAAAGGGAATTAGGCACCTAAGTCATTTAAGCACATCTGTAAATCCCACAAAGCTTCTGTAAGCACCTTTCCACATCCAAATACTACTGAAAATCTGTTTAGAAAAGTAGATAAGTAGAAGACCGATAAAGAACTGTAAGTAACCTAACTATTGGTGCTACTAGAGACTTAGCAGTGGCTACGGTATATTATACATACAGGGCTCCTTAATAACAACAGGATATGGGACAAATTCTAATACCCGAAAAAGAGTTGGTAAACAAAGTTCTGCATGCAGAGCTGGTCAGGATTATTATCCTGGTCCTAAAACATACAAAAATCTTTAGCCTGATTTCTGCAGACCACAGAACAGCCATCTTGCAGAGGTACTGAGTGTTCGCAGCTTTTTTGTCTTTTTTTTTTGCCTGGCAGCAAAGCCCGGCAGCCAGGGCTGGGAGCACAGCATCTCTGCAGCGGGGGCACTACGCTTGGCTGTGCTCGCTTTCATTGTTTGAACTCTTTCAAGGGGAAATGTGCTGCTGTGATTAGCTGGGGTTATTAGCAGTGCTCGATGACTTGTAATGTCGCTGATAATCAAAAAGGTCTCAAAAAGTGGAAGAAGGTGAATTGAGTTAAAATATACAGCCTACCTACAGCTCACCTTCCCAGGTCAGCGACGCGCCTGTGCCTACAGCCCGCTATGTATACGCAGCAATTAATTCAGTGACTGCAGGTGTACAGATGAGGACAGAACATGACTCCAAATGTCTTTGCTTAGAAGATGCTCCCAAGTAGTCAAGCCTAATTTTAATGAGAAAATGCTGCTGTCATATAAACCACTGACTTCAGGGCCAGGAAGTATCTCTAGAGAACTCAAATCCGTCTGCTCTGAGGCATGAGCAAATATCCCAGAACCAATGCTTACGGGTATTAGCCTAACATAGTCTTAAATACACCACAGTAAGACCACAATACACCTAACTACATAGTCCAGAGCTTTCCTAGCTAGAGAAGTTCTTCCATCCTTTGTTGCTGAGAGTTAAACCTGTTGCTTTTTGCCCTTCCCATGATGGAAATGCAGTACAATTGGTTACAACCATCCTAAGAACAATTTCTGTGTCTGTTAATGTTGCTGTTGCTCATGTCCATCTGTCCATCTTCATGCCTCAGTGTCATACTTGATCTTCTCTAAAAAAACAAACAGACTAACTAAAATCCCCCCCAAAAAGACTCTCCATCCTTCCAATATTTTATATATTTCCCTCTACACCTTGTAACTCTTACTATTTTCCTCTGGACTTTTTTTTTCCTTGCTATCTTTTTTCCAGTTCTGTGGTTCTCATGAAGCTCAGTGCCCAGAACTGGCTCCAGCCCTCCACCCAAGGAGCACAGTAACAACACATTCGCGAAGGCACCCATTCAGAGCCAGAATGAAGGGCACCTTTTTTATAAACTTCCTCTTCATTCTTGACTCACGTTCAATTTGTGGTCTGCTGTAAGCTCCTGTTCCTTTCCCGCAGCCCTGCTGCCTTTGCTTTTTCATTCTCTATCTGTGCACTTAAGTTTTCTTTCTAGAGTGTAACTCATGAGAAACTCATCTTCACTGAACTTTGCTCTATTGATTTTCACTACTGCTCCAATGTATCACGGTAATACTTGAATTCTGACCTTATCCTCCAAAGTGAGTCCCACGTCGGTACAATCCACACACTCTCCTAGGAGTACGGTCTCCTATCACTCGCATTGTTAATGAAAATGTTGGCTTGAGCCAGACTCAAGACTGACTGTGCCAGACTCCTCAGAGCATGTTCCCCATTTAACCACAACATACCACTATGCACTGAGGGCAATTTTTGCAAGATTGTGTCCTCCCACCTTCCATTCATCTGACCCATTTTTGCCCGTTTTGCAGACAGTCAGTCGTTCCACGTGGAGAGCTCTCAAAAAGGCTTACTAATATCAATATGCACCGTACATGCATCGTATATCCCCCCTCCTTCCCTTTCACCTCTTAGGTCTGTTAGCTGCATTAAGAAGGCATTTGAATTGGTTTGAAATAATCTGTTGTAGCATTTTGTGCTTTACTCTAATGCAAGATCTGAGTCCTGGAAGAAACGAGCAGGGCTCATCACCCTGCATCCTGACTGAAGTCAATGAGTAGATGCAATGGGACTGAGAGCAGAATAAAGCCTGGGTTTTTCAAACTGAGATGCTTTTTAGATACATAAATCTTTTCTGTTCAGAAATATGGGTTCAGGTAGTTAATAACGGCACTGGAGTGTGAAAAAAATCAAGGTAAGTCTATAAAAAATGGATGGACTCTCATGCAGCTAATTCTTTCTACAGAACTTTCTTTGCTGCATTCTCCAGCTGCTTAATTATTTCCCCTTGGAACAGCCCCTCTGTGTCCTCGCTTTTTTTTTTTTTTAACCTATCTTCAGTGAAATCTTCCCAACCCAGCTCTCCAGGCTATCTGAAAGCTGCCTAGCTAAGTGATTTGCTACAAGTGCTCCGTTTGACAGAGGTGGGCTAGGAGAGCTGTGAGGAAGGGCAAGCCCTGAGGGGAAGAAGCAAGCAGGTCTCTGGAACTGGTTCAGGTTTTGTTAATGAGCCTGGCAGGTGAAGGGAAGAAGCCAAGTGTCTGTTTGGCTTATCAGCAAGGACCTTTTCCAGTCTCTAGTTAATTGGCTTTTATTGATTTTCAGGATAAGAGAGATTTCTGCTAGATTCTGAGCAATTTTAGCAGAGATGCTGGACTGCCAATAAGTATGGATTCTCCCCACCCAGCAACTAAGATTCCTCATTTTGCTCTCTCATGGGCTCAGGTTTCAACTTCTGCCATGGCCAAAGACATGCACATGGCAAGGAGAAGGAGAGAAATGCCACGTCCTAGAGAGCTGTGTAACACAAATCTGGGGGAGTGTTCATATCCCAGGCTACAGGCACGCTGCTGAATGTGCCTGGTCCACCCAGATCTGAAACGATGGGCTCACGTCCCAGCGGCTGTGACAAGCCCTACAAAGGCATGCTGCTGCCCCTGCACAGCACCCAGCCCTCAGCTCGGGGCTGTACCTGGTGCTCCTGTGGCTCTGCAACACCATTGAGACCTGCTGAGGGCTTCCTCAGTTCACAGTCCCTGAAATGAGAGGCCAGTGGTGATGTTTTCAGAGCAAAGCATTGCCTGCCCTGGGTTATAGCTCGTGGGGCTGTTGAAGGATATAAGACCTGGTAGGGTAGTTTTGGAGGACCACAGAATGATTGGAAGAAATCAAAGCTAGCCTGCTTTCTCCTCCACTCTGCCTTCTGGGCTACAGGGGGAACCAGGCGGTTCTCTCCAAAAAAGAGCTTGGGATCAAGCTGCCATCCTTTCAGGGCAAATAACAGGGAAACTGGGCCAGGGAGCACAATGGAGAGAGAAATCACCTGACAGTACAAAAATGTGCTAAGGTGAATTTTTCTTATAACTGAAAACAAGGCAGCACATGACCTAGTGAGAGCGAGGAGCCTGCACCTCCTGCTGCTGCAGGCTGTGGCCGTCGATTTGCTCATTGCTGCTGTTTCCTCCCCCAGCACCCCACTGTTCTCCCACGGGGCCCCCAGTTCCTGCAGGGACAGCATCCACCACCCCCTACTACGCTGGGTTACGCTAGTGCTGCTGCCAACGGGAGCACAGTCCCCAGGCTGCATCCCAAGCCTCACTGGGGGTGCTCTCTTGCCCCCAAATCCAGTTTCTGGAACTGTGGGCAGGGATTTTCCTTAAGAAACAGGAATTTAGCAGAAATGGAAGGAAATTAGAAACCAAAATCTCTCAGGGTATGGAAGTCAAGCACCCACTGAGTAATCCCTATTTTTTGATTATTTTAAACAACAAATATATATATATATATAGGAAAGCATGAACTGTAAGCTCAGAATGCAGCTATTAAACGTGAATTAGCCAGGTGAGGACGTGATGTCCAGCACAGCTACCAGCACTGGGAACCATGCAGAAGACCACAGCCTCCCACAAGTCTGTGACTCCTCCTGCAAGAGCAAGGAGAGATGACAGATAAGAATCTGAGCTTCTGGAAGACACCGAGTAATTACAGGGATATCAAGAATTGATGTCAGCAATGACCAACCGTGTTTTATAAGACTCCGATTTTGGGGTTTAAATCAGACTTCCTATCTTAAAGACCATTACCCAGACGAGCAGGAAGGATGGGGTAGGGTTGGCAGATTATCTCAGTGCTATTTGCCAGAGGGGTTTTTTTGCCTACTCTGAATGGGCAGGATTAGTTGGGAATACAGGACTGAGCTAGTCTGGTACTTTGTTTTAGGCTTATCACAAGAAAGGATGACTCTTGCTGTGTTTCCATACTAATGATGTAAGAGGCACCCCAAATGACTGAGCTTTGCAAACGCCAAAGCAAAAGCAAAGGAGGAAGCTGACAAGACATGCTCTATGCTCTGTTCATTTACTTGTCAGGAGTAGTTTGGTTTTTAATTATGCATGCCACTGCTTCACGGGGTGCTGGGGACCATTCCACTGCAGCTTATTGTGAAAAGTAATTTAAATCTCAGTACCAGGAATCCTCACTGCTACTCTGCCACGGCTGCTGAATCCTTGCTTGAGATCAAAATAGAAACCATCACAGGCGTGAGCGGACAGGCTCTGAGCGAGCCAAGGAGACACATGGACACACGCGTGCTACGCAGGGGGACACAGGGGGACAGCTATCTACTGGGCACGGGAGCTGTAAATCCAACAGAATGATTAAACCAACTCCAATCACTAAAACTTAACCTGTAGGTGCATGAAAATGCGCAGTTGCACAGGCAAATATATGCAGCAATACCTCTGTTCAGCATAAGTCCTACAGATTTAACTGGTAGATAAATGACCCTATTACAGATAACAGTGCGGAGCTGCAGGCTGAGAGCCCTGCAGTCAGGGAGGAGACACAGATCCCAGTTCTCATCCCCAGTGCTCTCAGTCCCTGGGAGGGACAAGTGTTCAATGCCTGACATCGCCTGGCAGGGCAGAGCGGAAGCAAAAATGAGCCCTGTGAGCTTCTGATGGTTTTACCATTATCTACAACTAATATCTGGGCTCTGCTGAGACCAAGGGGATACTGGCTACTGAACCAAGGGCAGGGGAAGAAGGAAGAAATATTTGCGAAGATCTACTGACGTGATCATTTCCAATAACTGCCTCTGGGTGCTGTGCTAATGAAGGACGGTGTGACTCGTGCAGAGCTCAGCTCAGTAAATGATCCTGACACACGAGAAAATCCTTTTCATGTCTGAAAGGGTTTAACTGTCAAAACCACCAAGGCTTTTTTCAGCTTGCATTTCTCCATTTTTACCTGTCATCAGTGAGTCCTGGGTAATATCTGTGTTGGACAAACAATTCCGGCCCCAGATTGTATTTCTTGCATGTTAAGTTCTCTTACTATACACAGGAGCTGCCACATCAGAAGAGACTGGGGACTGCCCGATAAAACATCCCCTCTCTGAGCAGCACCAGCTGCTCCAGGGAACATGCAAGGGCTCCCATCACGGCAGTAATGGCATAACTTGCCTCAAGGAAAACTCCCTCTGTACCCTTAAAACTTAAAGGCTGGCTTAAATGAAAAGTCGTTGCATCAGTTCCTCAGCTCCTGGGGAAGCCAAATCCACAGCTGCAGCGTTCCCGAACCTCCACGTCCTACCCCAACGTAGCTCATTGCAGAAGAGGAGATGGAACTGGTGCATAAAAAGGTAATAGATTTTTAAGTCATAGAAGGGAAGGTAATGTGGCCTATAAAGGGCTATCATAAAAAATGTCACACACTGACCAAGGACGGAAAATGACACAGGCAGGTCTGCCTGGACATGTTGCAGATGCAAGGATAAAAAAGAAAATTCAAAAAAAAATAAGCAAAGAGACTTTACCACTCCATCAGACCTTGATTTTTGTGTCCGTGGGGCTGTGACTGTGGTGGCTGCACGTGGACATCCCCACCGGAGGGTGGCCCTGGTCCCTCAAGACACGAGGCGCTGTCTGAGGACTCTCTCCCATCCCTGCCAAGCGGGAGCAGGACGGCTGGATTAACCTCCAGCAGCACGTTTGATGTGCACGGAAACCCTGCCAAGGCAGCCTGTCACTTATTAAGAACATTTGTCAAGGTTGTTAAACAACCTTGACAACAAACCCACAGGCAGCAGCAGCAGCAGAAGGGGGCTTGCGACGCTCCCTGGATTTGCTTTATTAATCGTAGCTTCATTTGGATCACACATCAAATGAACTGGCTGCGATCTCTCCTGGCTGAGGGCTGATAATTAAAGCTCAAGAGCCGCAGCCCGCACAGGTGGCTGCTTCTCACCTATGGAAAATCTTCCAAAGTGCTCCCAGGAGAGCACCCATGGGTGCTGGCAGGGTATCTCCCTCCTGGCGGTACCTTCCACCCTCTCCCCGGAGCTGCACTGGGGCTTTGCGAGGAGGCTGCTCCCTCCCTTCTCAGTCTGTCCACCCGCAGCTGAGGCCTGGCCGTGGGGCAGCTCCCCAGGCGCCCTCCAGCTTGCAAACAGCACGGGCAGCACGGAGGGAGGCTGCACATCCCCGCCACAGCCCCTGCCCTGCCTGCCCCAGCCTGGGGTTTGTATGACTGCCTACCGGATTCCCGAAGTACGTCGAGGTTGCGTTTTCTCAGGCTGTTCGGCAGAGCTAATGAATGAAAATCAGCGACACATAGCACTGGCTAATAACCCTAAAGCTTAAGAGAAACTTTGTCCATTGAGAAATCCTTCATCAGAATCAACATACCAATGCCTTGCACAGCAGAGGTGTGGGTTTGGGTGCTCCAGCAGAGAGCAGGCGCCCCCATCTCATCCTCTCCCCACTCCCCAGCTCTCACGCTTGTAGGGCACGGCGAGCTCCATGGAGCAGAACCATTTCCAGCCACTCCTCATCGCTCTGCTTATTGAGGCCTGGAAAGTGGCTTGAAGAGCCTGCACAAGGAGGAGGTTTGGGATAGTGGAGGTGCTCTAGGCAAAGACTTAACCTGACCTGTTGACTGGAAGGTGAGGCAAGAAAACCAGAAACAACAGCCCTGGCCATGAGACTCAGAACTGGACATCAGTTAGTGACAAGCATTGTACCCATGCACCACCCAGCTCCTATTCAACGCAGACTCTTAGATAAGAAAATATTTCTAGTCACCATTCCTTTATTTTTTTCCCATCTAGCAAACCAATGCTGAGAATAACAGCAGAGGCCTTCCCAGTACAAACCATACCCCTTTTACTTGTACGTTCGCGCTGTATTCATCAACCCGCCGGCAATGAATGCTGTGCTGGCCACTGACCCTGGAGAGGAACAGGACTCAGAACACTGGCTATAGAGAATAAAGTGAGAATTTATCTATATTATTTAGCTATATAGGGCAAGTGGAGTATTAATGAAGTCACAATTCATAAAGCTGTTTGCAGTGCCTAGGTATATTAGCTATGTTCATATTAGGGATTAAGAGGTATTATAACAACAGGGGGCTGGCGATGGTTTAATTAACTAAACCCTTTGCATCATCTTGGTCCACTATGCGTAGTTCAGCTGTATTGCTAGAAAATTCGGGGCATTGGCTTGGTTTATGGCTCACCCTGAGAGCTCAGTTCTGCTCCCCCCCACATGCATATCCTTGATTCCTCCTCTCAGATTTGCTTGAACGGAACCATTTTCATCCCCTACAGCCAAGGAAATAGTACGTGTGAGTGATGACTGAGGAATTACGTATTTTATGAACAGAAGAGGCGGGCAAGTGGATTTTCTGATGGATAAATTCTGCTAGATAAAGGATCTTTCTGCGATCGGAACATACCGTTTGGGAGAGAACAAGAGCCACTAAATAACATTCGGTCAAAATGTTCTGAGCTTTGCTTTGTGTTTATATAAAAGTGTGGTTTCTTTATGAAAAGTTTGAATGCAGTGCCTCTTTTCTATCCTCTGTAGTTGCAAAATTAACACTGTTACTGTGGTCTTCAGCATTTTCTATTATGCCCTTTAAGTCTGATCTTTTTAGAGAAGCATTTTGTGGGACTCGGGGTGGATATTCTGTGAATCTGTATCTAATAAGAGATGACGGTTACCTGTAGTTGTAGAAGAACAGATGTGAGGAGCAGGGCATATACCCTGCCCCACCGTTTGTTCCTAGGACGCTCTGATGCCTCATCAGAGGCGATACTGAAATGCCTTATGCCTGTATTTACAACGTTCAGATAGACTACACTCCTGTTCCTAGATGTTTAAGGTGTGTTTTTCATTTCTGCCTGGCTAAACCATTATGGTGGTTGGTGGGCAATCCATAGGCACCATCAGCCATGGGAGTTGTAGGCCAGGTTGGCAGACAAATAGAGAAATTAACCGATTCTTCTTAGTTTGTGGTTTGCATTCCTGAAAAGTTTACTGATGCCAATTTTCATCCCGACATGGAGCACAAACACCCATGTTCAGCTAGCTGTGAATTCACCGCAGCGCAGGAAGACCTCTAGAAGAATGGGAGAAAAATCAGAACCTTCAACCAAGTGTAACAGGCAGCTTGACACAGAAGAGCCTGCAAGGACCCTTCTCTCAGTGCAGATAAGGCTGAGAAAAAAAAAGAGATTATGGACTTCTGAGGGCTTTTCCATCCCCAGTTGCTCTAAAGATCAAAGGCTGAGCCATCTCCTCCCTTGGCAAGGAGAGGAACAACATTAGTGTCAGTGATGAATCAGCCCTAGCACAGATGAAAAGAGATACTGTTGTGTTTTGCTGAGCTTTCTTATCCAAATATCAGGAGAAATCCTAATGCAGGATGAAAAATTATACTTCTGAATGTAAAATTAAATATATATCTTTGGGTTTAAGACATTTTTTCATTTTCTTTATGTCTTTAAACTTAGATAAATTAAAACCAAACCAGAGCATATCAGGAGTGGAAAACATTTTTGAAATGCAAGATGAATCTAAATCAACCCTGCCAGTCTCAAATTGGCAGAACTTCATCCATGGTTGCAACAAGGACCTGCAAAAACAGGCATTGCACAGTAGGGCCAAAGTGTTGCAAAAACGTGGGGATTCAGCATCTGGGTCCATGTTCACATTTTACAGATGAAGGCTATACAAGTTTAGTAAAGCACCAGCTCTGCAGAACCACAGCATCTCTCTGTTTAGACTAGATCAATATCAGTATAATGAAACAGCAACTCTTTAAAACTGCCTTTGCATTCCCCAGAATCTCCGTTTTCATTTTTTTTTCCTTAAGAAAAAGTCTCTGCACTTTTCTAATGCAAACAGATCCAGGAGCACAAACTGAGGACAAAGGGATGCATGCAGGATGGCTGCTAGAGTTTCGGAAGGTGTGGAAGGGTGGCCCCGGCAATGTGAATTCCCACCTCTCAGAAGTGCAGGTGAAGCTCACATTGCGGGGAGAAGCTGGAAGGCTCTTCCCACCTGGAGCACCCTGCCAAAGACTCACTATAGTCCTAGCGGACGTGCCCACACCACCATGCTGTGTGGGTCATGACACGTGGTGGTGAATATATACATGTGGAATTGGTTCCAGCACGGAACAGAGGCAGCAGGAGGACAGATATTGTGGGTCCTCAGTAAGTCCATTTGGGGTACTTGGGAATATTCTTTCCATACACCAGCTGAACTGAAACAGGCTCCTCCAACCCATTCTGCCACAAGTGGCTAACAGTCTGATCCACTCCCTCTGCTCTGAATGTTTTCCCAAACAAGGAGACTCTGAATCCAGGGGCTGTATCAGCCTCAGAAAGAAAATGAAATCACTGATCACCCAAAGTGACTTCTGCTTCCCATCCAAGGTCACTGAGGCTTTCTTCCTTTCCATTTCATCCATTCACTTTCAAGTTTTACATAAAATTTCCACTGTCTGTGACTGAGTGGGAGTTCTAAGCTTTGTATGACTTCTTTTTATTCTTGTATTTTAAATAATAAAGCAGCTTTAACGGAGAACTGGGATTCTTAGTTACCAGCAGATGGGAAGGAATGGAGTGACCAGAGGGGCTTTGCTGGCTGCATGCAAAAGGCACGGCCAGCCCACCACGTGCGGCACATCGAGCTGGGGGCCCTGCTCGACAGTGCTTCTCTCTGCTGCTTGCTTTTACCCCTGGTGGGGGCAGAGTCCCACACTGATGGGAGAAAAGTCTATTGCAACAGCTTCTGCAACAAACACAGGAATAGAGTTTAAAATAATGTGCAACTTTTGTAAACCGCTGGGTCACTCCACTGGTGCTTTGTTTGGAAACCTAAGCCACGTCCTGCTCACATGGTGATGAAAGCTAACAGGCAACATGGTGTTACAGAGGCCAATCTTCAGGACATGCCTTGTTCCTCCTGGAGCTGATGTATTTTTCAGTGTTCCTGTCTCAGCCCTGTCTTCAGGCCGTACACAACCACTACCCCCTTCCTGCCACCATCTGACAAATGGATCTGCAAATAAAGCCGGCTAGCTTTTTTCCATGAGTACAAAGAAAACACATTGCAAGTTTCCTTTGTACTTGAACTTTCATTGGAAAAAAAAAGGCTTGAAATGAATGAGGCTGAGCAGCTAAAGAAGGGGGAGGAAAGTAACCCCAAGGAGTATGCCAAAGAGCACTGCTTAGAAACTCAATTCCTCGACATGAGAACCCAGCAAAACCATCCAGCTAATTCTCCTCTGACAGCCTAATATTGATTTTAGACTAATTCTCTATATGTAAATGAAGGCATTAAAATTCCCCATTCTTTGCAATTAGGCTTTTATTGTATTTTTCCAATAAGCCAAGACCAAGAGGAGATGCACAGAAAAGATGAAGGGGTTTGATGCATCTCCCCCATGCTTCCCCAGCGCATCTCAAACAAACTGAGGACGACAAGATCTAGCTATAAATCCTCAGCCATGGCCCAGAGGAAATCTGGTCTGAATTGGTTTAACAGCTCCTATTCCAGACAGAGGTTTTGCTTTTACTTTGCTTTCATTTTGCTCTTTAGCCTTAAGAAATGTAAAGTGCTGCATGAGATCCAGTCGCAATACCGCTTTGGTTCCAGGAATGCAGCGAGGCCAAATCTTGCCACTGTTCTGCCCTCTCAAGGAAACAACTGGGTGAGATATGGAGATGTGTAGCCAAGATACAGCACAGGGCAAGGCAGCAGGGCCTCACGTCACTGAGCAACTGCGTATGTGACAGCAGAAGTGAACCACCAGCCTTGCTAGGAAAAGTTTAGTTTTTCTGGGATTGTCTGGAAGGTTCTCAGTTCAAGGCAGGACAAGATATTGATGTATTGAACATTCAAAAAAAAGAAAAAAAGGCAGGAAAGGGAGGAGAAATGAGAGTGGAATCACTCAGAGCTGAAAGGACATCTTCCATCAAATCACCGTGTTATGACATAACAATGCCAAACTGAATTTTTTGTTTCAATTTGTCTAATTGAAAGTTTGTAATATCTTGTCGATGGTGTCATTCTCCCTTTGAAAAAGTAGTTTTTTGATACTCACATTTGCCAACTACAAAATGCATTAAACAGAGGATTGTTAGAAGCTGCCTGCATCACCTACTCTGACCTGTGGATTGTGCCGAGCACAGCTTTGCGTGGCGTCAGTGCCTGTAACCTTCAGATCGCTTCCAGTTCTCATGGGCTCGCAAAACCGGGAGCTTAAAACAAGGTTTTGCACTTTTGCAGCATCTTTTGTCCCAACATGTCTCATAAATTATACACCTTATAATGAAACGCGTCCCTGCTGGATGGAACATGACAGTAATGCACACCATCGTCTGTGGTCTGGTTCCCCGTACCTTCCCAGGCCATTTATATTTGAAGGTGAGGTGCCAGCTGATCAGAAACATGCCGAACAATTACACAAGCTGGGACAGGGCCCCCCTGTTTTAATCATACCCAGGATAATAGCACTCAGTTCTGTGAACATGCCATGTTCTGCTTGTGTCCTTTGCTAAACCCAAGGCTGCCTGAAAAACGAACGGAGCCTGTGTTAATACCGTATGACACAGGACATTAACGGCAGAGAACAATTTCGATGTAGCCTATACAGGCTGATTCGGAGATGAAGTCCTCAAAAGGCAGCCTGGCAAACACAGCTTCCTTTTAGTGTGTATTGTAAAAGGGCAATAAATTACAAATGTCAATAGGGATAGTAGAAATCGGAGCCTGTGGGGCAATCTTGTGCTGAATTAAAACAAATATCGCCTTGACTACAGCTGAGGGAAATGGCTGTGGCATCATATTTCAATTTAATAGACTGCAGAGAAGTTTGCCTGGGGAGAAATCAAAGTGACTTGATTATCCCATTGTGTTAACTAACATCCTTTCACATTCAGGCTCTGTCCCTAAACCAATTTAAAACCCTCCCATAAGAGGCTTTCAAGAGGGAGAAGCGGGTTAAAAAGCATTCAGAACAACCACTCTGCTCTAACCCTTTATCTTGTGTTGTTACAAGGAAACATCTGGGTATGTTTTTGGATTTGCAGCAGAAGGAGGACAGAGGAAAAGCACCTGATGCCAGCAGCCTGAATTCAACCTGAACTACTGTTGTCTGGGAGCCTGCAAGGGCTCGAGGTAGAGTCCGACCAAGGCTCTGTCCAAAATGAAGCATCACCCTTTTCTAAAGCTCTCCACCACCTCCTCTGCTTTCTGTCGTCTAACTTCTCTTGCTCTCCAGGAGCAATTGCAAAGCCAGAGGAGAAGACAGACCCATGCAGCCTCTCAGCTGCTTCCCACCCCACCTGCTGCACAAACCACCCTGCCTGCTCCTGTGCTTCTCAGGAGCTTGTGACTGAGGTTCACAGCGCGCAGTGGTTTATGCATCATTCACAGCGTGGCGTAGCTGCACAGGAGGGGCTTATTTCTCCAGGGCTTAGTGGACCTGTGCAGCAGGAGCCAAGGAGCTGCTCTGCTTCCAGCCTGTGCTCACCTGGCCACCTGAAGGAGCCGTCAAGAGAGGAGGAGCTCACGGTGTCTTTTGTGGAACTCACCCTGCCTTCCCATTTTGTTGTGTTTGTACACAAAAGCCCATGGAAGTGGTTTGCGATTATGAGAAACAGTAAAAAATACATTTCTAAAACCAAATAGCATTTGGCAAGCAGTTTGAGAGGAGGAAAGGCAGCATACCTTACTACTTCCCTGCAAGAAGGAGAAGTAACTGAAGGAGAGAGGAAGTCTGACACTCACAGACACTGACGCAATCTAAAACTCAAGAAATGTTTTGTTTTTTCCTAACAAATTAACATCTTCAACTGTTTATTTTCTCCCCAGAATTTTTCACCGAGATGACTTCTTTGTCAGACAGCTCAGCTTCTTTTGCTGTCTGCGGCGCTCAAGGCCAAGCACAAAAGCAAGTCCTTGTCTGTGGCAGAGCCGGGAGGGAGCCAGGACACAGGTGGTTCCTCAGTGCTGCCTCCTGTCAGCTCCAGCCCAGCAAAGACAGGATCTGCGCCAGCTTCTCTCGCTGTCTTTCTATACATCTATTTTGGTTCCTATGCAGCATCCATAACCATGACAACTGCCTGCCTGCCCAGCTATCAGACATATGCAGAAGCTGTCTGGTTGTCTAGGCAGCAGTGTTTCTGAAGAGGAGACGGGCTGGAGGAGAGCCTGGGCTGAACCCTCCAAATGGTGCGGCACAACTGAGCCCGTTTAATGAGGAGAGTGAGTGGAAGCAGCCCTGCCTCTCCCACTGCTGTTACCCCATTGCAACGCGGGCTCCCTGCAGCAGGAAGAAAATCCTGAGCTAATGTCACAGCAAAGCACTTCCAACACTTGTGAGCAGGCTCCGCTCGGCAAACCACCAAGACCAGGATGACTTTGGAATCTTCTCCTTGCACAACATTGTGCAAAGTATGAGAGCTGCCCAGGTCCAAGGTCTCTGAGAGTAACTGGAAAGGGAAGTACCCTATTTTGGTCTCATCCTGATCTCTAGCAGCTAGAGAACACCTTAAAGCTCAAGGCACTCTCATCGTATCTTATACACAGCATGGAGCAGGTCCCGCTTAATTCTGCTCATAAGCAGGACCTGGACTTGACAAACCTGCAGAAGAGTTGAAAATATCCTCCCTACAGCCACGGGCAGCTTCCCCAGTAAAAACTCACAGCGTCCTTTTCCTTTACTAAAGTCACTCTCGCATTTCTGTTTTCACATTTTTAGATGCACCCTGTTGGAACACAGAAACTGAACTCACCGTAAGTCAACACTGTATTTGTAACAGGACAGGCCGTGGGCAACAAAAGGCAAGGGCGAGAACGACCAGGAGGCATATCCGCCATTTGTCCCGCACTTTTTCTCTTCATTCTGTTCAGCAAAGACAGGCTAACCTGACACACAGACTCCAGGATGAATTTGTTCATGACACTTCAGCAGAGAAGAGCGGTACACACGGAGGAAACCTGCTGGGGATGGATATCTTGTACTCCTGGTACTGACACGGGGAGAAGTTAGAAATTCTACCTTGCAAGCCTCAAACTCGATTGATAAATGGCCTGGAGTTGCTCTCCTGGACTTTCTCAAGCTTTGTTGGCACACTCTGTGCTGTCAGGGAGGGCGCTTCGGAAAATGGGATTGCCATCAGTCAGTCTGGCATCGCCACAAATCTCTCTCAAACCTGAGCCGGGTGATGGGGAAACGCAGCACCCGCGAGCAAGACGGGATGCCAAGGTGTGACAGGGCGTGGGACTACCCACGTGGGCCTTGTTACACTCACATTTTAGGCACAAGAAGCTCTTTTCCCCTTTATTGTTACGCTTATGAGCTTTACAGATAGAAAAGTAAAAGCCCCACCGTAAGTGGCAGGGCAGCGGTGTTCTGCACTTCCAGGCCCCATTTATCTAACGGTGCTCAGCCGTGCAGTGCTGATGCCTCAGAATTACATTGCATTACTGAATTTTGCTGTTGTCGGTAAAACTATCATTAAGGTTGTCTGACAAATCCCATGATAACCCCCCTGCTTTCAGACGCTTTTAACTTTGTCAAGTATTAAGTCTGACTGATAACTTCAACTACTTCAAGATGAATTCACCTGGAAACTTTCAGCCATGACAGCTCATACATTTCCAGTTAAAAAATAAAAAGGAAAATGTGTTAATTCTCATGAAGTTTTCTTAACATCCTTCATCCTCACCTTTCAGAGTAAAGAATATTCACCCAGGCTTTAGCTAAGCTGATGATCTGTGAAAATGAGCAGTTCACACATGAGTACAGGGGAGATGTGCTGTAGTTCAAGAGCTGTTATTTCCTACTGATTCTGTCCAAACTGAATGCATTCCAGTGAACAAATTCCTGGCAATTTCAACTCTGGATGGTAACGGGCTGTGCCAGGACTGCTCTGAACTGACAGCAGAGTGATTTCTTTTCATCTATCTTCTCTGCTGGATCCTGACAAAATGGAGGCGTTGGCCAATTTCAATACAAATGAGAGAAAGCTGGACCAGCAGCCACAAAGAGACGCAAAGGGAAATGTGGGAAACAAGGCAGGCAAGAGGTGAACTGGGACCAGGTGGGCAGGGATCAATACAGGGAGCTACTGGGAATATCAAGTTCTGAGTGTAAGATGAAGGAGGAGTTGGTAAAGGGACTGCTAGGAATTAAGAAAACCAGAACACAGAGGAAGCAGGGCTGGGCTGAAAATGAAAAGCATGGGACCAAGCGAGGTGAGGCAGGCAGAGGATCTGTATGTGCTGGAGACAGTCTTGGTGGTCTCTGGGGTGAACATGACCCCAAATGATGACTTTTTTGTTGTTGTTATTTAGCTCGAGACTTCAAAAAACCACCAAATAAATGATACACTGAGACTAGGAATAATACCAATGTTTCTGGGTCAAGTGTTCAAAAAGACAAAAACCACAGTTTATTGGGGCAGAGTAAGGGTCTCTTGCTTCTCACACCCTGCCTTGTAGGAACAGGTAACCCTTCACATACAGGGATCGGGCCCCAGGTCCCATTCATTGGAAGGACCCCACGTGCCAGCTTAGAAGACCACCGCTCCTCAGCCCAGTTATTGATGCTTTCTATGAACTGGATCATTTCCCCAGGAGGAATGCAGAAGAGAGAGTGAGGAAGAGCGGGACAAATTTATTAAACAAATATTTTATCTATTTACCCTCAGTAACACACCAATCCTTGCACAAACCTCTAAGGAGCAAGGTGGGAGAGAGCAAAATTCATTCTCTTCTCTGCAGAGAAGCCAGGACAGGACAGGACAGGGCCCACAGCTCCTGCTGTGGTTCAGGATGGTACCAAGGGACCATCACCAGAAACAGCTTCCTCTGGCTGGGCAGCCTTTGCCATCCAGTTTCCCTTCTCTAACGCACACAGGCCTGAACTGCACAATACTCCTAGCTGAGCCTGATGTCATATTCTCTGCATTTTTTTTGCCTCTGTTGGCTGTTTTCCTACACAATTAACTCACCAGGTGGATATTAGCAAGAGGAAGAAAACCAAACCAGACTGACTTAAGTACCTTAAGTAGAGCAGGAAATCGTGGGTCTCCACGAGCTCTGCAACGTGCAGAATATTAATCACTGAGCCACAAGTGAGATGGAAACATCATAAACACCTGTATCTCTCAGCAACAAGCAAGGGAACTATGAAAATGCAAAGAGACGAGCAGGTGATTAACTTCATTTAGCTACAGGGAAAAGTAAAAGTTTGCTAAAATAGCATTGAGGTGGAATTGCCAGTGCAGCTCCCAGCCTAAAGTGTCTCCCCTTCTGAGCTCCCATCACTGTATGAATAAAGGCTCTGACAAGTGCATGAGGGCCTGCGGGTTTCTTGCTGAGGAGCCCTAAGAAACAGACTGACTTCAAGCTGCAGAGAGCAGCCCAGGAGGCCAAGAGACACCTCACCTTCACCTTGCAGACCCGGCAGTCTGACCAGCCCTGCCCCTTGCCTGTGGCTGGTGGACTGAGACTGGTGGCCACTGCCCTGGCAAAGGCAGTGACGCATACATACAGCAGTGGAAAACAGCTCAGGCCATTCCCACCAGCTTATATTGCAGGATCCTTTGTAGCACCATGATTCATGTTTTATAATTTTCTTCCTTTTATGTGTTCAGATTCACTGGCAGCATCCTGCAAAGGTGCGTTTACAACCATTTTTGCAGTTTTCCAAGGCAATACTTACAGGGCTTACGTATGACGTTTGTAATTTCCTCCTTGATGTCATTTATAAATTACTTCCACTTAAAAAAACAATCTCACCATAATTGGACTTTTATTAAGCCATATATATATATATTTTAAAAAATAGCTGTTTCAAGACAGAGAAAAATACTAGAAAGTACCCTCTCGGTTTACACAGTCCAGTTCCTGGCAGTATCTCATCATCTGTTTCGTAAGTCCATCAAGTTTCACTTCTAAATGAGTTATTGGGTTGTACTCGTTGCCAGGCAGTGACCATTTGTTCTTGTGCCAGCTCTGGCCTTCAGCATAAACATTGCTGGTATTTACCCCCCAGTGTTCACTTATACAGTAATTACAACACATTTCCATCTTCCATTTTGCTGAGGAGTAAACAAATCAGTTGAATGCAGACCACATGAAGAGACCTTCTCTGAACTTGCTCTGCTCAATCTTTTTTAATACAATTAATCAGAAATGCACGCAGAATCGCACTGGGTCTCAGTGGCTTCTTCAGCATTTCAGCATGCCCTTAGCCCTCTGCAGGTCACCTGTGCCTGTGACATCCTGCCCTGTCACTTGGCGTTTTCTGAGCTACATCTCACTAATGGTTCTTAGCTGTCTGATGTATGTAGAACAGCCAAGGTTTAAGCTGTTGTTTCCAGCAAACTTAACAGCTCAGATATTCTTATTATTAGGCAAAATTCTCTAATGTCCACTTACTAAGACAACTTCTTGTGTGATTGATGTTTCTGTAACTCCAGTCTCCCAGAGCTACCCTTTTCTTCTGACTCGATGTTCCAGCTGCCTGTTGCAGTGCCAGCAGCTCCCAGATCCATCCAGTTTCACCACGCTTTGCCAGCCCCAACTCGAGCAGCTTCGCTCGAGCAGCCCAGCCAGCCGCACGCTGCTGGTGCAACCTGTTGGCATCTCTGCGGCAGGGCTCCTCGCTCCCTCTGCAGCTCTCTCCTCTGCTAACCCTGCCCCTCCCAGCTGGACCAGTAGCATGTGTGAAAGGACAGCAAATGCTTTGCTGGAGTCTAGATAAATCACATTTACTGCAGTCGCCCTGTCTAGAAAGTCAGTGATTTTATAAAGAATGGTAATGGAGTAATCTGGGCAATTTACCCTTATTAAGCTCAAGTTGCATTTTATCTCTTTTATGTTTTTGAATGATTCTTCCCTTTTCTGGATAACATTGAAGTTACAAGGATAACAAGCCTGTATATGTTTATAATGTTTATTTTCTCCTAAGATGCAGCTGCTGCTTCTTCCTAGACCTTATCTTTCTCCATCCTCTCTGGCAACACCCTCCCTGCCAGGCACTGACGAGCACCATTCCTGCTGTTCACATATGTGGTCATCTTTAAACCACCTTCAGTCTCTGCTGCCTCCTCACTGCAAATCAGGCCCACTTTTCCTTTCCTGCATTGATTTTAACAGCCAAACAGCATTTTACTGCTATTATTTTTTAATGGTATAACTCCTCCTCATATTTGTAATTCTCATGTATCCTCTACGCTTTCTGACTGGAGAGCAATTGCTGAATTACATTTTGCCTTTTTGTGGACTTCTTGCCTGCATCAAGTTATCTGTTTTTTTAATACATATATCTGTTTGACTAAGTGTCTTTCCAGACCAGATCTCTGTTTTCTGGGATATTCATTCTAAAGTTTTTCCTCTCCAGCTGAAAAAAAAAATAACAAAAATTTCAAAGCCACTTTTGCATTCAAGCCCTGAGCTCTGCTGCCTAGTTCCCTCTGTAACTAGTTCCCTTCACTTTTATGAAATCATGAATCTTAGTTACAGCTGAATGCTTAGCCTTCCATTTAATTTCAATTAAATGATCTCTCAGCTGAAGGTTGCTTTCTATGTCTAAGTCTTCAGTAATAATCTCACTGTTTTGCAAATCTACATTGCTTTTTCTTAGTTCAATAACTATTTGGAAAATAAATCCTCGAATTATCACATCCTGGTATATCTGGGCCCAGCATTAGGAGCAGCATTTATTCTCCAACATCTATTTGGTGAATGGAAATCTCTCAAAATAACATAATTTCTGTTAGTTTTTATCTCGCCAATAATATGAATGAGATTTTTGAGTCTCAACTATACCTTGATATAATGAAACAGAGTTTTTATGAATTACTTTAACCTAAAATAATTTCATCACACGATTATAGCCAAATCTCATTAAAGCAGGATGACTACATACCTCTATACCTATGCTTTCAGCAGAGCTCATATGAAAACATTCTGACACTCTACATCCTCCTTATTCCTACTGAAAGAAGGAAGTACTTTTCCTGTTAATTCCAAATAAAATAATTACGTCGTGCAAGCCATGGTGCCCTAGCAGAGGGCACAGAGAGGTGTCTAGCCCTTGCTGTGTGACAGAGACCCCTGCCTGGTCCCGCTGCTGATGGAAACCCTCTCTGAAGCCCCAGGCCACAATGCCTTCACAGCACAGCCACCCCCTGCCATAAGCAAAGCAGTTCAGGTGTCGCTTCTGTCCTGATGTTATTATGAGCCCACTTTAATCACGCTGATATAAATCCAGACTGACTCGTGCCGTGTTGTTGTAATTCTCACTTTACCCTGGTGAAAACAGAGCTGGGGTTGTGCTTTCTGCCTTTCCAGAGAGATGAAGGAAGGAGGTGCTGAGGCACGCTCGCATCTCTTCCGATGGGAGCTGACAAGCTGGGACAAATCCTTGCCCATCTCCCCACTGCCGTCTTCAGGTTTCCCATGTGCTCAAAACAGAGAAGCCCCATGTCCCAGTGGGAAGCAAGCTGTGGGGTCACCGCAATGCTTTCAGATCCAGAGGAAAAGAAATAGCACAGGAGGTAAGTAGCAGGCAGTGAGAAGGGGAGCAAGAGCAAGAAATACAGACGACCTCCAGCCACAAAGTGGAGCAGAAGGGAAACAGACACAATCCCTCCTTCCTGACACACTGGAGCCCAATAGTCAGAAGTCAGGACGACAGCACATACAACTTCCCTGATGAGATGGGAAAACAGATCAGCACAGCTCAGAGCCAGGAGTCTAGATGTTCTGAGATAGCTTTGCCATCTGATGCACCTGTTCTAGATCTACATGCACAACAAGTCCAAATCCAGCAGCCCCAGAACATATGCAGCACATAGCAGAGAGGTGCTTCCAGGAAAACCCAACAGGTATAGCAGGTGGGTTAAAAGGATGGTGTCATCCCTGCAAGGAAAAACTGCCAAGAGATCTAAACAAGGAAAGACGGAAATGCTGCCAGCATCCTTCTTGGAGGACTGCTGCAGGCTCTCCTCGGTTCTGTGACCGGGCTTCCCAGCAGATCCCAACATCTTTTCTGGAGATGATGGTTAAGAAGAAAAGTGGCAGCTTCAGGGCATTTTACTTAAGCACCTTCTACTAACAGTTCATTTGTGAGACAGACAGTTAATTAACACACAATTGTTGGAAAAGAAAAGCTTTCTTCAGCTCCCAAATTACTTGTTATCTTTTGCAATTGAGAGGGATTTTTCTTCTGTTAGAACAAAAATGTCCCTTGCATACCAGTACCAAAGGGGAGGATCTGAGGAATCCCTGCCTTGGTTATGGGCCGCATCAAAGGACACATTCCTAACGGTGGAAAGACAGGAAAATCACATACCTGCACCTGTACTGGCTGCACACTCAGAAACCTCCATTTTGTTAAGCTAAAATCCCTGAATTGGTGCATTCCCACCACTAGGTTGGAACTTCCTAACTCACTCTTGCAATACATTACCCATTTCCTGTAAACATCCCAATTTTTATCCATAGAGCACATTATCTGCTCCATTTTCTCTCCTATCAAATGCTATTTTCACTCTCAGCACTTCCCCTCTAATGCAGCCCTCAGCCCCGTAACTGTTTCTGTCGCCCTTCTCTGAATTCCTTCCAACCTCTGACTCATAAAGGAGGATTTATTGGACTAAAGATCCACTTTTAATAATGCCTTCTGCTGAAGTTAACTCAGGCACCTTCTGTCCTGTTGGACTGGGGCTTTGAACAATCCACGACAGCATGTCTGGAGGAATTTTGCTGAATAAACTCCCAATCAGCGAAATGTCAGATACGTAATGGCAGGAAACATCCTTACAGAGGGAAACTTGGGTGACCGGAGGAAAACGCCATAGAGAGAAAATGGTGAGACAACAACATTACTGACCTTAGTAACTTCTGCTGTGAATGTCCCCGCAGCGATCAATACACAAACGTGGAAGCAATTCCAAACCATCAGCATGTAACCCCTGCTCTCCCCCCACTTTAGGAATCAGTGGGAACAAATTGCAAATTGTAATAAAAACTCACAGATGGTTTCTGGAGACCTGTTAATTAACACTGCAGTTTCCAAACCCAGGAAGATAATCTCCCTGGATTCTCTCTGAGTAATAGCAACAAATGAGCTCCCTTTAAAGGAAGATCAGGGGGAACGTTATCTTCTCGTTCAGAAATGAGAGTGCAAATTAAGTGGCAACACTTTTATTACTGATGATTGCAGGATCATCTGAGTTTCTGGAGTGCCTGGGAGTAGGGATGGTGCACTGAAAGGGAAGCAACACATTTATCAATGCACTCACTGTTCATTAAAACTTGCTAACACAAGAACAGAAGCTATTGTCCAAGGCGTGCAAATGCAGAGTTGGACAACGATCAGCGGTACCAGCCCCCAGACAACACATCGGAGAACCTAATTTCT
The DNA here is from genome assembly GCF_011077185.1 of Oxyura jamaicensis. Taxonomy (NCBI): domain Eukaryota; kingdom Metazoa; phylum Chordata; class Aves; order Anseriformes; family Anatidae; genus Oxyura; species Oxyura jamaicensis. Next base: position 14,212,216 of record NC_048901.1, on the reverse strand, counting down.
CTCCAGTCCCAGCCAGTCTGTCCAGACTAACTTTCTATCCTGGTTATAACAACCCACAGTAATTGTCACCAGTGACCAATGATATGCCCTGGATGCGGACACCAGCCAAGAGTGGAGATTTATTAGGGTGGTATTGAGGTATTAGGGTGGTATTGAGTGGTATTGAGTAACATCACGATGTAACGAGTATCCTCCACCACCCACTCGCCCTCACCCAAGTCTCTACCTTTCCTTTCAAAGTGTCTTTCTGTTGCTGTTTTTTCTTACCTCCTAGAAAAAAAGTCATTTTATGGAGCAGAAAAAAGTCAACTATGAACACAGATGCAAATTTGCAAAAATTTTTTGAGGGAGACCTTTGTATTGTTGGTTTTTTAATGGTAACCAGATTGTTCCTTCAAAACAATCAGGACTTTCAGAAAGTTAATAGCTTCAGTCTATATCTGAGCTATTAACACTGCTGTGCCTTCCCTCTTTTTTATCACCTAAAAGCTGATGCTGCAATACAGAAGACATTCACGTAGCATAATGCAGAAAAAGGTCCGTATGCTTCTGAGACACTGAAGACTGATTATTACCTATCTCTTTGATTTCTGGCTTCCTGAGTAAGTTTTAGTGGCCTCTGCAGATGGCTCTGAACCCCTGTGCTGGGATATTTATGTATGAGCTTACTGCAGCAGGTTACTCTGCTGCTGCATGCTTCTGTGGGTCTAATCTTGGCAACGTATTTGCATTTGAACTTTAAAGTCATCTAAATACATTCCCTAGCTTTATTCTGTTCTGTGACTCTGAGGTCAAATTTACTGATGGGAAATACTGTGGAAAACCTAGCAATAAATGTCAGAAGAAAAGAAAGGGAAATTTGGTAACTTTCAGGTATAGGAGACCTCGTCAGAGCCAAATATCCTTAGGTAAAGAAGAAAATGAATAAACAAGAGAAAATAAAGTGGTACATATAAATAGCAATACAATGTGGTTCTTGGGTAAGTTGTATTTTTTTTACTTTGTTCTTTGAAAAGAAAAGGAAATGGGCATTTTGATGAGCACCATGGAATGAAGAGCTCCACAGCCCGCAATCCTCCATGCTGCCAGACAAAAATCAACTTGAGGTAACTGCTACTTGAGAAAAGGAGGCTGTCTCTCTTCCCTTATTTCAGTCAAATATGCAAACCGAAGTAAAATGGCTACTCTCAAGACACAGATGACCAAACTAAAACTGAAAATTCATTTTGCATTGTTGATGAAGGAAATAGGATTTCTTTCTTCAGCTGCCTTCTGGTTGGGTATTTCGCAGTATCCAGCTATTAGGACTCAAAACCGTTCAGTTATGCTGCCTTCTCTGTTCTTTTAGGTTTGCGTGAATGCTTTACTTACAAAGACTTCCTGGCTCTTTGGGGTCACACCTCCTTGCTATTCCCCAACAACTTCCATGTTCCAAACACTTGCCACGATTCTTTGCAAAGATCATTATAATCACAAGGCATATGAGGTGGTGAGTGAGTTAAAAAAGAAAGAACCTTAAAGTCGCCAATTTTTGATATCATAGAAGCATTTAGCACTGAACTTGAATCCATATTATTTCTTTTACTCTCCAGCAGTGCTCATTAAAGAGGGAGAGTGTAGAGATTAAAGACATTTACTTTCTCACTCTTGAAGCCAGCTGAAAAACCCAGCTCTGCCGAAGCAAACTCCATAGCTTCCCAGGCCTGTGCGATAATGCACGCAGTACATACGGCTGTGGAGAGAAGACTGTATGAAACATGATGAGCTGAAGGGAGGAAAATGAGCCCAAGAGTTACAGCAAGAAACTAATGAATTTTCATCATGATTCTAAGTAAATGCTCCAGTCTTCAACAAACTTCTGTGCCACTGGCGGACTTGCATGAATGTCCTACAGCTCTGCTGTCCTCTCGTCAAATGGGCCTAGTCAGCCTTTTTGTCAGAGACGGCTTTGCTGATACTCCCACTGCTGTTTTTGAGGGGTGCTTGGGGATTATAGAAAAGTGAAGATTCCTTCAGTACATGCTTGTCTATCCCTGGACCCTCTCAGAGACAGACTCCCCTAGGCCAGGGGCCCACCTAGCTGAGTGTTCTGTTGCTGGCAGGGACTGGCACTGGGTGTACTGGTGAAAAGTGCAGAAACATGGCCTACAGCCCTCAGTCTCCAGCAATCTGTGGTATCCTTGTCTTTAACCAGCCCTCACACATTATGTGAAGATTCCTCTTTGCTTTAAACTTGCTAACATCTTCCTGGCCAGTGTTGGCAGGGATGCTCAGAGAATGAGGCTCACCCTCCTCTGAAACTCAGTGAGACTGTGTTTCCGAGACTCACCTCCGGGCTTGAATCTTTCTCCTTCTCCTTCCTGCTCACAAACATGTATGACATTTTTACTGACTGGAGGACCTGCTTTGCCTCAGTGTCTGCATATATTTAATTAGTCTGCTATTTGCTCTGCTCTGTCACATCACATGAAACTTTCCACGCACCTTCAAAACTGCTGTGAGAGCACAGCCAGTCACTCACTCTCCTTAAAGGAGAGATGAAAACCCTCTAGTCTTGGTCCCATTGCTTCATTAAAATATTGCTCCAGGTAAAAATGATTCAACCAAGTTCAAGAAAGGCCTCACAACCTGCTTCCCACAGAAAGCCAAACTGGCCAGTTTAATCACACTTGTTACCTTGCAACTACTTTCTCAGCCCCTCTCAGAAATCCACAGGTATCCCACCATTAAAGGTGATGGATGTCCTACGCAGAAAAAGGATGGTCTAACAGAATTACTATTGTAGTGAGCAATTAACATCTTCTCTTAAAAATAAAATATCCAAACATGAAAACAACCTAATGGCAGAACTTCCTTAGAAGCACATAATTCAGTCTGCTGAGGTTGAAAAGGGCATAGTTACTGAATTGGTGAAGAGTGAAAACATTCAGGAACACATTTCTTCTTTTCATTTATTCAACACAATCTAAAAACCATGTTAAATCAGCTCTTCTTTGCAGTCTGGACTGTTATTTTCTGCTGACTCCACAGTTGCGCATTAAAGAACTATTCAATAGTTTTTATTTTACTCCCTATCAGACAGAAAAGGCTCAGAAAATAAAAAAGCAAAATGGTTGATAGGGAATTCTAAAGAGGCACCTAATCAGGAAAAAGCATCATTTCAAATGTTTTCAAGCCAGAAAATACCATAACAGAGAAATAAAAACTGCAGTACGTTATTGGATTTGTGGATAATCCCTCTATTTACTGGAAGAATTGTTTCTCAGTCTTTATTTTTCTCTGAATATGTATATTTGAGGGGTCACACTATTGAGTTCGCCATGTATTAAGCTAATACATTAGCCGATTTATCTAAGCGAACAGGAAGCATATGTAAGCCTACTTTTTCAAATATGTAAATCTCGTTTTTCCCCTCAACTTTATCATTACAACAGCATCAGTGTTATAATTTACCTACCTAGCGTGCAGTGTTCTTCACTATGCAACTACCAATTCTGAGTATGTAAATTCATCTTTATCCTAGTAAATGTGAATTTAGCTTTGTATATCTGACAATGTAGTTCACTGACGCATCCCTCCACCTTTCCTCCACAATTTTTTAGGGGAAATATGGTCAATATTCGCATTATAATCAAGAGATTAGGGACAACTGGGATGTTCATTTAAAAAAAATACACTGCAGTGTATTTGAGTGGTAACAAAACAAGCAAGCGGCTGTAGGATGGCTGCACAGTGCTCACCATGTACTAGCAGTCATTGCACCATTGGTGTCATCCCTAGAGGACTCTACTTGGATGGTCAGACTCTTAAGCACAGCCATCCATTAGTGCCTGGGAAGATTAGACAGACAGATGGCTCCTACAGAGAGATGAGTTAGAAAGAAGCAGAGTGGAATATTTTCACCAGATGGATGTTACCAAATTTTGCAGGGCACAAGAGATGCCCTGAGGTCTAGATCACAAGCTATTATCTCCCCTAGGATCTTCAGGAGGAAAACAGTTCCTCAGTTTGGCCAAGTACTTGAGCAGAGGAGTAACTGGAGGCACAAGAGTTTTCCCCTGAATTGAGGACGTGCTCGGGTTCTTGATGACTTAGCTATTGTGTAAGGCTACTGAACTGGTGAGAGAAATACTCCACAAGAGCTGGGTGTAGATGAAGGGATCCTGACTCCAACTGCTAGCAGTGTATGGGCGGAATTACAGCAGTGGCCATCGTGGCCTTCTCAGAGTGTTCTCAGTAAAAACCCAATACATAAAGTGAGTGGAGAATCCATGCAATGCCAGTGACTTATAAATGCACTTAGATGGCCTCTTGTTGGCTTGTAGTCAGGTTCTGGTGTTTCAATGTCTAGAGATTCAGGAGCTGCAGAAGGGGAAATATTTGTTGATAATAATATCAATACATTGTTCACAGAAATGGAGACACCGCTAACCCTAAAGAATTTTACAAGTTGAAGTGACACTACTGAGAACAGATTATACCCAGGTATTTGAACGTATGATTGATGGCTACTGGCACAGACAAAGGGGACATCGTGAAAGAAAATATAAATAAATGGACATAATCACCTGGAGTGCATGCTGCAGTCTCTCTCTCTGAGTCTTTGTACATGGTTACTCAGTTGCGTGGCTAAATCCTGAGCTGGCAAGCATGGATGTCTTGCCAGACTCCTGTTTTTGTCCACCTCTCCCACTGCACACGGGAGTACTTTGTGGTAAATAATAATGGTTTAAATTTTCAAGGGAGACCTGAGGAAGGATATTACCTAACACCCTGCCCTAGGTTTCAGTGGGGTCTATAGCTGTGAGTGTCCCAAGTGCCTATGCTAGTTAGGTCTCACATCCTGCAGACTGCTAATATGCAGATTTGAAAAGATTGTTGGCTGCATAAAATTTATTTCGGACAGTCTCCAAATGGATGTTAGGAAACAGAGTCCTATATGATGAGCATGAAACTGAGCTTTTGAAGTCTGTAAATAAAAGGGGAAAGAACTGCAGGGATGGTGATTACTTTGAAATCCCGCTGAAACCACAGGGAGCAAGTATTTACAGCACCACTGGCAATGAAGTAACTAGATGCCAGAACAGTGATTTAGCTGAAAAATAAGATAGCTAGGTTCCTGGCTGATTCTCTTCAGTGGTGCCAGGTCAATTTATTCCATTTTTAAGTCAGACAAAGATTTCCCCTACTTCACTGCACCATTCCAACTTGGCAGACCTAAAAACCAAGATCCTCTTTTCGCTTTTTCATTTTTAATGAATAACAGAGATATCCCAAATGGAAGCTCCCTCCAAATGCTGCTGAGGCACACGCACACTTCTGTGGCTGACTAACTTGGGGCAAGCAGGGCCAGGATGGCTGAATTCAGATGGAAACGCAGCTAGATCTGGAGCAATGTCAACCCAGGAAGGCTTCAGGTGTGAGAGGCTCGCGTGAGCTCACTGCTGTTTCACAGCACTAGCATCTTGATAGAAAAAGGACATGTGAAGGAGAAAATCTTTTGAGGTAAAAAACAAAGCAAAAAAAAAAAAAAAACAAACCCTCATGCTGTCATGTAGTCGCTCTCTTATCTATTCAAGCTCTTACACTGTGCCCTCAACGTAGCATCCGAGTGCCTGTCAATCTCCATCACACTTATCTCCACACTCTGTGGGAGTAGGAAAGAAATCTTATCTTCACCATATAGATGAGAAGCTGAGGCAGAGAAATTAAGGGCTTGATTTAGTTACTTAAACGCAAGTTTGTAGTATTATTTGAGATGTCTTGGGGCACACAAGACATGCACAGGGTTGGCAGGTAGGACACGGGACCTGTGGGAGAACCACGGTTTTCTCGGGGACAGGCAGAATATGCTGGCACATCGCAGAGGGAGATAAATATCTAGGCTTAGGCAGCTCCACTGAATCCTTTGTGACTGGCCCTGAGGTGAAGGCAAGGTGTTTGTGGCAGAGCAACGAGCTGGACCTTACGAACTGCCCATTAGCACCCTAAGGACAGGAACTGCTTTCATCTGCAGAATAGGGACACTTTTTTTTTCTTACATTTTCATTGCAGGCCTATATTATTTCTAAAGCCAAGTTGCCCCGCACCTCCAAAATAACCTCTGGTTGTTGGTAGCCCCTGCACTGACCTATTTCTGTCTGAGTATGAGCACAGCCATCTTCCAGCCACTCTCAAGAAGAAACCCCCCTACAGAATACAGATCTACTTTCTGTCCAACTCAATAGAAATACTCAGGTTGTCATACAAAGAGGCAGAAACACTCTCAGAGTAGCCTTCTTCCATCACGTCCATAAGCCCAGACCTCACGCTGAAGGGTGAGCCAACTCCTTGTAGCAGCATTTACAGGAAGGCGCTGTCGCTCATGGCAAAACCCTCTCGACAATTTAGGAGCTTGTAATGAGCTCACTGAGGAAGAACAGGAGGATGGTCAAGGTCAGAGCCCCCATAGGAGTGCTATCAGTCTTGACATGTACAGCAAATAAAGTTGTTAAACAGCTGCCAAATCAGAAATAAGCTGTATGCAGAGAAGCCGGGCTGCCCTTGCTGCATGCTGTTATTGGGTGCATTAGGCAGAGGACAGATTTGCAAAACCACTCAAGCAGTTCAGACGCTTGGTTCCCCTTTGGATCAGCTCAGTGAAAGAGGTGGTGGTGAAGCACCAGGCTGTCAGGTCTGGTTGCCTGGCTCCCAGAACATCTTCCTGCAGCGCAACGCGCAGTAACAGACCTCTGCTCTCTGCCATTCGCCCCCGCTGGTTTGGGCTGCGTCTACATGCCTTGCAGGTAGGTCTGCATCCCAGAAACACAGGGCTGGCCAAATTACCCCCAAGGATGAGGCTGGTTTCAGTCCTGCCTTCTGGCCCCTCTCCTTGGACAAAAAGCACACATCAGACAGCATTCTTCCCCCAGCCACACCAGGTACCCTCCGTTGTATTCACAACCACAGCAATGAGCAGAATCTGAGCAACGTCTTAATTTACTTAAGCCTACTGAATACTTGAAGGAGAGGAATTATTTTTATGTCTTTTTTTTTTTTTTTTCCATATGTGAAATCTGATTAGAATAATCCTGGCAAGGCAGAGAGTGATAAGCAAGTAGAGTAGGTGAAAAAAGGTAGTTTTGAAGGAGGAAATTGATTTCCTTCTGCACTTCCAAATTTGAATAATAAAGCTTCACAAAGAAGTTCTTTGGAAGAAACTCCTGGAGATATAAAAATTGTAATTAAAATACTCTAAGAAATTATGACTTGGAGCTCTTTACAAAAATAGATTGTCGCAAAGTAAAACATTTGAGACACTTACACTTGGAATCCAGCGGCCAACACTTTCATAGGGTTGCAGAAGAATTAAAAAAAAAAACACTTGGAATTAGCCAGGTCATGCAAAAAACCTGGGCCTATGGGATACTGTGCTTGCTTTGCAACCAAGGAGTTACAAACCAAAGAGAAGTGTGACCAACAGGTGTCTTGCAAGGCAAAAAGGTAGAAAAGGTTTTACACTTCGGTTTTCTTATTCTAAGAAACTGGAAAATCTCCTTTGGTGGAAGTCAGTTTGAGGTTTCTGGTAGAAAAGTAGGTCTTGCTGCGACTACAAAAGACATAATGATTTCCAAAACTGATTATTTCTATGAGACAACCACTTATCCACTGGGTTCCCAACCTCTGAAACTTAGTCTTTAAAATGTCTCAAAAAAACAAGACTGATTTTGTTACTGCCAAGTTTTCTTGCAAGGCCTGGCTGCTCAGCTCCTGGGGCACCACCGCATCCCAAGCGCTTCTTTCTGGAGCACAGCTGCAATCCGGAGCTTCTCGGGAGCCGGCTCCAGTTCTCCGCCTGCCATCTTGTGAAGCTGACGCTGTAAACAGCCCCAGCTCCTTGGGCGGCTGAAAAAGAGATATCTGTGGAGCTCTGAGCAACTGCACTTGACATATGGTATTAAGATGTGCAAGGGAAGATGGCTGGCAGAGTATGACTCTTGTGGTTCTTTTGCCTGCTCCCATTATCCTCAATGAAGATTGCTAGGGACATAAAACGCTGAGGAGCCAGAAAAGAAGTGAAATGGGAAGACAGAAAGGGAGAAGCAAGCCCTGCCTACATGCCTTCAAAGCAGACTGATTTGCTCAGACTCGAGATACTACGCAAGTTGTGCTGCTGCTGCTGCACCAGTTCCCTGAATAACCACAGTGATACAAAAGAGAGCTTCTGATCAAGGCAAAGAATTAGGATCAGGAAGAAGAGAACGACTAATCCAGTCTCCACGCGTGACCTTGAGCATGTCACACCACTCCTCTTTGCTCGGTGTCCCTAGCTATGTGATGAAGCTTTCCAGGGTAAGTGGAGAATTATCTGAGAGTGTGGGAGAGCCCAGGAGCGACTCGGAGGTAAATGATAACAGATTCATTCTGGGGCCTCTGCAACCCCAGCTGACTTAATTCCTCCCACTGCCCATGATCCAGATGACCCAGACACCCTCAGACCTGCCTTATCCTGAAAGCCAATGGACCTTATCCCTTAGGCAAAAGGACTGCATTTCAATGACTCTGACTGGTGTGTGAGAGCCACGGGCTGGGCCCTGCCTTATGCTGACAGCATCGAGTGGTGCTCCCACCAGACTGAAGTGGTGCTGCACCTCTCTGACCTGGCTGCCCATCAGAGGTTGCTGTTCAGCTCCTCGACCCACCAGAAACTGGAAACAGTCATTTTAAAGATGCACAGTGCCTGACGTGAGTACGCGGGGCTTGAACACTGCGGCAGGGATGCAGAGAATTGCCCTTCTCAACTCCTGCTTAGGAGAGATTCCTGCTGGGGAAAGTGATCGCCCAGCACAGCGACTGTGCTTGTGGGAACAGCAGAATTACCCTGAAGCCAGCTGCTCAGCTCATTTTGCACGTGTGTGGAAAGTTGGACATCACTTCTCTCAGTGCCTCCTCACCTAGCAGACTTGTTCAAAATCCCTGAGGCTGTATTTTCCTCCCTCTTCTATTTCACGCTTACAATGATTTAATGGTGGAAGAGAAAAGTCTGTGTGGGAGATTCATGCCGATTTCTATCTTCGAGGCTTTAGAGGGAAGCAGACAATCTCTGCCCAGCTGCAGTAATTCCTCTGCAGTGCTCCAGACAGCATCTGGGAGGCTGTAATGTGTGCATGTGTGCATGCAACTCCCACGCGCGGGTATCAATAATGCATTCGATGTGCAGCCTTTGGAGAAGCCGACCAAGGAAGCTTCTTATAAAGACAAGTCAACCCTTCAGCCTTCTCAGGAGGAAAGCGGCGAGGAGATACGAAGACTTACCATCTTCATGCCACGTCTTATTTATGTCAAGAGGGCGTTCATATTTTGGAAAGCTTTTAGCATGGGGCTGATGCCTAGGTATGTATTCGGGGGATTGGAGAGTACATTGCTCTGAATACCAAAATACTTCCAGCTTCCTGGGATTCAGATAATTTACAAAAAAAGAGCAGCATGAAATCCTACCATTGCTCCCCAAGCACAACTCCTTGCACCTCAGACGCTGTCGGTATGCCAGAGGTGGCAGGACACTCTCATAGTCTCCTGACTGCCTTCTTGATGGCTCAGGTGTCAAAACACCAAATTAACCTGAGATTCATGTGGAGGGATATTTATCAATGTCAAACAGGGATAATTAATTTAATTTAAAAGTTGTAAGGCTTGTTGGGCTTTTCCACAGAGTGTAGCACCCTCCATTCATCATAGGACAGGATCAGTAGTGCGTCAGTGGGGAAAAGATCCCTTTTTAGTCCTGCAAAATCTACAGGGGTGGGCGAGAAGTGTCCATCCACTGAGATGAATCTTTTCGGTATGTAGTCCAAAACCACACTGACAGAAGATTAGTGAAAAGTGGTTAAGGAACAGAAAAAACAAAGAAGGCAGCAAGGTGAGCAGCAGAAGCCTTTGGATGATGTAACTAAAAAACAGAAAAACCCTAGGTAAGTGAAATCCGTCACAAGAATGAAAGATCAAACACGTAGCCTAATTGCAGGCAGAAAGGGGAATGGTACACCACACAGGGACTAATGGGTATGATTCCAGCCACGATTACTTGGTTTTCTAGTCCTGGAAAGTCTACAGATGACTGCTGGTGCAGCAGAGAAACTTAATTTAAGCTTGGAACATAAGGACCAAGCCATGATTCCAGATTCCTAACTCTGCTCTGAACCATCTTGTCTGGGCTCAGTATCCAGCAAAACCATGATTTTCTCCTCCTATTTTTGACACAAAATAGGCCATGGCTTGCCTTTTACTACTGGAATTTTCAAAATCTCTCATTTTCTCCTAATCTTATGTCTCAACATTCTGTCTGCCCCGATCTCAAGTCTCCTGTACCACTGCAGAGAAAAAAAAATAACAAGAAAAAGCTTTGCAGCAGAGTATTTTTAAAAAGCTATTTTAAGTCCAGATCCTACTTAGTTTATTCATCCCCTCAAAACTTACAAGTTGGATAATATAATTAAATACCCTGGGAATACACAACCAAAAAAATTAAAAAACAAAAACAAAAAAAAAAGGAAAGAAACAAACAAACCCCCTCCACTCAGGGCTTACATTTGAGCCTTCCACAAGGGTCAGAAATATTTATAAAACACAGTCAGATCCTGTGTGAGAGGATCCAGCAGGTGGGAGAGGACGGGCTCTGCCTTTGATGCTCGCTGCTGTTCTCCTGACCACAGCCACAGGGCCAGATCTGGGCTCAGCCATTGCCAGCACATCCAGAAAGGCCCCTGCAAGGCCCCTTTGGTGAACCAGGCACCCCGAGGCCAGATGCATGGAACGGGCATGGTTCAGGAGGGACAGGAGTGGGTCGCATCCTGCCTGCTGCCGGGATGCCCCCGGGCAGTGCTGTGGGCAAGGTTCCCCACTGCTCCTCCCCACCAGTGAGCGTGGAGGCTGCACAGCTTGCGAGCGCCACGGAAGGAGTGCGCTGTGGCCATCCCACGCGCTCTGCAGAGCCGAGCACGCCGCCAGCACGCAACACAGCACAGCGGCGCGGGGCTGCCGGCAGCACCAACACATCCCTTCCACCCCGCTCCCAGCTTTACGGAGGAATTGGCTTTGAGGGAAGGCGGGTAGGTGGGGAGCTTTCCTTGCGGCAGGGAGTGGCTCTTTCAGGAGGTGCCAGAAGATGCAGAGAAAGCAGTGGGTGGTCCCCAGAGAACACATCCCTGCTGCACGGGAGAGCCGGGAGCACAGCTTCAGCCAAGCATCCGGGACCATTTCCACCACCTTGCTGAGCCCCCAGCCCCTCGGCCATGCTCCTAACCCCAGCTGAGCACCTTCGCTTCTCCAGCTTCAGGAGGCTCCTGGCACAGAGCAGCACTGCACCATGCAACCGTGGGCACCAGGAGCCAGCCCTATGTCTTGGGACTTGGTAACAAAAAGCTAAGGGACCTGAACCCAGCTCCCGTGATTCAGAGACTTCAAGAACATTATTTCTGCCTTGCAAGTCACGACGGTATGTTTGTTTTCACAGCATAACCAGGGATGGTTCAGGCTCCCACCCCACCCTTTCTGCTGCAGCATACTACATCCCCCACTGATCCAACCAGCCTGCCCTGAAACAGCCCAAGTACTTTGCACTTCTCTTCCTTTCCCCTGGAAAACCACATTACAACCCAACCAAGTTCCCCACTTAAAAAGTTTTCTGTTGCTTGGCTCTCAGTTCTAATTACATGCACACAGTCAGTAAGGTTTCTTCTTGGGTTTTTCAGCCTGCCTATGACTGTCGTATCTCCTGCCTTCGCCTCCAGAGCCATTAGTCACTGTTTGGCAGAGGCATGCCATTCACTAGTTTTATCCATTCTATATTTGACTTTGGTGCTATCAGAAAGGAGATCCGAATCAGTTCATTAACACACGCCTGACCTCAGCCAAACACGTCCTCGCTCAAAGCCTGCCAGGAAGGATAATATTTATCCTCCCTCCACCACAAAATAAAATGTTAATAATCCTACTGTCACCTTTGACACGCTGGAGACTTGTCGAGATTTCGCTTGTGGAAAAGAGACAATGTCCCTATTTATGGGCAAAACAGACACAGGATAAATGGCATTAGAAAAGCAAAGCAAGCTGGAGAGTTTGAGGCAAAGCAAATTAATAGCCAAGGGAAAAGGGCTCAGTTCTTGGCTGCTCCTGCATCACCCAGCCAGCAGGATGCAAAGGGAAGGCAAGGAAAGGGAACTGTGCTGCCACCACCTCTCCAGAGCGACCGTGGGGGCTGGAGAAGTGTGCCAACACCAACAAAACCCAGAGCTGCTCATGCCATTGAAGCCATGGTGGGCCAGAGCAGTTACCTGCCCAGCTCAGTCCCCACAGCTGCAGGCTGCCCACAAGGAGATGGAAAGCAAGGCACAAAGGCAGTTCTTCCCGTCACCTGTCAGCTCCAGTTACCAGGCCTGGTACCGCTGCATTTTGACGCATCGTAATGCAGACTGCTGTTTGTTTTGTGGACCCCTGGCTCCTGACAGGGTGGGTTGGTCTGCATGTACCAAGTCTGGCAGTTCTCAGCTTCATTTCTTGTAGACTAGTGCCTGTGCCATAGCACATAAAAGCACCTCCCATGAGTGGGCATTGAAAATACAACACAGGAAGCAAATCCAGCATAACCCTGAGCAACCCTTGGAGACGTTCTGCCACACCACCTCCACCGCGAGGTGGAACGCCAGCCATAGCCTGGGCATACGATTCTTAATAAATCCTGTCTGCCTACAGAGGAAAACATTACCCTGCCCATCCAGACAGAAATATCCTTTCTCAAAACACTACTCAAAAACCCCAGTTACCCAGGTTCATCCTTATAGGACTCAGTTATCCACGAGACCAATGCAGGTGTCCCGGCCACCAGCGGCCACACCTGCAGCAGCGCTATCCCCTGCGCACTGCAGCTGGAGGAGCTGCTTCAGCCTGCTCCGCTCATGTCACCTCTGCTAGCTAGGGCTTCCCTGCACGCCGCCCCATTCTCCATCCAGACGTTTTCTAGAGTTCCCTTCCACAATCCGACTTGAACATCGGATTGCATCGACCATTCTGTTCTGCTTCAACCTCACGGTTTCCCCTGCAGTGGTTAACTGATCGCACACCACGCACGGGAGACAAACGGGCACACTGCATGCAGTGCTGCTGCTGCTGGGGACCTGCTTCGAAGACTTGCCTGCCTACTGACCAAAGGTTAAAGCTTGGACTCAAGGAAATCAGCACCAAGAAGGCTGTGCAGAAGATGGTAGCCGTGGCAGTGATTTGTCTTTGAGATTCCCCATCTTGCCTCCCTTACAATTTGGAGCAATCCCCTGCGGCAGCACTTTACCCTCCTCCCCCTTTCACGCTTGCAGGAAGTCATGTGGGATCAAAATGCTCCACCAAAATCTCAACATTTTGTTCTGATTTTATTAGGAACGGTAAAGCAATATAAAACACGCTGAAGTTCTTTCAAAATGGGAATCTGTAACATTTCTTTGGGGAAGTGTCAAAATGAGATGAGTCAGCACCACTGGAGTGTTTTTCCCTGATTTTCTTCCAAAATGAAATTTCAGCAAAAGCTCATAATGCATCCCAATACTGACAGACCAGGCTTACAAGGGGAAATGCCCCGTTTGCACTCCTCTGGATGGCATTACACGGAGCACAACACATTTCTAAACGTCCTGCGCAACCCAGGCTTAGGGAAGGCACTTGTTATTGAAGCACGCTCATTCTTTATAATTTGCACTGTTCTTACATAAGCCAGTAAAAACAGGGGATTACATCCTGCTGTTACTGATTTTGGCCTCCAAATAGTCTCGTGCTTTAACAGACAAAACCCAGAGCTGACCCGATCCACCTGTGATGCTGACAAGGAGCAGAGCAGCACCCTCCTGCTGGGAACCTCGCCGTGGTGCTGTGCTAGGGACGTCCTGGGGACACAGGTCCCTCAGGAAGGCCCCAGGTGGGAAACGTGCCCACAAAGCCACACTACTACAGCACCCCAGCTCTCCTGCCAGCCCTCTGGGTCTGACGAGCAGCCCAGGAGGTCCTGCCAAGTGAGGTCAGACCCGTTTCTGGCACATGTTGATCACACTGCCACGTGTGCATCCTAACATCCTAACCAACCCCTGCGCCCAACCACTCACACGGGGGACAGGGAGCTCGTACTGCCAGGGCCCAAGGAGAGCTCTGGGGAGAGGGGTCAGCCAAGCAATGAGGGTGGAAGCACCTAAAGGGGGAAAAGTGACCACTTTGCTATTGATGGCTGTGTTTACAAGTCTCCAAGCTACCAGGCTGGTGTGCCAGGGCACTCAGCAGCTGTATTTTAGGAACATGCGGTGCAAGGCAGGAATCTGCTCCCAGGGCTGGCTCCCTCAGCACAACGGCTTGCCCCACGCCTCCATTTCGCTCCCTCCATACTTATAGCTAAGCCTGGGGACAGGAGGAGTTTTCCCAGTTAATGCCTCTGTTCAGCGAGGCTCCTTAAACCACCAGTGAAGAAGAGTGGATGCTCTGGAGGGAAATTAAAAGTACATTAAACTGGGCTCTCGCTGTGCTTTGCCTTCAGAGACATTTCTCTGTCTCTGCTGACCTGGCTCCCTAATGAGGCATGGAAAGCAGGGAATCCCCCCAGCAAGCCTGCAAAGTCTGCACAGAGGAGATACCCAGGATACCTGCCTGGCATATCTGCACTTCTGACTCCACCGGCCAGCAGAACTGGAGGTCAACCAGGAATTAAAGAAATGGCATCAGTAGAAGCAGTTTAACACCCCAAGCCTATTAGGGGAGATGCAGCATTTTTGTTTCCAGCCCCTGACCTTGAAACGATGTAAATAAGAGTGCAGCAACCCTAGAGGAGTTGTGGCGAAATAGTTACAGCATCACAAGCAGATTAAAAAATACAGTTAATATACATACTTCCCCAGATGCTTGTTTATTATTATGCAAGACATGTTTATTATGCAAAATGATAGAGCAGAATAAAAAAGCCGAGAAAGGGAAAATGAAAAGACACACTGAGCTCTTAACATGACTTGTTTTTTTTTTCAGTGCTGTTTAGACTTTTTTTTTATTGTGCATAATCATTCCCTTATTAGCAGGAATCTTTGAAGTGATTCAAGCTCTAATTTCAGCATTTCAAACTCGCAGGTTTATACTGTAAAACCGTACTGAGCCCTTGTAAGCGACCCATTTTTTTCCCTCTGTATTCCGTATCTCTGCTAAGGTTTTCTCAGCCTTTCAATAAATTATGTATCACAACTTGCCGTTTCAAAAATAATTAGAACTCAGAGTTAAACAACAAGGAATATGTGCGAGCAATACATTTCAGAAGAGAAGCGTTAGGCACTTGGGGCAAATCCCATCCCAGCTGCAGCGCCACTGAATTATACATACTGTACGGAGAGCTGCAATTTGGGTGTATTTGGAGTGATTGGGTGGGTCTGGGGAGGCTCTACAAGCCCGTGGTGAGCATCTGCTCCTGGAGAACCAGGCTTGTGCCTCAGAAAAAGTATTTCTCATGTGATCCTTTCCCTACACTACTGTGAGATTCAACAGGGGTGATGGAGAGCCGAGCTGGAAGGCTGGGAGCCAGGAGTGAAGGGACAGCTTCGACTCCACGGAGAAAGGTTACACCAAAGCAGGAATTAATTTGGTAGGGAAGCTATTAACTCCAGGCAGATAGACAGGAGAGCCTGTTCTGTGTCTCTGTTACAATCAGGCTGTAAAGTCACTGGAGCAGGACGTACCTCTTTATTCTGTGTTTCCCTGTCCTCTGCAACAACCGGCCTTTGGTCTCGGCTTCCCAAGAGCTGAGGCAGTAACACCCTGCCCTTCATTCATTCTGTATAGTGTTGCTTTGGTGTCAAATGCTAACAGGGGATCCTCAAGAGGGCTGCTTAGCTCCTGAACGCGGGTGCTGATAAAAACCTTTGTGCACCATCGGTGAATTTACAGCCACCCCACACCACAACAAACCTCAATGGGAAATCACCAGTGACTCCGCGAGCTTGCAGTGAGGACAGTGTTTTTGCATCCTGCTGTCTGCAAAGCCAGGTGCCTCAGACCAAGATGTGGTTTTCTTGCCTACTCAGCACCTAATTCCCCAGCAGACCTCAGAGTTAGAAGCAAGCTAGTCTGGAAAAAACCTCAGGTCTCGAGTGTAAGTAAACAACCCACAGAATTCATAAACAGCTGCGTCCCAAGCAAACAAGCTTTGGCATCTAATGCATGCAGGCCTGTAAAGCTGCCTGGGGATCTAGGGTTGGCTTCAGGCAATAAACCAACCCCTCACTGTCCCTGCCCATCTCTAACTACACAGAATAAATGCGGAAACTCATTGTTAAAGGTATCAGTGTGGCCAAGCACATTGGTCTAGGAGGGTACTGCATGTTTCTGCAAAGAGGTTTTTCGCTGAGTCTGGCTTTTGAGACCCCACCCAGCTCTGCTTTTGTGCTGATTGGCACTGGGAAGACTTCTTCCAAGGGCTGCTTATTCTAAATGCATTCGTTCAGGAGCGCATTGGCCCAAACTCAGAAGGAGCTGGCACAAACCATATCCAAGACCAGGCTGATAATAGCTTCTGGTTTGATCCAGGGCAGAGGATGTCAGCCAAGGTCTCAGCTGGCACACGCAGATTAAACTCCACCAAAAAAACCCAAACCCCACAGCGATGATGTGTTCAGCTACAGACACAGACAATCTGGGCTCAGAAGGAGGAAAAAATACAAAAAGAACCATTTCCCTGGACAGCTGCATTTTATCTGAAAGCAGTCCCAGGCTTGAGGGTGTTACAGCAAGTCCTAGCAGGGCTAGTCTGGGACAGACAGCAGGCGAGGCAGCCAAGCAGCAGAAAAAGTTCATTTATCAGTGGATCTGCGTGAGTGAACAGTAGCTATGGGGAATATTGACCCATTTTTCAAAATTCCTGAGAAAAGGCTGGGGACAAAGCAGGTACAAGCACAACAGCAAAGGAAAATGGCCTGAGACAGAACAAAGCTGTAGTTCAGGGTCTGCTAAGCAAGGGAATGGGGACGATGTTCCCCTTCTCCATCAGGGTGAGCAGCAGTCGGGTCCAGGCAGTGTGGCTGGGGGCCTGCTTGCCCCAGAGAGGAGCAGGCTGTCGAGTCCTGCCAAAGCAATTCCCCAGCACAGCCTTCGAGACTGACGCAGCCAGGCCAAATGTTGGCTTGGAGTGGGATCCCAGCCCCACAAGGAAAGCTGCAGCACCCAGAAGAGACTGCTTGGGTAGGCTGAGATTTTCTCAGCCACATCCAGTTGTTTTATAGGACCCTGGTCTAATCCCGTCTTTGGTGCTATGAGGGATTTGACCTGTGCTTGCTGCTCCTAACAGGCTTTATCCACAAGTTTTCTTCTTTCTTGCCTTGGGGTCTGCTCCAAAGCAGAGTGAATTTATCGATTTACTGTTGCAAGACAGAGACAGAGCCACCGGTCAATACAAGAAGAAAAGCCAGCCCAGGAAGCTCCATCTCCATGGAGCAGAGATGGGCCAGTAGCATCCATCTACTACAAACAGAAATCTTAAATCATGTTTACAAAATCAACAGCTTTACTCTCTTATTAGTTCAGACAGAGCTGAATGCCACCAAGCCATAGAGTGCAACGAGGTCCACTTCACTAACCACACTGGCCATCACGGTATATCCCTTATTAACCCTCCCATTTAAGCCAGGCACATTTGCTGGGAATAAGCAAGCTCCATTAAACCACCTTCATTTTAATACATGTGTGATTTGATGCCTTTTAGGATAATTCATATCAATAGCAGATATCTTTCCTGGATACATGGTCCTCCTGCTAATAAAATCTCTTGGCATGTCCCTCCTATCCTCTTCATTGCCTCACTGCTTGCTAGCAGTGTGCTAGCTAGCTTTTCCTCCGCATTGTCTCTAATCTCAGCTGTCCATTTCTTCTTTTCTCCATTTCTTCTTTTGCCAGAGCCCCACACTTCTCCCTCCTCTGCAATATTTGTTCAGAAAATGCTGACCCCCCAGTGGCTGTGGCTCTTAATGCCACACACTCCTTTCCTGCAGCGCTCAGGTAAGGGGCACAGGGGGCACGAGGAGCCCCAGTGCCCCTTCATTCCCAGCACTGCCCAGGTACAGGGCAAAACTTCAGACCCCTGTGACACTGTGCCTAGGGGGAAGCACGCCTGATAATGTAGTACCACACCACACTTGGCATTACCCCGATCTACCTACCTTTAGGACTTGATAGCTTTACAAAAAAAGGAGATTTTCATTGTTAGTAAACCAATGTAATTTATTTAGAGGCAGTCATTTATGTTTACTGGGCTATGAAAGAACAGGAAGCGTCTGGCATCCACAGAGATCCAGATTGATCTCTCTGTCTCTTTTTGACAAGCAGCCAGTTTTGAGACCTATCTCGCCAGGCATACTAACACATCGACTTGCCTTTTTCTACCCTGAGCTGCTGGGGAGAGAGAGCTTTGCTACCTCCCATGGGAAAGGGGGAAATCCCAGCCACGTGAGTGGTTTAAAACTGACCAGGAATGCAGATGGATGATACGGGTCAGGAAACACAGGTGCAGCTCAGCCTTTTTTATCTCAAGCTACTTGGATCATGATGATAGCAAAGAAAGATTCTGATCCCTTGTCAGTGACCTTGCAGGGGAAGCACCCCAAAATAAAGCCACCAAGAGCTTGCTGCACTGAGCACCCAACAAGGAAACCTAAAGCAAATTAATTGACAGCTACCAGAGGCATAAATCAAAGCTAGAGCGGTGGATCTATCCTGGTGTGCTTATGCATATCCTAAGTGGTAGCACGTTTCGGTGGTACCATTTTGTTACTCTACAAGCTACGAAGTGGTGTGCCTTTTTCAATGAATTAATTGTAATGACAAAAGACAACCCAGCACCGCTAGTGTTGTAAGCCCGCAGCCTCCTCTTACTGCAGGAGCTAGCATAAGCATCAGAACATGGTACAGCATCTCCTTGGGTCCAAAGGTTTACAGGAAGGCACGGATCAGACAAGTTAGGGAAAGGGACATTTCTGCCCCATGCGACACAGACTGTCATCCTTTCGGTGGTCCTATCTCCAATCTCACGTACGCTTTTAAAGCACAGCAAATGCCGAGACAAGAGCAGAATCATTGTACTGTAAATTTACACAAATGGAGATGAGATTAAAATCTTGCCTATATGCTTTAAAGATATCATAACCACAGAAATGAGCAGAGTATTATTAACTATCACTTCTTACTATGTAGAACTAGAGCAAAGTTATTTGAAGCATAAAAATTCTGGCAAAGGGCTGCCATATTTAATAAATCACTGAATCAATTATTCACTGTGAAAATCAATTACTTACTTCAAATGAGAATCTTATGAATAACCTCATGCCCTTTCATGCCATCTAAGAAAGTTATAGGGGAATTAGTCAGTAAAAAATGCCTCACTTATCTTTTATGTGCATTAAAAAGACCACACAAATACAGGGTAATTCTGCTCTGCCGAAGCACTCTGCCAGCAGAATAGTCCAGAACCATTTTAATGAAGTCAGTGTATTTCTGTGGATTTACACTGCAGTCAAAAGCCGACTATGACCCATTGGGGCACCACCCCCAACAGTTTTCCGGGTGCAATTCAGAAGCAATTCCATTCACTCCATCCCATTTCACAAACAGGAAACCAGAATACAACCCGCAAACTGTACAGCCTCCTCTACAACATGACCTACATTAGGTAACTCCTCAAAGGAGCACAAAGTATATCTTCACAGGTCAGGAAATATTACCACAAAACTCCGTGGAGACACTTTACAGTGAATATTGCATGGCTTTGCAGCAGCTCCCACCACTCCTGCTTTTAAAGGTTTTCCGATAAGTGACCGTTTTCACAAAAGCTGGCTGCAAGTCCCAGCGGGGTCTCCACCCTCCCGCCTACAAAACCCAACCATCCCAGGAGCCCAGAGGTGCCAGGTACTACTCACTGAGCTGTAGAGATATCCCTCAGCGTTCATGGCAACGTACAGACCTGCCTTCACCCCTTGGATTGCCACCACACGAAGACCCACAGGGATTAGATTGAAAAGGGCTGCGGAAGGAAAAGAAAAGCAAAGATTAGGCAGACATCACCCCGCGGGGCCGCCGCTGCTTCCCGCCCCACGGCCAGCCCGTACAAACCATAGCAAACTGGAAACAGGAAAGACCTGTAGCCACAGGGTCAATGTTGAAAGCAGATTTTTAAAAGCACTGAGCTTGTTTGCCTCCCAGAAGCCTAGATATACTATCAGGATGTCTGATCACTGCCTCTGCAATGCCAAGGGCTTGTACACATGCTCGGGCTAGCGTATCTTAACAGCTTTCTGTGGGCTAGCTGAGCTGTGTGCACATCTTTGCCTGTGGCAAACGAGCAACACAACTTAGTTTAGTTTACCCTGAAACAGATTTAAGCCTAGTCACACTTTCTTGCATTTGCCATATGCTAAAAGAGCACATAGACAGGGACCACGGCCAGAATGAGGCACCGTAACTCATCTGTGTGCCTGCCCCTGTGAGCCCTGCTATCAAAGGACTAAAGGCACTCAGGAAGAGATACTGCCCCGGTCCTGAGCTCTGCTTCTCATTCAGAAGCAGCACTGGGTAGGACAGAAGAAGACAAGACCTTTCAATACTCAACTTTACTGCAATCTTATTGATTAAAGCATTGCAGCCACTTCCTCTCAATTATTTATCTCACTGCTCGATTC
This sequence comes from Oxyura jamaicensis, assembly GCF_011077185.1. Classification (NCBI taxonomy): domain Eukaryota; kingdom Metazoa; phylum Chordata; class Aves; order Anseriformes; family Anatidae; genus Oxyura; species Oxyura jamaicensis. The sequence goes on along the minus strand of NC_048901.1, from coordinate 14,191,508 downwards.
CAAACAGACCCCGTGTCTCAGTGAGAGACCTTTTCCCTGAGCAAACACATTAATGTTCGGTCAGGCTTTGGTGCGTTTCTATCACAATGAGCTTAATGGGGAAAGGACTGAGAGTGTCGACAGGCTACACACTCAGACATTAGCTTGGCTTTGTTTCCACTGAGAACTGTAGGACAAGAGCATCCAGATGAGGCAGGACTCTTGGTGCTTCAGTTTGTGGAGAGGTCACTGGATGCTGCCCCAGGAGCTCGGGATATGGTGCTTGGCTCCTTGCAGCCAGTGGTGCAGACTGCAAGAGCTTCATCAACGTCTGAGGAACTGCACGATTTCTAAGAGGAAAAAGAGCTCAAAGGGTGCGGGTGGTGTAATGGGAACCTGGTTACCATGGAATGGAACTCGGTGGATTTGCTTACAGGTTACAGACAGATACCCAAAAAAAACATAGAGAACAGAAAGCAGGGTTGCTTGAGGTATCCGTCAGGTGCCCTGACTAAGCTGGTTTTAGGGTTATCTCCAAAAAGGGATTCATGAGTCCAGGTTTCAAATGAACACCTTTTCCTTTCCATCCTTCCTCAAGGAAGACTGGAAGACTCCCCTCAGGCAGCTCACTGGAAGGGAGGCACACCAAGGCTGGTGAAACGAACCCTACCCCCAGACACCATGCCTTTAAGCACCACGTTCAGTGCAATATCAAAATGTGTGCTTAAGTCTCTCAAAACCCAGTGCCTTTATTTCTGTGATTTCATGGAGGTGAGGGAAGGACTTCAGCAGTATATGGCAAAGTCCAGTGCGGGGACTAATCTGTGAACTACTGGAGCCGAGGACGGCACTGCTCTGATACTGTCCCAGGAGGAGATAAATGCACCTACTTGACTTTAAAGAGCTGTGCTACAGCATAGTTCTGCTGTTGAGCAGCTCACCAAAGCTTATATTTCTATCAGTCCTCACTACCATGAAGGTCTAAAACCCTCTGTAATTAACAAGTCTATTTATAAGTAATTCCCCTTTCCTAATTCCATACCCCCACCCCACACTGAAAAATGGAGCATATTACTGCAAATAATGAAACAGAATGGGCATCATCATTCATTCTCTACAGCCAATTTGTCTTGCACAGAAAACTTGTGACAGACCCCTCAAAGCATTCATTAGGCAGCGGGGTGATAACGCCCAGAATTAGGGGGTGAGAGGCTCCACTTGGAAGCACCCACCTCTCCAAACCTCTCTTTTCTGCACGCTGAGGGAGCACAGCAACAACCCTGTTGTGCTCTGCGTTACAGGAGCAAGGCCACTGCTGGTTCCCAAGCTCCCCTGGAGCCTCCTGCAGACCATGGCGGCGCCAGCCCCAGTCGTGGCTTTTAGGCATGGCAGAGCATCTCTGCAACATGCTGCAGAGCAGGGGAGCGAGTGGGTAGGCAGGCAAACAGAAGGGCACGCATCTGACATGGGTAACTGGCAGCCAAAGTCATTTTAGGAAGCAAATGTTTTCTTCTATTAAAAGCATTTGGGGGTCAATCAAAATTTTGCAAACTCTCAGAACTGTTTCTGCTCTCAAAATGGGAAATACCTTTGAATTAGTTAAAGCGTCTGTTGTCATTCTTTTAAATGGACATTTCATCTTATTTTGGAGCAGATTTCAAAGCTTATAAGCTTTGAAAATTCTGCTAATCCTGAAATACCAGAATTAGGGATGGGGAAGAGGACTAGCTGTGGTAGGGTAGGACTGTCCACAGGGTGTGATGTTAAAAAAAAAAAATTTAAAAAAAAAACTAATGCTTTTAAATCTTTCTGTTGCAAATTGTAAATTTTCTATGCCATATACAACTGCATGAGACAGACATGCTCTTTTGTTTTGCATGCAGAAGACAGAAGAATTAAGATGTGTGATGTCTGCCAATTTGCCTTCATTACACTTTCCCATCTCCACCCGTTCCTAGACTTTTACCTCGTCCTGCTCGTTGATGATCCTGCTTTTACCATACTCCATTTCTAAACCCTGCAGCCATGAGTTACGTTGTTCATCGTTATGTTATGGCCATTTATCAGATGCATCACATTTCTAAACTCTGAAGCATACTTGGCTAGGGATCCGAGCTAACTTATTACAGAACCGGAAGACCGGGGCAAGAAGTACCATATAGAAGATGTGGTCCATGTGCTCAGCTGATATAAATCAGTCAGAGAAGCTCAACTAATTTATACCCAACAAGGGCCTTTAATCCCCTGAAACTGCTTGGATTAAAAGAAAATTCTTCATATATCCCAATGCAAGTAAGAAGAGAAGCTGTCTTCATGCTTATATTAAGATGGCGTGCCTTTAGCCACATGGTGGAAGGAACAGATGTCCCAAGAGCTGTTTCGCGGGAAGCTGGCTGGATGCCCATTCAAATGCCATTAGAACTTGGCTCCTGTCCCCCCCCCCCCCTCTTTTCTTTAAGAGACAAGAAGTGGAAAATAAATGTCATCAGCTTCTCAAGAACATACGCAGAATGGGCACCAGATAGACCATTCATTTTATAATTGTTTAAATAATAGCAGTTCCTCTTATATAAATAATTGGGTTTTTATTAGAACTTTTAATTTCATCAGATGTATCTAAGGGACATGTCGCATCTCATTTTAAATGTTTATTTTGCCAGAGTAAACCAACCTAATGCATTCCACGAAGATTAAGATTCCTTTCATAACACTAGTTTGAATAGTCAGGGCATGGATTCAGCACGCAGAGCTGATGTATGGAACTGTGCTCCCTGGGCATTTACCTGTGTTAAGATGGCTTCTGAAGGGAGAACACACGGATTGCCATGCAGGGTGGCAAGGACCCTGTTGTAGCTATCAAGAGTGTCCTTCTGACACCGGATGTAAATTAACCAACCCCTCCCCAGGGACAGGGAAATACCAGTTAGCTACTTCTTGGTGAGTTTTGCCCTTCCACAGAAATACTGCACAGATTTGTGAATGGCTGGCCAGAAATCCTCTGGATAAATATTTTAAAACAAAAAATATCAGTGAAGTCTGCAGCTGTTTACTTGGATGAGTATGCTTTGACTTTTTTTTTTTTTTTTCTGGTCAAAAAATGATAAGTATAGAGGAATGGAAAAGAAAGAAAAAAAATAGCGTGCCTTTTTGGTCCTTCCAAAGTTAAAAATGTGATTTTGTTTTGAAGCTGTAACAGGAAGCTTCACATAATATAAAACATTGACTTAAACTGAAGATTTATAAAGGAGAGCAAGTGATCAAAAGTTAAATGAAACTGAATAAAGCACATTCTTTATTTCATTTTCAGGAGCCACATATAATCAGGTTGGATTTTTTTCTCTTCTAATATTCCCTAAGGTCAGGGGATGGGGAAACATTTGTCCTCTATCTTCTCTCAAAGACTTCAGTCCCCTGTATACGCACCAAACTCTCCAGCACAGCTCATGGCTTTGAGTGACTGGCTTGGCACATTTCAGCTAAGTGCCTCCTGTCCCACCAAGCTGCCAAGGCAGGGCTGCCACCTCACCAGGAGGATTGATGCTCTACAAGTGCCCTTCAGCCCATCTATTTCCAATTAAGGAGACGGGGGAAGTAGCTCCCAAGTTCTCAGCACCTCGCCGATCTGATCTCTGACATTTGACATAAATAAGAGTTGTTTGGGTGATTTGGTGCCAATCTCAGACTCAGGAGGTTCCTCCTGCACCCACTGAGGTGCAGCCAGAAGCAGCTTCCCTTGGCTCCCCTGCCAGCCTGAAATATTGCAGAACTGTCCCTACATTTTATTTCCCTCTGCTGTTTACCTAAATTCATCTCTGCTTCCATTTAAGCCCATTACTTTGTTGTTCGGTCCTCACTGATAGATGAGGGTAATGAATCCCTGTCATCTCCAGCAGCTCTTCGCATGTCGTTGACAAATAGGCCTCCAATGGGATTTTCTGCAGATTGAGAACATCCTATGTCTTCTTCCTTTTAAAAAAGCAGCTAATACCACCCAGCGCTGGGTCATTACTCACCTGCTAAAGCCCAGTGAGCTCATCACGTGTTGGTGCCTGCCTGACAAAAGCACAAGGCCAGACTTCTTGAAGGAAGAAGCCCGCTCAGTCCTTCACAGAGGTGTGTGCACAGGGGGTACGTGGGGGCTGGCTGCAGGTTCTCCTGCTCCAACAGGAGTTAGGGTTGTGATTGTAATTTGTGGCCTTCGTTTGTTAAGCACCAGCATGTGAACCGTGGGACTAAGACCTGGCACAGCATGCTTCCGGCCAGGTTTCTGGGGAATGCAGTCTTTTGGGTTGGTTCACGAGGGCTTTGCCAGCCTCTCACGATTTCAGTCACTGCTTTCTCAGAGCTCCTCATGTGTGCTGCTCCACACATGGTCCCTGGCCCCAGTCAGACTACAGCCCAACTGCATGCATTGTCCCCACCATGAGGACAACGGGGCTGAGGCAAGCCCCACAGACATGGGGCTGCATCCACCTTACACCCCTGTCCCAGGGCACCTTCACAGGACAATGTCAACGCCTTCCTACATGGGCTGCATCACTGCAGGCAACCCTCACCTGCAGCCAGGAGCCTGCCCTCCTGAAGGAGCAATGCCTTCAATCCAACTAGGAGCTTCTGTAAAATAGAGCAGCATGATTTGTCCCCAGATTAAGTAGGTTCTTCCTTCCACAAAGTACAAGAAGCTTGCTTCCATCAATTCTACCATAAGCATTAACTTTTGTTCATCCCTCGTAACGACTGGGAAGACACCTTCCACAGTGGGCAGGCTAGATGTAATGTCCCTTCAGCAGTAGCACAGAGAGCTTCAGACCAACTCACGACCTGAGTCCTAATCTATTGATGCAATTTGTGGCACGTAAGACCTGAGCTCTGGTGCCCTCTCAAAAGAATTCATCTAACACCTGTGAAATGAAGAGATGCTGTAGGAAACACCTTGCACTTTTTTTTTTTAACCTTTCAGTGAGCTTTGGTATGGAGAAAGCTATGTATTTTCCAAAGAGACATTGTTTTTTGTTCATTTAAATCAATATGGCTCCTGCACATGAGCATCGCTTTTAAACCTACATGGCTCTGCTGCACTTTGGTAACCTTTGACGGCCGGCACAAATCCAATCCCTCTGAATAGGGTTTTGGAAGAAGACCTCATTTGGAAAGGTCATTCAATACCCTCAGCCTTAAGAGTAGCCTCAAAGCACGGGCTTTGGGTGAACAGCTGGTTTTCTCCAGCCTGGAAATTCCTGATGCTTGCTGAATTTTTCAGGATAAAATAGTGAAAACAATTATCTCCTCTTCTCCTTGGAAAGAGAATTCCCCATATCCTTTGCCCACGTGGCATGTGTATAAATATAATCTCCTTTCTCTTTTGGCAGTAGTTCAAATCATGGGTTTTATTCTCCACCCCACCCAGATGGCAGTTACAGAATCGGGGCGGGAGGGAACAAGATGGGAGAGGAAACATATGAAATTATACAGGCAAGATTTAAAGGAGAAGTATAGATAGGAAAAATGTGCAGAAAACAGCTGGCTTCTTCCTAATTTGATCTTTTCAAAAATGAAGCTTCACAAGCGAGACCCACTAGGTGATGCATTTGATTGTAATTGGGTTGCAAAACAGGCTAATTTTTCTTACTGTAGTCGCTGTTTTCGTCCTTGGTCCCATCAATTGTACCATCTGGGTGCATCTGCAGGAAGTATTCCTGCTGGCTGAATAACCTTGTCACAATTCCTTTCAGCTGGGGTTCTGCAAAGAAAATAGTAATTACTATTAGATATACCAAACATGCAGCAAGTAGCAAGAGACCCGATTTGTGTGGTCCCCATTAAACCCTGAGTAAATAAAAAAGTGCTTGGCAGATAAGACAGCTTTCTGTGATTCCTTTCAAGAGTGGTTGTAAAATATTCATATAGACATACAGGGAAATAAAATGGAGATCAGATGAGGAGGTAAAATGCAATGCATAGTTGGTGCAGCATAAAGTACCAGATTTATGCAACACCGCTTCACTGGAAGTTACCTGCCAAATTCAAGTCTTTAGACACCGTACTGTTCAGAATATGCCACTCATTTCAAAGAAAATTTGTTAGCAACGTTGCAAAGAATTTGCTCATTTCTTATGCTGCCTGTGAAGCCAACTACCTTGGTTTCTATATTTGATCCACTATTACCTAGTTCCAGTCTTATGTCGATGAAGCTCCATTTAAACTGCTGGTATTACAGTGGTGTAAAACCAAAGTAACCGAGCGCTGAATCAGGCTGTGCAAGCCCAACTGTGTGGGATTCGGGGAGCAAAATTCCTAAAAGGAACAGATGCAAGACACCTCCAAAAACGACCTCTGAAGCATTTACGGGCACCTGAAAACGCCTCTGTTTTAAATCCCGTATGTTCCTCCCTTCCAACATGTGCCATACACTCTGGTGGGTGAGAATCACTCCTTGTCTTTAGCAGGGTCCTTTCCCAGCCCCATATACCAGGAGGCAGCCATGGGCTAGGAGCTCCCCTACCACCCCGGCAACGTTTTATAGCCATGCTGAGGAAGAAAAGGGAAACATGAGGAAAAAGCAGAAAATTTGGCTACGAGATAACTTCACCTGACAGAGCTCCGCAGTCTCCCTGCTGTCCCACTGATCAAACACGAATTAAGTGGTCAAAAACTCGGGATAAATTCAATTTTACCATGTGAGGCTTACAATTTGTCAAAGACATTGCTTCCGTAAGGCAAACAACCAGCTACGCGCGGAGGGGCAGCCACACGGGCTGGATGACAGAGATTTTCTTGGTGCGGTGGGAGGTCACTGCTCTGTGACCACCCACCAAAAGCAATCAGGAGCTCGTTACTGCTGGCTCAACAGAGAGGAAGAAAACCCAGCGTAGCAAACCAAAACCAAGTCAGCCTCCCGTCCTTCCTGCCCCTCGTGAGGCTGTTTAATAAGCCATGGTCGTTACGTAACCCCGCTCACGTTGTGAGCTAAGTGCTCCCATCAGGAGCCCCCATCTCGAGCGCTTTTACACCGAGCTGTCCTGCCTCCGTGCGAGGATGGAGCCCCCACCCCGCACCTCTCCACTGCCCAAATCCCCGCCACGGGCAGGGACCGTGGATGTGGATAGGATGAAGGTGCAAAGGGTTTCAGCTCCAGAGACCCCTCCACCGGCCAGAGGAGAACCAGGTCCTACTTCCCATCTACAGCAGCGTATGCTTGCCGCTGAATAAATCAGTGTCAGCTGGTTTCTCTGCTGGCTTAAACAAATGATTTCATCGCAGCCCAACTGTTGTAGGCTGCAGAAAAGGTTTTTCCCAGAAAAATTCCCAGCTCCAGGACAGTAAGCACACACTGGCCACCAAAAGATGATGTCAATCGAGCCAAAATATGCCAAATTGAGACTGCTTTGCTGTGTTCTCTCCAAAATGAAAGACCTGTTTTGTTGGATGCAGGAGCGTGATTTAACTTGCTTTTCTAACAAAGATGTCAAAGTGGAAGGAAATGCAAAGCTGCATCCTCAGGCACAGACAACTGCACTGCCCTCCTCGAGCCTGGCCCCTTCCCCCTTTTATCCGATACCACAACAGTAAGGGCGCTAACGGGCATTCCCTGGTGTAAGACCTGTGTTCAAGTCCCCGAATGAGCCTCAGCCTCCGGTTAAATTTTAATGTGTAAGCATTTTGCACAAAATGGAAGAGCTCCCAGCAGGACGGATTTAAAGACACTCCTGCAGCCTGAAGCTCTCTGTGTACTGGGGAAGGGGAAAGACCTTGTCTTAAAGCCCCTCAAGGATGAGAGCAGGGATAAAAACCAGTCCTGACCCTTCCTCCTTTGTTGGGAAGACAATTTAGACACAGGACAGAAGGCCTTTTTCTTTCAGGGCCCAAGCTATACTTTGATCATGCAAATCATTTTGCAAGAAGTTAAAAACCTCTCCCACCTAGGCTAAGTAGCCTACTGAGTAAAATACAAAGCAGACCTTCTCATCGTTAGTAGCTTCCTATCATCTTAGAGCTTATCAAAACAGCACCCGAGGTCCCGTGGGGCCCCACTGCATCCCTGCTGTAGATGAAAACACCGCTGTACCAGAAGGCTGAGTGTCACCACAGCAAGACGCAGGGTGAAGCCCCTGCATCCCTCTTTCATCACAGGTCTGACAAGCACTCAGCCAAGGTCTGACTCAAGCTTCAACAACCACCTTCTTCATAATCCTGGGCTTTTCTCAGTCAATGCCTGCCAAGAGATGGGTTGGAAGAGAAATCTTATCTTGCATGCACTTTTTTTCCTGACCTGGTTTTGCTGAAGTTTGAGGCTCGCTCCCAAACTCATAGTAAGCTCAAGGGGAGCGAGAGGGAGCTCTACGCCATGCACAAAACCACCACATTCTTCCCGTCCCTAATGCGGTCTGACAGCAGCAGTGTTCCCGTCTCTGAGCTGCACAGAGCCTTCTCTGCCTGAGCATCCCTGTTCCTGAAGCCCTACAGCACCAACAAAAGCCTTTTCCAGACACCAAAGGGCCAGAAAGCACTTGTCAGACATACAGGTCTCACCTCCTCTGGTGTCTGCGTTTCCTTGGGTCTCTCCTTACAGGTGAGGAAAAGCACCAGTGAGAAGCTGCACCTTTGGGTACCCTCCTGAACATACAGAAACAGCGCAGAGCCAGCACCGAGCTCCCCCCTCTATGCAGAGCACAGCCCAGGAGGGTGAAGGAGTTGTCTGGGCGATGCGGGATTCATCTCACCTAGCACAGGCTGCTCCCCAACACAGGCAGCACCTGACCAGGACTCCCTTTGCATCCCCCACCCCACAGGCACCCAGCTCCACAGGGTGCTGAAGCAGCCCGTGTTTCTCCATCAATTGCAAAGGGACCAACGCAAACAGCAGCAGCTGTGCTGGTGGCAGCTGAGGGGCTGCTTCACCCCCAGGGCAGCTCCTGCCTGACAGCTGGGCACGAAGTGGGGCACTGGGACTTGTTATTTGTGCCGTAAGCACCGTGCCTGGGAAGCCTACAGACAAAACTTTAGGTGAAGCTTGCTTTTAACACGGAACAAGGATGCACCCTTCTTTCTCCCCTCAGCTCACCACAGAGTTATTACTCGCAGAGGGGTGTGTAATCACAAGGTAGGATTCTTCCTGCTAGCCCTGAGGCAAAACTCAGCAGGTGGCTTTTAGGAGTCTCTCTACTGTTGTCATATGTTTTAGCATCACCTCTTTCCAGCTACAGTGAATGACATTTTATCAGTCTGCCAGCACTGCTGCACCTTATGCTACAGCAATCATGGTTCCTACACTGCCCTTTTTTTTTTTTTTAATGCCACAAACAGCAGGTCTCCTGGTCACTTCAGGACGGTGGGACATCCTGGTAAGTCACAGCAGAAGGCAGAAAGACAACTAAATAGGCTGAGAGCTTTCCACCCTTCAGCAACAAAAAACAGCAGAGAGCAGTCCTTCCTTACAGGCAATATTCCCACTGCTTCAATAAACGCTGGGGGAGAAGACAACCCTGACACTGTCTAAAATTCCCCTGGTGATACCGCCCCGGGCTATAATAAACAGGAGACAGAAACAAACCATAAAAAAGGAGGAAAAAATTGCAGCACAGCCAAGCACAAGCCCTCCCTTGACCACTTTCTTTCTGTAACTCACAGAATTCATCAGGAATCAAACTCAAATCCATTCTTTAACCTCATCATCACGTAGCAGTGGGAACTCAGATCTCCTTGCTTTTAAAGGAGCAATATGGCACAACACACTTGAGCTAAACCCATTCCTCCCACTCAGGCTCCTCCGTACATTCGTCTGTTCTGCTGCAGCTTTCCCTACAGAAATGGAACTAAACTAACATGGACAAGACTTCAGCTGCAATTTAGTGGCTCCCTAAAGACAGAGCCAAATATTTCAGAATGGGTTTAAGAAGAAAGTTATGACGGCCTTGATCTCAAAGTACAGACTGAGCACAAGAGACTTCCGTGCAGCATGTGCTCGCCGCACAGCCCCATGCTATTGGGATCCTCACGGGATATATAAAGGGATGTTTTTGTCCTTATTTTATAAGGCATACTATTAAGCTTTAAAATGCCCACGTTAAAGATCCTGTTCTGGCCATTCATATGCAGCCCTCCAGGGCTGGGGCACTGCAGAGAACACACAGCAGAGAACACACAGCAGACCCACTCCGTACCCCAAGGCAGCACGCTCAGATCCCCCCAACATGGCACTCCCTGAGGCACAGTGGGAGATCGTCCCCCAGAAACATCTCCGGGGACAGACAGAGCCACAGAGCAGACCAAAGAGAGTACCAGAGAGCAAGAGCTAAGCCATGGCTCTGTTCCTGGTCTGCAGCTTCTGTCAGACTGGGTAAAGACACAGCCCTCAGCTGCTGGTCCTTCTTAAACCAGTCCCCCCACAACCAACTCATTACACCCCCCCCGACCAGCACCCTACTTGTTCCCATTTCCCCAGGCCAAGCTTCCCAGCTTTGCATACCTTGCTTTTAACTTCCTGGCCCATCTGATACAGCTGAGGGCAACTAAGGCATGATCTGATTGCTAATCTCCTTGTCACTGCTTAGACGGTAATGCCAGGCTGGCGTTACGCGGTTCAGCTGTCCTGCTGCTGGGGCTTAAAGCCACCTCCATCCATCACGGGCTGCTGTGCTTCCTGCCGCTGTGCTGTATGGCAGCTCGCATCCCCCGGGGCTTCCCAAGGGATGTGAGGAGCGCATGGTGCTCGCACCGATCTTGTTTGCTCTCCAGGCATGCACTTGCCAGGGGATCGTACCGAAATCAGCTATCCAACAGGCACATCCCTCACCCCAAAATGCAGCCACTGCCAGAGGTACTTGCTACGTCCCCTAGCAAAGCAAGTAAGAGCTCTGCCAGGGTCACCGGGAGAAAAGCTTTTTTTTAATCAAAAATATCACCCTCTTTTTAAGGAACTCTTCTTTAATTTCTGCTGTGTAAGGTGAACACGGAGCTCCCCCCATAACTGCAAATGGAAATCACACAAGCGAGATGGAACTCCCCTACTGCATGCTGCAGGGGGGCTCAATCCAATGCAGTCCCCAAGCTTTGAGAGACCAAGGAATAGGGCACGGCTTTGGTTTCCAGCCCAGACTCCATTGTGGCAGGCAGCCTGCCACAGCTGCATGTCTTGCAGCTCACAGAACCCCTCTCATCGCTGCTGTGTGTATCCGAGGCTTTGAGCTAGGAAACCTGGGGGACTCAGCAAGACCCCGTTCACAGGAGACACCTGAATCTCAACTCGGAGTTAATGGCAGGGATCTCAGAGGGCTTTAATAACGTCTTGAAAAGATGAAGGGCTTAGTGACCTCTCAGGGATCGGAGCCACTGGCTCTGAGGACTCCTGCAATTTGCAGCGATGCTCTGGTTAGCAGGCAGGCCTCTACTGGAGGCTGCTGGTGCAGAACTGCTTTTAAATTCACTCCAGAAGTGCCAGAGGTCCTCTGTGTTGGCTACGGCTTAAACTCTGAACCTCCTGGGTTACTGTTCTCCGCACAACAAGCTGTCATGCCCCTCTAGCTCACACCAAGCAGCCATTTCACATCCAGCAACCTACAGCGAGGCAGAAGGAAGGCACCTACTAAGTAACTCTGACAGGAGCCTCACCAATTTGCTCTCTTTCTGCAGCAGGACAGGCGCTGACCCCTGCCTGCTCCCAGCACAGCAAAGCTGGCTGAGGCTCCAGCGGCAGGCTCCCAAACCTGGGGAAGGAGGGAGCCCCTCCTGTGCCCACCCGAGCCCCGGCTGGCGTCCCGCTGACTGTCCTGGTGCCTGTGCAACAGTTCTGCTGAGGATGGGACTGTAAACGGGGGGGCTGGAATGCAGCTCAGGAGTGTATTGCACCTAAGTGTATCTTAAACATTTGTTTATTGCAATTAAGCATTTTAGGCTGGAATTTACACATTCCATGATTCCCATTTTCCTCCTTTCAGGCTGCGGCTGTCATCATGGGAGGCTGATTTATGACTCACTGACTGCGCTCAAACCCGCACCGAAACCAGCGTTCGGGTCGGGATGCAAACTGCTTCTAATTTCCTCAGATTAACTCCGCATTGCAAGTGCCACCACGGAGACTGCAGCTTCCCCCCCCCCACCCCCCCCAAAAAGGACGGGTTCCAGAATCCTTAATAAGCCAAATGCTGCAAACGCACGCTGACAGGAAAGGGCACCGAAATCCCCCTTCAGAAGCACGGTGTTAATGAAGCCTCGTACGAACTCGGCACGAAAACGCATCAGCGAGCTCCATGCAGATTACTATGGTGACAGGCATCGGCACAGAACTCGGGGAGAGAAAGAAGATGAAAAGCTGCAGGAGAAAAACGTGTTGGGTTTTTTTCCCACCCAGGAGCTGCTGGGTTCTCTGGGGTGCTGGGAGCTAAGATGAACTAAGTGGTTTTCTCCAATTAAACGCATCACTGTCGGTGGAAGTTTAATGGCTCAGCTCACTACGATGATTCACCGAACCCACCCGAACGGGGAAGCTGAGGAATAACGGTGCTGGCAGCTGCGCCGGGAGCTGCTGCCCTTGCAGAGCAGGGGTGCCTCGCGACACGAGCTGCGACCACGGCGGAGCAGGAGCATTTAGCAGGTGCTGTGCACCGGTGTCTGGGACTGCACCTGCAGCGAGCCGTGCACCAGGCAGGTCGGAGCCTCCTGAGCCACGCGCGGGGCTCCTGGAGGACACTCCAACCGTGTCACTCGGGTGCGGAGGTAGGAAACCCTTTCTCTGCAAACAGGGCACGATGCCGCAAAGCGCTGAGCATTTTTGGCTCCCACGGGAGTCAGCGAGTATGAAAAAGCATGCAGGCGGAGGCAAGGAGGACATTTCCCAGCCCTATAAAATGTTTACCCATAGCCAAAATTCACAGTAAAATCGTTCTGAGCAGAGGAATGAACTCGACCACCAGCAGGGCCTGGAGGGACTGGGCAGTGCAGCCCCTAGCACCCCGAGCTCCAGGCTGGCGGGGGGCAAAGGAGCGTGTGCAGTGCAGAACGAGGGGGCTGCCCCAGCACCGGGAGGCTCCGTAGCAAAGCGAGGCATCCAGCTCCACCTTGCAAAGCTGCTCCAAATCGCTTAGGTTTAGATACAGCCACTCGGCTTAATGCATGGGTGCCTCACCCAGCCCACAAGGAGGATGGAGAGGTGTAACCAGAGACTGACCGATGGTAAGACATTTTTTCCCAAGGACGGTGACGCTGGGGGCACCAGACAGCTGCTCCTTTCCTGGTGGCGCAGAATGAAGGCCATGCCTAGCTCCAGTCCACCGTGATGACAGGGTTAGAGCCACCCTCCAATTACAGGGAATTTGTTTTGAGAAGAAAATGACTCGGGGACAATAGGGCTGCACGGCACACGTGTGTTTACTCATCTCAAGTGTAAATCTCCACCCAGGGCTAATAACTACGGAGAGCCAACCGGTGTTCCCAGGATGCATTACATGAAATAACAGGCTGCGCTGACAGGGATGGCCTCTGCAGATGAAGGACAGGCTTCCGAAAATGACATTTCCCTCACTCAGCAGGATGATGGGCTCACGTTGATGACAGCACCCATCAAAGCAATCACCTCTTGTCACTGTCAGTGAGTCACTAGAGCAGAATGGCACCTTGTAAGCAAAAAGAGCATCCAGAGAAGCGATTTCCTTTCCTGTGCTGATGTCTGCAAGGAGGAATAGTAATTAGCCCTCCGGCACTGAGCACAGCTGCCTGCCCGCACCCCTCTACCAAGGAGCAGACACATACAAAGCCCTGCACGACGCCTGCTTCGGGCTACAAAGCCGAGAGCCTCCAGAGAAAGCTACTGCTCCCTCACAGAGGAGGTGGAAAGGGAGTGTTTGCACCACACTGCTGTTCACGCGAGCCCTCCCATGTCCAGGGCATCAGCTCTGTATCAGGGATATTAATACAAGCACGAGGCAAGGGGCAGAAGGAGTCACAGAAAGCACTGGAAATGAGGGGTGCGGCCACGGGGCCGCTGCTGCACGCCTCTCCCAGCCCACCTCTTCCTAGGAGCCCCTGGGCACCAGATGGAGGCAGCAGCTACCCCGCAGCTCACTCGCTCCCATGGGTCTTGACCCCGTGTGACAGCCACCTCGGGTCCAGGGCTCAAGGCAAAAGAGGTCCCAGGTCTTGGTTCAGTTCTCCTAGAAGGCAAATGCCAAACTAGCGTACCGGACACATGAGCTACCCCCCGTGAGCAGTCCAAGCACACAAGCATAGATGGCCCAGCCACCCCAGCACTAAGGGCCCCAGAAACGTCCCCAAAGCCCACCACAGCTGAAAGGAATGTGATGACAAGAGGTGGAGGACTGATGGCCTCGCTGCCACCAGTTATTTTGGCACAGATTTGCTGCTGTCTACCTCTGGGTGAAATTATTCAGCTGAATACTTTAATTGTTCAAAAACTCCGAGTAAGAGCAGCTGAAGCTATACACAAACTCCATCTCATTAACGGGGAAAAAAGAGATCTGAAAAGGGTAAACGTTTTGATTTTTTTCTTTTGAGACAATGTTTTCTTTGGAAACGCGATGAAAAAAAAATAAGATTTTAAGAGTTGGAGATGAAAGCCAAAGTTTCATTTTAAGAAGAATGAAATATTGCATTGGATCTGAATCCCCTCCTCCCCGCAAACTTCTTCTATTTGACTACAGAGCTCAAAAATCAATTCTTCATACAGCTGCACTCCTGGGTTTATTTTCCTCTCCCCCAGGACATGGTTTGTGTTGCTGTTGATCCAGTGTGTTTCAACAGCAGTCAAACTTTCAAAACATCTCCCTTTAAAGTGCAATCTTCTACACCTTTATTGACTCCTGCTCTGATGAGGAGAAAGCCAACGCCTGATAGGAACTGAAGGCGTGAAGGAGAGATGCAGGGCTGTTCCAGGACTTAGGCAGGGTGAGCCTTCTTAGGTAAGGAATTAAAAAAAATAGAATTTTAAGGGACCAGAAGTTGTAGCTAAAGCTCCTAAGCAGTTATTTTCCAGCACAGTCGATGCCTTGGCCACCAAAGGCTAAGGCAAGCTCATAAGTATGGACAGCAGAGAGCACAAGAGATATTACTTATTAGGAGGAAAACCCTGCAATTATTCCTGACATATTGTGTAATTAGCCAAAATTACAGCATATTCACCCAGAGTGAAACGGAGGATAGCATAAACATTATGTGTGAGCCCACAGTCAGTGAGTGCATTTCACGGGGGCACAAACGTGACCCCACGAAGCAGCCACGCGTGAGTCCCTCCACGGCAGCTTCTCCCCAGCCTGCGCCCACCTGTGCTGGCTCCCAGGCAGCTCAAAGAAAGAAACATCGGGAGCAAAACCCATGCTCCTGTGCTGAAGTAAGATTTAGCAATTAGGCATCACCCCAGCTATGTTGTCCCCAGAGCGTGGTGGGAAGGCAGGCTCAGACGGTGATGCCTGAGATGCTGCTGCCTGCACGCTGCTGGGCTTTGCTGCCTGGAGCTGGAGGAGGGAGGAAGAGAAAAGCAGCTCTGCCCGCTCCCCATGGTTGCAGAGCCTCTCACCCTACAAATGGGGATGGAGGGGGAAAGGGGCTCCTACAGGGCCTTGCGTGACCCTGCGGGACCTCGTCCTAAGGAGATGTTTGATGGGTCACAAATCCTGGGCAATTCTGTGGCAGCACTTTGCTGCTTGTAGTTAGAAAGGCTGTGTTTTGGTTTCTTTACTCCCATGTGCAACACAAAACTTCTTCGCTGTGAATTTGTCAGATTTCTTCCTGGTTTCCTACCAAGAAGATTTACGTTGGTATCAGGAAATCTTTCTACCAATGCTACCAGGGTAGGACCTAGAATCTGCTCCATGGGTTAAAAAACAGGGTAAACGAACACCTGCCTGGGGGATGTACGCCTGGTTTCAGTGCAGGGCTATGGCTGGACCAGCCAAACTCAGGGTCCCTTTGTCCGGTGGCATTATCACACTTCTGTGCCCCAAGTTTGTCAGAGGGCTCCACGGCACGGTCCCCTGCTCCCTCACCGCGAAGTGCCCCCCACAAGGCCCCCATCGCTAACAGTCCTAGCCCAAGCTGAGCAGAAGCCATCCCTGCTGTTCACGCCTGCCACGGCGCTGTGATCTGTGCTATTCTCAGCTGCCGAAGCTCTCCGCTTCCTCCAGCCACCCGACAGGCCTGAAATACCGCAGAAATGCCAAGAAGCCCCTCACGCAACCAAAACACACTATGGAAACGCCTACGTCGCGCTTCCACTCGGCTCCACAAGCTCAGAAAAGCAAATTCAGTAAAATAGAAAGCGGACAGAAGATGCTCTGAACAGGGGCTGAGCAGAAAGAAGTCCCTTGAGGTGCTGTCGATGAGCCCTGTGTGGTCACTGGGTGGCAGCTCAGGGTCCCGGTGTCACCGCGCAGGCACGCAGTACCAGCAGGCATCAACGTCTCCTGTCGGAGCACTGCTCCTCCCGCGCTGCCTCAGCGTTTCTCCAAAGGGATGAGAGGCGTTAGACTTCTTTATTTAACAGGTAATGAGCCTGGCATGCAGAAAAATCAAAGCTAGAACCAGTCGGGCTGTGTTTGGAGATTTTCTTTTTTTTTTTTTTTTGCTCTACTGCACTAATGCAGATTAAGGCTCCCTGTAGCAGTTTCCAAGCGTTTTTTGACCCAAAATTATGATGTTACTAAATTTCGGCAAATGTTACACAACACCAAAATGTGCATACAGAAAATGTGCTGCTTGTGACACTCTGCCTTGAAACAAGATTACACTTCAAAGAGCAAGAGAGTGCTAAAACCAGCCAAAGCCTGCCGTGCAATTCCAAGTCCTCTTTCCTTCCTTCTGCTTTGTGGAAATACGCTTTGTTTACCTGCACAACACTTGTAATTTACCGGTGGAGCCAGAAGATTCCTTCAACCTACCAAAAACGCTTGTGGTTTTGGAAAGCCAGCACCCGCTTCTCTCCATCTGAAGCTCTGTTTTAAACAGGGAGCCGCTGAGTGGTGCTCTGAGGTTTGTGCCTTGCTGCAGACACCTCGCTCCCCATGTCGGGCAGCCCCAAGGGTCCCAGCGAGACAGGGAAGTTCGCCACTCACCCTGCTGCTGGCTCGGGAGAGAGCTGTAAGCACGGAGCTGTCTCCCCAGGGATGCATGCGCTCAGGATGACACAATGCAGACAGAGCAAAAAACAAAACCCTGCGTGTCCAGCAGGTCTCTGGCTGCAGCTCCTGCTTCTCCGGCTGCCCAGGAGCCTCTCGCCACATGGGAGCATCCCGAACTTCAGCTGGGGGTTTCTCATCGCTCGGGAGCTGCCAGCAGGCTCTAGTTCTAAAATCTAGGATTTATTTCATGGAAAGCAGAGATGAATTTTTGTCAAAACAAAGAAATAAAACTAACAGATGAAATGTTTAAAGACGTGGAGAAGGCGCTGAAGGAAATGAAATAAAAGCCAAAATAAATGTTTATGAGTTGTAAATAACGATGCTGTGTCAGCCGGCAGGCAGATCCCATCCTGAAGAGCAGACAGCCAAGCTACGAGAAGCCAGCAGAGCACCGGCAGCTGTACCGCGAGCTCTGCCAGCCCTTTTAGCCACTGTCACAGGAAATCCCCACTGGAGCATGATGTCGGTCCCCGGAGGACGCATGCACGAGTGGCTGGAGATCGATAACTGAGACGCGAGGTGCTTGCAGCCAGCAATTAAGACCCAGATCTGGGTACAGGAGCCGTGCCAGGGAAAGGGCCAGCCCGGGGCGGGGTGGATGGCCCGATGTGTGCGACTCTTGCATCTCCTGTAGGCTCTCGGGTCCCCGGGGAGCCAACACTGCTGTGCCTTCTTGCTAATTTCTCCCTGGTTTTCAATTTTCCAGAAGACGTGGACTGGCTTTTGGCAGCCTGGCTTCGCTTGCAGCAGCCCCATACAACTTGACCTTTTGCAAACAGTTTTGCTTTGGGGAATGAAGAGAATGTATTTATTTGGCAGGTCTGGCGGGATGGGTGGCAACTGCTAAGAAACTATCTGTGCAGCCAGCAAGGGGAGGGGAAAGCAAACCGTGCTGTTCTAGATAAGTATCAATTAAGTGAGCATGTTCCATTAACCCCAAGGCTTGGCTCCTTTCTTCCCTCATTTCCAACAAAAATGCTTAAATATTTCTAGTTTTCTTTTTCTGAGAAAGGAACATTTAAAAAAAATACATCTTTCTCCTGACCGCAATCAGCTTTCAGCTGGGAAAGAGGAGCAAGTAACAGAATGATGTTGCCTCTCAGTGGATACTCTGCCTGCTCACAGCAGGTAGCTGTTCACTGGTCACACATCCTCTACACGGAGCACGCTGCAGGAGGGGAAGGAGTGCCCCAGGATGGTGCTGAGGTACGGGGGAGCAGCTCCATGCTGCACCCACCATGGTGGCTGTATCGAGCCCGGGATCTTCATCCTCACATCCAGCCCCCTGCCGCTGGAAGCAACCAGCCGCCTCACGTCTCCCCTTTCTGATTTCTACCAAAGGAGCCAAGCGCTCCCTGCATGAACACTACTGCCTCCTCTGAAGGAAGCATCACCTGGGCAAAATCCCCCCTTCCTCCCATGAACAGCTGCAGGCACAGCAGAGGCACGTGCAGCTGGGAAGGGAGAGGAGCTGCAATTCCTGCCTGCCACCCTGACCCAAGCCAGGGGCTGCAGCAC
The DNA here is from genome assembly GCF_011077185.1 of Oxyura jamaicensis. NCBI lineage: Eukaryota > Metazoa > Chordata > Aves > Anseriformes > Anatidae > Oxyura > Oxyura jamaicensis. The sequence continues at coordinate 14,172,888 of NC_048901.1, read as the reverse complement.
AGCTCCACATCCTCCAGGCTCTGAGCTCTCCTGGGAGCAGCACGACCCCTAAGGCATCTCCTTGCAGGGACACCAAGCCACGCCAAACCTCAGCTCCTGTCAAAGCACAAATGCCCATGTAAAAATAATTTATTCCTGGGATCCCTGCTAGTGTTGTTCTCTGGGTGAGGCGCACAAAGCACGTCTGGGGCTCCGGTGCAGCTTTTAACCCAGATGCAAAGTGAAGCCAGCCTCCAGAAAGGCCGAGCTATTTCAGGATTCAGCTATGTGTCAGGACAGAGTAGAAGATAAGCAATAGATGTAGCAGTTTGCCTTATGCTCACGAAGGATAATGTATGAATACAAAGAATTCCATGTTAGCTAGGCAATAGAGACAAACCCGTATTGAACTGGAGAGTATAAAGATAGCTTCCTGACGGACTGCAACGCGTGCAGCCCAAGTACAGAGCTATCATTTTGATGCAGGGTACCTCACAGGACACTTCCAAGAGTAAGGTACAACGATAACGCAGCCACGGCAGTGGTGCTGACCAAGAGCTGGAGGAAATGCAAACGTGCAGCCCTTCTGCCAGCAACACGGGTTGTGCATTTAGGGTTAGCCCTCCGGAGCTGCCTGCCCTGAACTGCTCTCTGCTGTACTCTTGGTCACCTTCTGCCAAGCCACACAGTTTGCAAATACGAAAGGGATGTCAACCCCTGACACGTTTTGCTTAAAACCCTTCCTTTGGTTTTAATAATAAATCACAGCTTGGCTTCAGCTGTGCAGTAGAGAAGTCCCAGAAACGGTGTGCACGTGGCTGGTCAGAGGGACAGGTCTCATGGAACAAATGCCAGAGGGACGGAACAAATGCCTACCTGGCCACCGTGTTATCTGCTAGCTCCTGGTGTGCACGTTTTGGGAGGGGAAAGAAGGAAAACAGATAAGCCCAAGAGGGTTTGCACTTGCTCCTCAACACAGTGAGGCTCATTACCACGTTTGTCTCTCACAGGAGTGAGATTCCTGCAGCCTGCTCAGCTCCCGTGGTTGCTCTGCGCTCCACACTGCCCGAGTCAAGCTATTGAATTTTGTTGTAATAGATCTCTTATCTGTTAAAATATGCAGTATCTGGTCTGCCAAAATTATTCTAAGTTCATGCTGAATTCAGCAAAGCAAGCAAGGAAGGAAGGAAGGAAGGAAGGAAGGAAGAAAATCTTGTCTTCATTTTATATTTTTGGAGCTCAAGCTTTCATTTTTTTATTTCGTAACAGCATTTTGTTTAAAAGCATACCTGAAAATTAAAGAAAAATCCACATATAGAATTCTCCAAATGCAATTGAACCTTTTTTTCCCCTAAAACAAGATAGGTCAGTCAATGATAAAATGATTTATGTGGATCTTTTATTCTATGGGGAGCAAAAATAATCGCTCATGGACCTCTTTCCCCCCTGACTTTTCCATTTGGCTGGTGACAGAGGAATCACTCATTCGCATTGCTCTGATGGGGAACCTCCTCTGCTGGCAAATCATTCTCACCGCTCCCACAAGCACAGCTACCCCCGAGGCCGTAGGGGAGAAAAGATACCCATCCCTCCAGCAGCTTGGATGGCTTCCACAGATTGTCTTGGCATCAGCGGCGCCCAGCGCAGAGGCAGCGCCGAGCGGCTCGCTGAGTGACACACTGCCCTGCCGCCCGTGCTGCGAAGCGGGCTGGCAGCTCAGCTCTCCGTGCTCTGGAATAACCCCGCAGCCTCCTCTTCCTCCCCCATGTCAGAGCCGCAGAGCCCGGGGGTGCTCCCCAAGCTCCCCACCGCAGCTGAGCGCAGACGCACGCCGTGACAGTCCCCACGTTTGGGAGTCACGAATGTGTGCGGTGCCACCCCCAGGGCTCGGCTGGAGAAAACGAAGCCTCTTTGCCGAGCTGTCACGATCAGGAGGGAGCCTTTTTTCCCCCCTCCCGATTATTTTGGCATTCGTTAGCACTGGGAGGCACAGAAGGACCTTCAGGCACGGGCTGACAGGCTGCCCCAAGCGAGGAGGGCACGTGTCCTGCAGCCCGTGCCCCTTCCCCAAGTGGCCGGCCACTTGGCGCACACACCTTCATCCAGCTCGTGCTGCCGAGGGCTCTGCGGGCAAGGTGATGCCAGCATTTCCAGCCCCTTCCATTGCCCCACTCCTCAGATGCAGGACAGGAGAGGCAGACAAGGGACAGTGCCAAATCCTGTAGAGCATCAGGCAGAAGAAAGTGCTGGGCCACCCTCGGCTGGGTGCACACCCAGACACGCTGTACAGAGCAGCGCTGGGATCCTGAACCACCCTACAGGCAGCAGCTACCTGCTGAGTTAATTCGCACACCGGAGGGGCCAAATTCCACAGGTTTGCCAGGAACAGCAGCTCTTCTGAGATGGACGGCTACAAAAGCAGGCAAGGACTAGGACAAATTTGATGGGGAACTAAAAAAGTGCTTTTGCCATGAGCTTCAATCATCATTTTCACCATACGTGAAATCAGAAAGGGCTTCAGGATTTAACTCGGGGAATTTAGCAGCTTACAGAGATGACAGACTTATCAAATGTTTTAAATGAATCTCTGAATGAACAAGGTCCTTCTGTGCCCTTCAACTAAAGTTGTTCTCATATTTTACTTATACTGTTGCAAAAAGATCTACATATATATACTTTAAATTCCGAATCCCCATGTATTATTCAAACTGAGAAATGCCGCAAAGGGAAAACACGTTTTAAGTTACTGCTGCTTCTTTTTTTGCCTTTTTTTTCCCCTACGTATGAGCCATTTCCTTCACTTTGGAAGAAACCTTTACATCTCCTTAAGGAAAAGCATCCTTCTCCTCGAGGAACACAAAATATATATCAGACAGAGAAAAAAAAAAAAAAAAGGAAAGAAAAAAACAGGTTGTTGTTCTTCTTCCTGGGGGAAAAAACCTGTTTGACTCTAAGCTCTGCATTCTGAGCTGGAAACCCTCCTACAGAAAGGATGCCTGAAGAGACAGGGACGATGCTCTGCAATGGCTGCTGCTGCCTGACCCAAAGGTGAATTCAAACGTCCCCTCCCTGAGGAAGGGCACCCCTTCACCAGGCTCTGCTCGGACAGACCTGCCGCCCACCATCACAGACGCTGTGCTCGCTGCCCCAGCCTGCTTCCCTCTCCTGCAAGGCTCCCAAACTCAGCAAGCTGCTCTGCAGCCAGGCCGTGATGAGAGGACAAGCCCAGCCCAGCTCAGAAGGTGACCTCAGAGGTGCCCTCTGCCTCAGAAGATGAGCCATGAAGGAACAGCCTCAGCTTTGTGAGCAAGCTGGACCCACCAGCCCAGGGCTTCCAGCAGCAGAACTACAAATCAGCTGAGGAGGAAGCATGCCCGGCTGCTTTAATTCAGCCATAAAGAGGATGCAACTTCTTTGTTCAACCATTTGTTGGCTGAGAAGCTGCTTTGTGTTGTCTTCTGCGTTCAGCTCTCAGATCTGTCACTCTCTGCATAAGAGCATCTCTACATCTCCTGAGCCTGCACCAAAAAGCCATGCCATACACTGATTTCCTTTGAACCCTCCATCAAGTTACCACAGTCTGAACAAAATACATACTTTAATCTTTTCTAGATGTACTTTATACATATAGCAGTGCAGGTGGTCTTCAACACACACATATTTTGCTTGACACCTGCACCACTGCTGCCAGCAGCCTGTATTAATTCACAATAGTGGGATTAAGCCGAAGCGTCCAAATTTCCAGCGGAGTCCCTCAGACTCAGTGTCCTTGTTTGGCCTGGCTCAAAGTGACAAGCCATGCCTTAGAGCCAAGCACATAAAAGAGAGAAAGAACATAAGAAAGGGAGACCACGCGCAGGAGAGCTGCCTTTGCCCGTCGAAAAGGCAGACGAACCATGTGCTGGTTTTACAGCACGGTGCTTACTGCGACCGACGAACGAGATACTTGTGCAGTCTGTTTTCCCTAGGCACTGATAGCTTTGGTTATACAAGACGCCCCTGCATGGACCTGCTCCCCCACAGCTTCCCAAAGCCCACAATTACTCATGCCCACCACCGAGCCAGCCTGAGCTTGTCCCAGATGCGAGTTCTCCCCGTACGGGAGCGGGAGAATTCCATCCTCACTCTGCACAAGCTGTGAAGCTGAGCACAGGGTGCCAGCTCTGCTCGCACCCATGCTTACGGAGTGTTGTAGTTACAGCACTGAGTTGCACATCATAAACATTTAACCGACGTAAGCCCCCAGCACTACTTTTACAAAAGCCAAGAGCAGAGGGGACACGAGCCCCACCACACTCCATTTCTGCAGCGATGAACGTTGCTGTGGCTCCACCATTGCCATCTCATGAGCAGCGGGTTGCCCAAAGCGTGGCGTGCTGGAAGGAGCATCGGGAATTAGGTCTCTGTGTCAGGGAACTGCCCCGTGCCTTGGTTTCACCACCTGTAAAACGGGGAGAATGCTCTCTGTTTGGCAGAGCCCGTTGGGTACCACAGACGTAAGTCACTCTGAAAGCTAAGGACTGGGTCGGGTACTCCCTACAGCTGTAAAGCAAGGGCACGTTTAAGAAGGCACCGGCAGCTCCCCTCGCAGTGCACCACTTCCAAATGGGATTTTAGCCCTTGTGAACACGGATGTTTCTCACGTTCCTCTCACTGTCTTAGGAAGCACTGAGCCAGCATATCATTAAGTACACATAATCACTGGGGTTGTGGGTCACTGCACAATGCATGCACATTCCTTAAAACCGTTTCTATTCATTTGCATGTCATTTTCTATGCACAAGAGCAGCTCTGCAATGAATAAGTAATCCGGCACAAAACCCTCCCTGAATAAACAATCCGAGCGGCAGCAAACCCGGCGGCACGCTGCCTCCTGAGCCACACACCTGAGTCCAGGAGCAGGGTGTAACGCTGAAACAAGCCTCAACTTAAAAGGCTGATGGCAGGAACTAAAGCAGGGAGTGTCGATAGCCTATTGAAGGCCAGCTGACATTTTAAAACCAATTAATTTATCTTCATTTTTAATTTTATCAAATGAATACAGTGCTGGTTACAAGTGATGGACTGACAGCTCTGAAGACCAAACAGCTCTATTTTTACAGCACTGACTAGCATTGATCCTTCTTCTGAGTCAATAAAAAGTCTTCTTTAAATCACTCTGGTGTGTAACTTGCTAAACACCTTCCTTATCAAGACAGTCCATGCAAGTCGAGGCAGTTCTTAGATTTCAGCGATTCTTTGCAGGTCTTCAGTGAATCCAAGGGAAGCAGAACTGGACCCGTGCAGCTGGGAGCACTGTGGTAGGGCCCATAAAAAGACTCAGCACTTACATCCCACTGCAAAAGTCACTCAAACTGTGATGTGACAAAGCGTCTTGGTATCTAGGAAGCAGGTCTGGACTTCCCACCCTCTCAGTCCTTGGCCTGAGAGACATCACTCAATAGCAAATGGAGATGGAGAGGAATGAGAAAATTCATCAGCGAGACTCCCAGGTCCCACTTTTGATCCTACAAAGAGTGATTCTTGAGACAAAATGACAACACTTTTTGGGCAAGAGCCATTTTTTGGTCTGGACTCACAGGGTAATTAATATGGAGGATGGCCCAGCAGGCTACCACTCACCATAATATGAGGGAAAAAAAGGCAACGCGTTTCTTTCCCTTTGAATATGTCAAGGCACACTATATTTCAGATATTTTATAGCCTCTTTTGGTAATTGCTTTAAAACAGACTGCTAAAAGAGTCTGGTTTTCATAGCCTAGCCCATTGCAAGTCTTGAAGCACTTGGCTAGCTAAATGCAATCCCTGCCCCACAGCCTGTGCACCAGGGATACTGACAGCAATGCAACACCGTCATTTTCTTTCCTCTTTATTGACAACAGTGAGAGTAAGTGACCTTTCACGGTGAGCGAGAGGCTTTCTGCAGGTCAAATACCTCAATCCACAGAGCAGAAGAGCAGCCATCAGCTAGCTCTGACACCTTGCTGCAGTCGTGACTGAAACACTTCAGATGTGGAAATGAGGCTTCACGAAAGGATTAATCAACAAAATATTAATGTATAGGGGAAGCATGCAAGGACTGCACAAGTTGATGGCACATCGTAAGAGATGAGTAAACAAGGATCACAGCCTTTTAACCACGATACTAACAAACACCTGAGAAAAGTACCTGTTCCTAGCAGCTTCTCAAATCAATCTGTGTTGTTTTTCTTTACCTTAGTGGTGGTTTATAGCAGTGGAAAAATAAAGGAAGAAGTAAATAATAATCCCACTGAGAAACCACGAAGGGCCTTCTCCTGCCAGGTACTGAGTTCTCATGCCTACCAAGGACACCTGAGAGCACAGAGCACCGCTCGGAACCAAAACTGTGGGTGGTGGTGGGACTTCATCAGGGAAATGTGAGCAACACGTACACCGGGGCTGAAGTTTTCCACAAGGAGCCACGACTAAGCACGCACACACACATGTACAGAAGGATAAAGGGAAGCAAGGAGGAGAAGACAACCCCAAAATGCATTTCTAGGTCCTCGCAAGCTCAGTATTAGGTGCAACAGTCATGCAGCTGCCATCTGGAAAGCTTTCCGAGCTAATGAAATTCCCCATGCAACTCCGCTCAAGAAGTAGCACTTGATGGATCTAGTTATCAAATGGCCACGATTCTAATTGATCCACAGCTCATCGATTTCCTTGTCACTATGCAGAAATTAAGAGCAGGCTGTTGAAAAAACGCACCTACAGGGAGGTGGAAAAATCCAGTCCTGGGTGAGGCCACCCCGACCCAGCCGCCGGCTCTGTCTTGCCGGAGGACCCCTGGCGCTCGCAGTCGGAGCAGAGGCGGAGGGATGCTCGGAGGGGCTCGGGGAGGAGATGCGCCAGGACCCCGGCGAAAGTTGGGCGCGGAGCGAGCCTGTCCCCAGCCGGAGGGGGGGGAGAGCCCCCACCCCGGGAGCTGCCGGCTCCGGGGGCTGCCCCACGCCTCGGAGCGGGTCCCCAGGGCCCCGATCCTCTGTACTCACCCGGTCTCCTCCTCACCGGCCTTTTCCTGCCGCTGCAGAAGCGCACTTTGCTGAAGACCCCCAGAACGTGCCTCTCGCACAGGGAGCGCCCGTCCTTGCTGGGGCTGGAGCGGCGCTTGGAGGCGGACACCCGGTCGCTGTTGGACTCCCTCGCCTGCCGCTTCTGCCGGATCAACGAGCTGGCGATAGCCGCTGCCATCGCCGCTCATGGGCCCCCCGCGCCTCGCCAAAGCAGCTCCTCTCCGCTCCGGGGGGCGCCGCCGGGGCTGGCCGGGCGCGCTGCGCCCCTCGCCCCCGGGGGGGAAAGGGGGCCGGGGGAGCCCCGCTTAACGCGCTGCGGCCCCGAGTCCCGGCAGCGGGGAGGGCTCAGCCGGCCAGGCGGAGCAGGGAGCCCGGGCTAACAACCATGGCCGGCCGCCGGACCCCGCCGCCCATGGGGTTGCTGTCCCCGGAGAGCGCAAAGCCCGCTGCGGGAGGGTCGGCGGCGAACCCCCCCGGGTGGGCGGGCGGGCAGGCAGCGCCCCCGCGCCTTGTAAATCCGGGAGGCGGCCGCCCCGCTTGCAAAGGTCCGTCGGAGGCAGCTGGGGCCGAATCGGGGGAGCGGGGGGGGGCGCGGAGGATCCGAGGGGTTGGGGGGAAGAGTCAGAGCCCCCCCGGCCCGCGGCCGGCCCCGGCCCCAGCGCGGCGGCTCCCGGGCGCGCACATGGCCGCGGCTCCGCTCCCGGGCTCAGGGCGAGCCGCGCTGCATTTCTGCTCGCACTCCTCCTCTTCCTCTTCTTCCCCCCCCCCCCCCCCCCCAACTCCGCTGGCGGAGAGGGGAAGGAAAAGCAGCCCCAAAGGAGAAAAAAAAATTAAAAAAGCACCAGGCCGGCGAAGAAATAAATAATAATAAAAAAGAAGGCAATGCAATAAAATTAAAAAAAAAAAAGCGTCCCGGTTCGCAGGTGCGGGCTCACATCGCCGCAGCTCGGCGGCCCGGGCTCACACCGCCATGGCTGGCGCAGCTCCCCCGGCCCTGCTCGCCGCCTGTGTCCGGGCAGCGGGGCTCTCCCCGCCGCCAGCGCCCCGCATCGTCCGGCCCGGCGGGGGGCTGCGGCCGCTCGGCACCGGGGCGGCCCCGGGCCCGGCTGCAGCAGCAGGAGGAGCGATGCGAGGACGAGGAGGAGGAGGAGGAGGAAGAAGAGGAGGAGGGCGGGGGGTGCGGCTGCCGCTCCGCGCGGGGCTCAGGATGCTCCGCGGGGCCGCCCGACGGCGGCGGGGCGAGGAAGAGCCGCGCCGTGCCCGCCGCTCGCCTGCATCCTTCGGTCCGGCAGCGAGGAATAACGGGGGGGGGGGGAGCCGGGGGGAGGAGAGGAGAGAGGGGAAGGAGGGGCCGGGGAAGCCCCCCCCGGACGCCCACGCCGAGCGGGGCCGCTGCCAAAGCGGCGGGGAGTTCCGCAGCCCCGCGGCGGCTGGCGGGGTAGGGGGGGGTTGATACCGGCCGCGTGCTGGGGGAGAATTGCAGCTGCTCCCGCTCGCCCTCCTCCTCCTCCTCCTCCTCCTCCTCTACGCAATCCTACGTGATCGAGGTTCGGATGAGAAAAAAAAGCTCGCAGGCAGAGCGAGCAGACTGCAGCTCCGCGCCGCCCCTGCCCCTCCGGCCGGGCAGCCCCCGGGAGCCCCCCGCCGAGCTTCCCCCGAGCAGCCAGCCGTGTGCGGCCACCCCCGGCATCTCCTCGGCCGCTGCCGAAGGCTCCCGAGAGCCCAGCCCCGAGCAGCTCCGCGGCTTTCCCCGGTTCTCCGGGCAGGCAGCGAGCGGCAGCGGTCCCCAACTCCCCGGGGCTGCCTCTGCCGCCAGGGGTCCCAAGGCAGAGCGCCGCTTTGTAGCAGCCGGTGCGCTGCTCGGGGCAGCCCCAACCCCTGTCTGCAGCCACTGGGCTGCACCGAACTAAACTGAAGGTGCAGAAGTCATGGTCATCCACGCCAGGAACTGCTGTTGCTGCCCCAAGGATGGTGGCTCACCAGATTTCAGGTCCAAGTAACAGCTAGCATGTCTGTGTGCAGAAGGTGATGAGCTGTAAGACACCTAGGGGAGCACAGAGCAAGAGAGGGGATCTCAGCTGGGAAGAGAACACCTGCCCCAGGTGCACACCCAGACCAGAAGCCGTGGGGTGAAGCACGATTCTGGTTGAAGAGGGCACTTTAAACCAACTGGAGAATTCCCCCTGGGAATTACCAACTTCAGCAAAATAATCTGTGTCACTACATGGCAGCAAGAACGTCAACTCTGAACTATTGTAATGCATCAGGAAAAAAGGCAACCAAAACATCCATTGTGACCACAAAGATTAGCCAAACTCTAGCATTAATTCCTGATTTTCACTCTTAATCCTGTGCATGCCAACACGAGGTGGAATCAGGTTCTCCAGGAGAGAACATGGGAGGAAGAAATTCAAAACCGTTTGGGAGATCTAAACATCAGGCTGTTGATCTCTTTTTAACCGCTGCCATTTTTTTTTTATTATTATTGTTTTTTTTTGGAGCAGATTTTACTGTCCCAATCAATAAAGATTTTTCTTCCCTTTCCTGTAGCTAAAATGCTTCATATTTTAATTTTCTCTGCTGGATTATTTCACTTGACATCAAAGAGTGTTGCAGTACAAGGTACAGGCATGGCCTAAAGAAAGCTGTTTGCAATCAGAGAATCACTGCCTGAACTGCCAGTGAATTATCCAAAGCTCCATCTTCAAAGGATGTGAGCAAATCTGGTATCTTCCCAAGAAAGAGGTTTTCCATCTCTATATGAAGATACTTTCTGCCTGTAGTCTTCAAATCTCTGGTAAAAGAATGCCATTTTATCCCCTGCTGTATTAGATAAGTTTCACTTACTTTGTCATGCAACTCATTTGTTTTCTTGTGTAGCTGCAAACGAAAAGCGGCAGCTCTGCACTTAAAAATGATCCTAATCAGCGACAAAGCTGGTCACAGGTTCTCCTGGTGATTTGTGGGTCTGAAAAGAAAGCCGCTGCAACCCTGAGAAGAAATGCTTCTCCCAGGTCTCTCTGCCTCTGCAGTGATGGAATTAAATTAAAGTAGAGCTTGTGAAACTGAATATAGTATTGCATGTGCTAACACACAGGTCTGTCTTTATTTATAGATGGCCAAGTAGTCCACAGGGTTTGGTTCCCGATGCAGGCACAGCGCCATGAACTCCTGGTGACATTACTGGCATGCGCATCTGCTCTGCACCACTCTGGATCCCGCCCCAGCTTTACAACATTTTCTGAGCAGCCCATGCTTTTACAAAGACCGAGCAAGCCCAGAGCGGTCTCGAGCCAGAGAACTGAAGGCCAATCTCATCATGTCCCTGCACTGTCATTCTTGCAGGTGAAATGTGTTATCTTGGGTGGGCTGCCAAGCAAAACAGAAAAGCCTCTCATGCCTTGTACCCTGCCAGCAGTTCTATGCTCCAGCTTCCATCTGGGTGAATGGAGCTGAAACCATCTCCATCCATTTCCACCTGCATCAGCTACCCCTCTGTGAGGGTGGTGCAGCACACGCTGCTCCACGAGCCGGTGCCGCAGGCAGGGTCTGCGTCCCTCGCTGCTGCCAGTGGAGGTTGAATTGTTTGAGCAAACCGGGCCAATGGGGCATTTTTCCTTAAGGCACATAATTCTTTACATTCCTATTTGTCCACATCCTTTCATCTCTCTAAAAAATACTAATAGAATATTAATATCTCTGTATTATATAATTATTAAGGCAGCTTTTCTCCCCTGGGCTCCCTCCTCACTTCCCGTCCCAGCCCAGAAGCCGCACAGCCTGCGCTTTGAAGAGGGAAGGAGAGAACAGCGCCCATTCATAAAATGAACAAGCAAGATCGTGTTGTGATCACAGTGGAGAGAGACCGCAGTGGTCCTCCTGTGGTTTGTGGACAAAGGCCCCATCCTGCACACAGGAGCAAGCAGAGGGTCAGGCTGCCCACGCTGCAGGAGAAGCAGACTGCCGACGCTTATTAAGCATCAGTAATTCTGCACCCTGAGCTCAAAGGAGGCTACGCATTAGGCACGGGCTGTGGAAGGAGGCCAACATAAACATTTCAACATTTCACTGTCATCTCTGAGGTTTTGCTCACTGGATAAATAAACTCTTCTCTCCTCGGTACTGAGGTTTAAAATGAAGACCTGGATGAATTTCAGGGCTTTGGTGGGTTGAGCAGAGAAGAGATCTAGAATTGCCTTCCCTTATCTTCCTAAACAGAATGATCTATCTAGGTCAAAGCGGAGGTTACTGGCATCTTTCCTCAGCGAAGTGCAATAATTCCCGCAGGGCTGCTAACAGAATATCCTGTTTATTTTTCATAGATCCTTCAAAAGCCATGGGCTACGTTCTGTAGATTCAGTCATTAGACATATCTCAGCTTTACTAATTCTGTACGCAGGGAGCTAACTACAGATAGAAATGTATGCCTTTTTTTTTTCCCCTCTCTCTTTTTTTCTGCATAGCTACTGAAAATGCATGCACAAAAGTTAAGGAAGAGATTTAAATTTAATGCCACTTTAAAATGTATCTGTGTATTTCTGTAGCTGAATGGGGAAAAGAATGACACCCATGTCTGGCCAGTAATTCTGAATGGCCCAATTCACCATTTTAGAGCAGCATAGCAACAAAGCTCTTCCAATAGGGAAGCACCGCTGACTTTGAAAGTCTGCATGCAGCCACCTTTTAAGAATTGTACCCAATTTCCACACTGTGTAAATTACATCTAAAATATGTGCTTTGTCAGGTCTGCTTATGAAGTGGAATCAAGCCCATATCCATGTTTTATTAACTTTATTCTTTACAAGGTAGCCCTTCGCTGCATGTCTAGCATAATTAAAATTCATGCAGCTTTGGCATTCCCCAGTCTCTCTGCGTGGGCGGACTTTTTAAAAAAACATGCCTGGGTAACCTGATAAGGAAAAGAAAAGACCTTACAGTATTTTGCTTGTTTTATGCGCAGGGTAATTCCGTTTACAATGCATGGCTTTATATCTATGTTTGGATGCCTAATAAGAATTCACATGGCCCCTTAAAAATCTGCTGTTCTGGGAAAGAGATCTGGCCCTAAAACAGCAGCGGAGCAGGGAAACTGACTGGATTTCTGGTCTTTTCTCGCACAGCTGAGCTCTGAGCTGACTAGGCCTTTTAATAAACACAGAAGAACCTGCATCATCTGACTGCTATATTAAAATAATTTATTTAATGGGCCCCTCACCCCCTTTTTTTGGCTTCAAAGATTCAATTAAAACAAAATTTGCAACTCATCATGAGAGTATTCATTAGCTTAAGCAGTGCCTTTAAAAACAACTCTAGCCTCGGGAGAAGTTGGGCTTGGCTGTGTCTTAGGGCCAGTGGCAGGTAAGCGGTTACGCAGATTGCAGAATGAAACCACTGCTGCAAAAACTGGGCCACAAGCAGCAGCGACACAGCAAAGCCAACTGCAGCCCAGAAAAGGAAATAGTCCTGCTTGGGTTTTATATGTTCGTATACATGGTTTTGCTTTCTAAGAGAGGATTTCTGCTTAACAAAAAAGGTTTTATTTCTCCTCAGTGACTTGTTGCCTGCACCAGGTGGAGGCAGGGAATGCAAGAAAGCTTTACTTCACTAAAGGTGACCATGGCTGTCTAGGAATGAAAATGTCTTGGTGCATTTTCCTTCAAGAAGCTGAATATTCTTCGTCTCCCAGTTTCTGGAAGCACCTGCTGAAAGTGGCAGGGAATGAGATCGTCTAGGGGTGCTTCTGCTGCCTGCATCCTGCTGTAAAGGTGGTCTCCACCAGACAGACTCAAAGGGATTAGCAGCAGGCGAGGCATCTGAAACTGCTCCCACATTGGAAGAGAGCCTCACTGAAGGGTCTGCAATCAAGGAGCAGTGAAAGGACAGGAACTGTACTTGCAGATAAATCCTTGTGCAGGGCAGAGCCTCTCATCCTACACAGGAACACAGGCAACCAGCTGCTCTAGGCTTAGGGGCACACACCTCAGGCTGTGGGAAGAAGACCCAAGTGTCGCCTTGCCTGTACCACAGCTGCTGCATTTGAAAGACAGGACAGACAGCTGCCTCCCTTCCTTCCTCCCCCTGCCTCCTCCTCATCAGCAGGCTCCCTGCACCATCCAGCAACTCCTCCATCTGCCCCCTTGGGGACTTCTTCACCTGCAGCAATCGATGTGATAGCCCTAAGCCACAGGAGCCTGCCAGGAGCTGCAGGGGGAAGGAATCTGTGGACTTGAAGTTTCACCCCAGGTCCTGCATCTGTATTCACAGCACAAGAGAAAGAGGAAAAGACCACGTACCTTGTGCTTAATGCAGAGCGTGATTTAGATGCTGAACCACCACAGAACCACCCCGGTCGTGAGCCTCAGACTGAATACAGAGTCCTCTGTCTGAACAGAGGCCAAGGCCTCAGGCCGCAGGGCAGTGGCACTTTCACGAATGAGAGAACTCCTCCAGCCTTCCCCATCACCCTCTTTGAATCCTATCTGAGGACAGCCTACAGGCTACAATACATTTCAGCCCACACCTTCCACACCGTGAGAGGCCCAAGGCCAACGAAGGCCTGAGGTGTGGCTCATGCTTCTCCCCGCCCTGTGAGGAAGGAGAGCTGCTCACGCAGTGAAACCTCCTCACGTTGTAACCATGCAGCTGAACACCAATTCCAACCAAAACTGTTTCGAAAACTGTTGGGGAAAAGCCTTTCAACTCAAAGTTTCTGTGAAGCTGACTTTGCTGAAAGGCAAACAGAGCCTCCCTGATTAGATCTTGGCTGAGGCAAAACAGCCCAATGATGTGATTCAGAATGATAAAAAGAAGGGAGGGAGAACAAAAACCCCTATCGCATTCCTCCAGCAGGGCTGTGGGACCATCTGCTCCCCAGCAAGTCAAGGCTTGGTGGCATCAACCTCGTTAATGGCACTGGCATAGGCCAAGATGCGGAGGAAGGGAGCAAAGCTGTCAAGGAGAACTAACAAACTCTCTCTAGCCCCATAAATCTCTGTCTGCACATAATGGATTCTGACAGATCTAAAGAGGCCTTGGAAAGTTCCCTGACCCCAAACTTCACTTGTCTCCTTGCAGCCTCCAAATCCATGAGAAGCCCAGCACTCGCAGCCTAAGCCAGGTTGTATCTCTAATCCTGCCGGGCTGGGAGAGCCGTGCCTCAAAGGGCAGCCGACTGCTCTGTCACTCGGCAAAGACTCCTTGCAGCTCAGAGAGCTCACGGGAAATGCAGCGGCTCTGACAAAACCTGGTACTCCCACTGCCATCGAGCCCTGCAGAGCAGGACTACTGGGACATTAATCCTGCCCGCAGGATGCCTCTGAAGTTACATGCATCCAGATTGCATCTTATTTAACCAGACCTGCTTATTTCTCCCAGATACTGCAAGGGCATATTCAACACTAAATGTAAATAAGAGATTACAATTGTCATACAGACAGGATGAGGCTTGAAGACTCCCACATTCCCTGTTGTCCTAAAGTGCAGTGTAATGACGACCTAGGTGAATACATTGCTTCCCCCACATACCTCCCTGCCTCAAAACACACCTCTTGCTATTTGTTTCACCATTTATGTCCCTCCCCAGCAGTAAATCAACTTTTCCATCTCCCCAGTAAAATGAAATCCCCCATCTTCTCTCTCCTGAGTCCCACAAACAGTCATTGCAATCCAGACAACAATAAAGGTATCAGGAGCCTGGAAGCAAATCTAAGTTTGCCAAGGACACGAAGACTAATGCAGCAGCAATTAATGATCGCAGCAGGTCTGATGAAGGGACAAACCCGAAGTGACCGGGAAATGGAGTGCATTCAAACAAGTTTCATTTTAATGCAGCCAGCACAAACCACCGGGGACAGAGAGTGTAGGCTACATTACCTCAAGATTGGGCACGCTTTTCCAGAAAGCAGTGACTCTGGAACTGGGAGCCGTGAGAGATATATGACTGAGCAGGAGCTTTCTCTGCAGGACTGGAGCTGAGAGAGCCCAAGCCACCCCTGGGGTGCCCCAGCAGAGCAATGTGGAGCAGAAGGTTCCGGTCATACCCAATTTTGCAAATACCCTTAAGGTAGAAGAAACAAAGCCTGGTGGCCAGCTGATTACTGTTGATCTGCTGTGCTCAGTTTGGTGATACTGTGGCCACTGATAGCTTGCTGTTGCTCAGAGTCTGGCCATGGGAGGAAAATGTTTGAGGCGCTCTGCATCCAAAAGAATGACAGAGAGGACTTGGCCCTGACTGATAAATCTCTCACCTCTCAGTAAGAACATTTTGAAAACAAGGGACTCTTCAATCCAGCAAAGTCAGGATGAGATCCGGAGGCTGTAAGTCAAGGCAAGGCTCGTATTTATTGTTAATAGCAAAGGTAATTCATCAAGAGAATGATATGGCAAGAGTTGTGATGGATTCTCTATTGTTTTATCCTAAGAGTCAACCTCTTTCAAAAATAGATGAGCTGATATCATAGCACACGGGGTACAAAGGACCCTGGAGAGGTCACCCCTGCACCGTGCCAGCAGCGCCTTCATCACCGCTGACAAGGTTGGTCCGAGCCCTGCTGAGGGACCTGCAGCAGTGGAAATCCCACAGCTCCCTTGGGAATGTGGCTCTGCACTACCCTCAGCTGGGAACAGCTCTTCCTAACCTCTCATCCAAATGTCACTTCTCTAGAAGTTTCTTGCCCTATTGATATTCCTGTCACAGAAGACTTCCTGGGCTTGCTCTGTGCAGTCTGGACTCCAGTAACGCAGGAGACCAGGCTGTGCAACCACAGTCCTTTCCGCCTCACCTCTGGGACTCACCTAGCACCAGAACTAATATGAACAGAAAGCCACGTTGCAGAAAACCTCAAGGTTTCAAAGCTACGTCTGTGCCCCAAAGAAAGGAAAATGAGACCTTTCGGAGCTCACTGTGAAATGCCAGAGGAGCAAGAAAGCACAGCACAGCGGGGGAGCTGGTGGCCCACCACTCTCAAGACCAGGACTCAGATCTCTGCTTCTGCACAAGGCCATGAAACCAAGTCTCTAAATCCCTGTACAGTGGTGTTTTTGTTTTGTTTTGCTTTGTTGTTGTTTTCCTTTTTTTTTTTTTTTTTTTTGAAAGGACTATTTCCTTTCTCCCTCCCACCGTTTTGATAAAGTGGCATTTTTGAAGGGAAAAAAAGTTCCATTACCAGTTGTTTGGCTGCTCCTTCTACAGCCATCTGCCACAGCCTCTCAACCTTTATCACTCAAACGTATCTCCCTCCCATGAATTGCATCTTTGGCCTTTTCTGCCCTCAGACTGTTGAACTCTAGAAGAACTTGGAGCAGAAGCTGCAATAGCTGCTTCAACCACTTTGTAGGATTCTTCTGGGGCTTTCCAAGAACAACTGTTGGACATGGGCAACCCTGTTCCCTTGCTTCCTTTATTTCTACCATCTCTACAGCTCATCTGTGGCAAAGATTTCCCGTACTGTGTGATTTCTTTCCTCCTCTCTGTTTGGCTATGCGTTCCTGCTTGCCTGTCTTCCCTTCTTGTGTGCATTTCCTTCCAATGAGTAACACAAAACACGTTATTCAGTTAAAGGGCTGTTGGAGCCCTCACACAGACAAGCCATTGATTGAATTCAGTGCACAGAGACTACCCCTGTAAAACAGCAGAAATAACTAGAGAGACCAACGCCCTTCTACCAAGCATGGAGAAACAGACAATGGGTCCTGCTTACCCATCAAAGTCCTGTCCTAAAGCCTCCCCTTTTGAAAACAGCTGGGATGAGAGCACAGGAACCCCTGAGTTTGCCTTTCTATCACCACAGAGAGGGCTGCAAAAGTGGGAGCTCTCTTTTCCCCAGCCATCCTCCCCCATTCTCCTTCCCCACCACCCCAGGCACTGTCAGCTTCCCCCCCACCATGGCACCCAGCACAGTGGCCATGAGCCATCCTCGCCGCTGGCCCCAGGGCATTTGCAGGAGCCTGGGGGCACTGGAGGGGCAGCAGGGGCACGGGGCAGCCTCTGGTGAAGTGACAAGCTGGCAAGGCAGCCAGCAGCCCTCCAACTAAAGGTGCTGTAGCGCTGCCAAGTGTTGTCGGATGCAGGGAAACTCACAACAAGAGCTTTCATCTTTCATTATGATTGAATACGTCTACTCTGGCCTGTTGGAAATGTTGTCTTCTGGGATGCTGTGGGCTCACCAAAGTTCATGCAAGGTGGTATGAACCAGGGGGCAAGTCATTTGTGTTTGTTCCCGCAAAAGCTTCTCCACAAGATTAGCTGTGATTGCAATTGGAAACTGTATGAGTGTGGGGGTGGGGAGTCTAAATTAAAAGCCACTTAAGTGGGTGCTTGAGTAATTATTGGGAGGCTTCTGAAGAGACATTTTTGTCAGTAATTAAGGAGAACATGGCTTTGTGCTGGGTACAGGTGGCAATATGGCAGCAGAGATCAGCAGCACCCCATGCAGGGCTGACCAGCTATCCATTAACCGTACAGATGTGCTGGCATTTCCTGCCCAAAGAGCATCCTTCAGAGTTGAAAGAGGGCCAGGGCAACAGAGAAGGGAAAACCCTGCTACTCTCAGACTCAGATCCTCTCCACCTGGGATGCACAAAATGGTTTTTATAAGGCTCCCTAACTCCTGAGGCCCCTGTTCCTCAGCAGAGGTGGATCCTGCTGCAGCCTCTATCTTCAGCAGCTCCAGGGGCCCTGAATCCCTGGAAAACCTCCCCATCCAACGGAGCTGGGGCAGAACATGCTGGCTAGTTCGAGCCTTGAGGATGGTTGGCTTATGCCTCCATCAGCAGCATGAGCAGGTCAGTTGTGAGACTGGCTCCAAGGCTGCTCTCTCTCTTCCCTGGCTTGTTTTCATGGGCTTCATGCAGGCTTTGTCTCCCATTTGTTTGGCTTTGGGGATCCTCCTGTTTCTTCCAGAATGTCCAAAATACGTGCTCCCTTCTCAGTGCTGGGAGAAGAATGCTGTTTCTTCACTCTGCTACGGCAGGTGCTTCCAGAAACTGGTGCATCTGGTACCTCTCCAGCCTACCTCAAACGCTGCCAACTGTGGGGTTCAAAAAAAGGTGTCCTCGTACAAAAAGGCGGATGTGACAGTGAAGTGACTGAGAAATAGAGCCACCTGCAGCAACTTCCTCAGGCACTTAGGAAATTAAGTCTGAAGATCTGGAGCTACCAGGACAGCGTCTGCTTCCTCATTAAAGATGCAGGTAAAGAATCTCAAAGACAGAAGCAGCAAAAGGAACATATGCAACACAAACATGTCCTTGTGACGGAGCATATTTCACAGACACTTCATTACCTTCAACAACTTTCAGGTCCTTGCTTATTCACTAGCAAGTCTCAACTGTCACGAGCCAAAAACCGCGGGCTGGGATGATCAGAACGGACAGAACGAAGATGGCTTCCAGACCTGACGATGCTCCAGGGATCCCTCTGTGAGCGGCAGCCTCAGCCCCTTGTGCTACCATTGCTACTGGCTGAACCTGGGGCATGCGAGACACGCCTGTGCTGCACACCCCAGCTCTCGCCTCAATTACTCATGCCAGACAGACTGCTGCGATGCTCCCCTTCAAAACCCAGCCAGCACAAGGAGGCGGGCACCAGGCAATCACTCTAGAAAAAGCTACAGGCTACTCCCAGCCTTGCTATTTTGTATCTCCAGCAACTGATGCAAGCCTCTCACTTCTCCTTGACCCCTGGCACCACGTAGGGTCTGAAAAGTCTTCTTTCTGTTGTTATTTATTTAAACTATTTCACACGGACTCTGTCAGCTCAAATTTGGCCTAGCTTCTCTATTTTGTGAAAAAAATTGAGCATTCATAACCCTTCAGTCAAACAGAAAATATGCCCGTACCGTTACACAGCTCGAATGAAAGCTTTTCTTTTTAAAACAAAGGATGTTCCCTTGTGTTGCTTGAAACCCTGGCACCGGAGCAATTAAGGAAGTGAAACTGGCTACAAACTAAAGTAGAATGGACATGTTTCATAGATCTTCATTGCCCAGGCAGAAAGAAATGTAAACAGGGCATAAATTACAGCAGCCAGAGGACAGATAAGCTGAAGGACAATGCTGGCACAAGAGCAAACGGGCAGAAACTGGCCAAGAATAAATTTAGACTAGAAATTAGATATGGTTTCTAGCTATCAGAGGAATAAGACGCTTCCAAGAGGACCAGTGGGCACATCTCCGCTCTCATCCTGCCCCCCTTATTTTCACACACATTTGTGGAACGATGACAAGGCACAGCCTGCAATACCAGAAGCCAGGAGACCCTTTCTCTCATCTGCAGCAACAAGAACTTTGGTCTTTATCAAGCCCCCTTTTAAGGCTCTAAGAACAGCGAGACATTTGATATACACTCAATACGTTTTTTAAATGAGCACCGTCCCCTTAACCTTTGCTAATTGTTCTATCTTAAAATATATCCTGATGGCCTTTCTCATTTAACTGATGAATTAAAATAAGCGACGGCAATTATTGAGTGTTTTTATTTAGTGGTGTCATTAAATAAAGCACAGGAAAATAAGATCCCATAAAACACAACCGATGTTATGGAAGCGCTGCTAGGGATGCAGTGACAGGAGGGTACTCAGTCAAGTGTTTATATTGTTACTATCATTCAGACACCAGCTCAAAACCTTATCTAATTTGAAAGCCACTCCTGCGGATCTTTGCTATCGATCGGCGCTGGCTGCAGGGCCACTGCTTGCCACAAGCTCACCCCAGGATGGGGAGGATGCCAGCCGTGGCCCTCCTGCGTGCGGGGCTCCACCTGGCTGAATGTGTCTGCTCTGCTTGGCGGACACCCTGGGGATCCAGTGGCAGCAGGGTAGGGGGCATCCGCTGGACGGGGTGGGTCGGGGAGAGGAATACCTCCAGGGATATAAGCTGTGCCCTCGGGGAGCTGGTTGAGCCTCCAGCCTCACGCAGCAGCCTGCCCAGAGCCCAAACCTGATTTTTCCTCCACCAATTCAGTTGCAAGTGCTGCTCCGGGGACTGTCTGCACGGGGTCCCCTCGCTGCTCTGAAAGCCACGACAGGTCCATCAGCCCCTTGCAAAGCCGGGCAGTGTCACCCACTGCATTAAGTGTTCCCGCGTCCGTACAACACACGGGGCTGCGAGGACAGAAGGAATGGGTGAGCTGCGTTTGTGGACGGCTCCGAGCAGGAGCCCCTGGTGACCCGCCAGGACTGCCGTCTCCCCTCTTCCCCACTCCTCAGCCTAAGGAAAATTATGCTTATGCCTGTAATTTCTGCACTGAAGTGCTACACTGCCAGCTAATGCTGTTTAGAAATGAATTGCTGCTGCATAATGTAGGGCAGAACAACAAATACACATTAGCTACATATCACAAATCAGATAATTACCACCCGAGATATCCTTACGCATGTTCAACCTCTTGCACAATGTAATAGGACACTATCAAAATAGAGTTCGCATTACAATGACAGTTTTGGCTTTTAGCACTTTGGCTTTTGTTGTAATAAATTCTAATTTTCTGATTTTTATCTGCTCCCTTCCCCCCTGCTTCTGGTGGCACCGGAATTATGATTATGCCAGCTCTAAAACCAGACTGGCTGATCTTAGAGCAGGCTTTCTGCCTGATTCACGAGCACAGCACTGAAGCATTTGGGACACGACCATTGCAGCCCATCCTCAATGCCAAGGGCAAAGCACCACGTCAGCAGGCTCGCTGCTGCTCCCAGGTCCGCCACGGCCCCGCAGTGACCACTGGTGTTCCTTCTGCCCACACTGATGATAATGCTTTTGTGAGCCTTCGCCACAGGACAACTCACAAAGAAACTTTCCTGGAGGTGTCACGAAAGGCCCCCCCATCCTAAAGGATCAGCAACCCCTCTGCTGACACGTCTCTGCCTCCCACCTCAGCTCCTCTGCACCACAGGCTGTGACCCCCTTGTATTTTACTTCCCCCTGTGAGGCTGTAAGGAGAGCACCTGGCCCCGCTGCTGCAGAGCAGCCTCACCCCCCCGGCCACGCTCTCCCCCTCGCTGCCTATTTGCGCGGATTTACAGCTCGGGGGATGTTGGTGGCACGGCTGTAAATGACAAGGTTGCCACCTTGCTCCACCAGGACTTCAGTGTTTAGCACCGCTGTCCCTCTGCAAGCAGTACAAAGATGCGAGAGCGTGGCAGCCCCGATGTGGGGAGGACATGGGATGTGCCAAGCAAGGTTTTGCTTAATCTCGTTTCTTTTCCAGATTATTTAACCCTTAAAAGGTTAATTTGGTGAAAATCCCGAACTTTTAAAACTTCTGCTCTATTTTGGGGGGGATGAGGATTGCAAAATATCCTGGAACTTGATTTGTCTCTCAAGTGCAATTGCAGAATGGTTTGGAACACCCCAGGACACCTCAGATTACAGATTCAGGTATTTTTTCCAAAACAGTGAACAGAACTCATTTCACCTCTAAATTCAACATTGGTTTTGGTTGTGAGGGGCACCCTGGTCACCCCTGCACATCTGAGCCAAAGCTTTCTCGCCTTTGTTTCTAGCAGTCTGGAGTTTACAAAAACAAACCCAGTTTTTGCTTTTTCCACAGGGAATAGTCCTGAAAAGGTATTGATCAGGGATTGGAAGGGGCGCAATTCATCCTTTTAATAATGAAGCTGGACAATCCCAGGGTGGGAACATTCATGGAGTGATACGGGTGGCTTTGGCTGCCTGCTATGTCCCCTCCCCAGCTCTCGCCCACCCCCAGCTTGCTGGTGCTGGGGGACTGGAGCAGGTTTTATTTATGTTTTATAAATATTTTATAAGTATTTATTTTGTTTGCATTGCTCAGCAATAGGCAAAACACTGGTGCAATACCAACACTTTCAGCTATAGGTACAAAGCCTCAGCACTATCTGGGCTGCTCGGGGGGAAATCAACTCCATCCCAGCCAGCCCCCGTACAGCTCCTTATGCTGTAAGAGGCGTAGGCAGCCCACAGTCAAACCCACATGGATTTAAGAAAACGAGGATAAAATCAACACCTACTGACATCAGTCCGGACAGGTGCACGCACCCCACGTCCCCAGGACGGGCACCGCTAACAACTTGTGTTACACCACTTCCTTTGGAAGGGTAACTCCCCTCCCTTTCCTTTAGTACTGTCGTTGTTATTAATGTCTGCAAATGCTTTCAGAAGCTACAAAAAGCACTGTTTTTATATTAGCACGTTTTGCTACACTTTCAGTTCTTGTGGCACAGCTGGCAGCGGGCCGGGGTGTGTTTTGGGGCCTTTTGCACAGACCGGGCACCAGCTGCCTCAGCTGTCGGGACGCTGCCGAGCCTTGGGGCTTCCCAGGACCCAAACGTGTGAGATGGGGGGGCTGTTCCGGAGGGGGTTGGCTCCGGAATTTCCAGCCGGTCGAACAAGGCTGACCGCGAGGCTCACCCGTCCCTCCCGCGGACACTTTCTGGGAGCCGCATCCCCGCGTGCCGGCGGAGTGCCGGTGCCCCCCAGCGGCCGCTCGGTGCTCGGCACGGCCGCGCCGCCGCCCCCGACTCCGAGGCAAAACATTGCAGAAACCCCCCCCCCCCCCCCCGGAGCCAAATTTGCAAGACCCCTTCGCATCGGTACGTGATGGGGGTGAAGGTGGGAAGCGGCGAGGCAGAAAGGAGTTTGGGGTCCTTGTGGATGCCGGGTCGGCAAGGTGCCCTCGCTGCAAAAGAAGGGTCCTGGTGTCCTGGGCGCGGGGACACAGTCGGGCTCGTTGCCGTGGTGCCCAGGGACAGGACGAAAGGCGGCGGGCACAAGCTGAAGCACAGGAGGTTCCCTCTGAACACCGGGAGGCACTGCTGGGTGCCGTGGTCTCCATCCCCAGATACCCAAACGCTGCCCATGAAACCTGCTCCAGGCGGCCCTGCCTGAGTGGGGGCTTGGACCAGGTGACCTCCAGAGGTCCCTGCCACCCTCAGCTACTCGGTAACTGTCACAGTCCCCAGAGCTTTTGCTGGGCAGCTTTTGCCTTGCTCCTGTTTGCCAGGACTCACCCCACCTCGGCAGCTGGTGCAGGAGGCCTCATCCTCTGGCTTCTCGGGGACGGAGATGCTCCCTGCCAGCCCCTGCACGCGCTGCTGCCGCAGGTGGAGCTGCAGGCTCACGGCTCAGGTCACGCTGGCAGCGAGGGCAGAGCATCGCAGAGGATTTGCCATGGGCCAGGACTTGCTGCAGAGTCAGCTGAAGGGACAGGGGGCTGCTGGCAGCCAGGAAATGCTCCTCTCAATGCCTGGGCTCAAAAGGAGCGAGGAAAATGAGGGGTTTCCTCCAGCCCCCCAGGCTAGCAGGGCAGGGCAGCTCACCACCCTGCTTCCCAACAGCAACCATTGCAGCCCCTGCTTGCTGTATGCAGCAAATCAGCACCTTCACCACAACCCAAATAAAACTTCCCTGACTCAAACCCTGAAACCTGGAGGTTTTTGGTTGAACAGAAACTTCAAGTAAACCATTTCTGCTCAAATTCACAAGATACGCCTGCCCTTAAAATCAGTGACGAGAGAGAGAGAGAGAGATGCTCCGCACCTGCCAAGGGGGGGGGGGGAGGGCTCAGGGACTTCCCCAGGAAAGCCGGGCCCTTTCTCAGGCTGGGTTTTGTCCTGTGTCCCCACAGCAAGGATGAAGGGAGGACCAGGGACCCACTGCCCCTACGACATCCCGTGACAGCCAGCAGCTCAGTGCCACCTGCTGCTGGCCTGCACACATGCAGCACAGCTGCACCCCTTGAGAGTTCCCCCAGGGCTGCGAGACGAGCCCCCAGATGCGAATTCCTAGGAGGGAGCTTCTCCAGCGAGATGGTGACCCTCCTGCCTGCCTGTGGCCACCACTGACACTGTCACAGTGTCACAGCCCTAGGTCCTGCTAAGTCAGGCTTCCCCTGCCAACTACAGCAGCTACAGGCGCCCTGCGCTTCAGGCCAGCAAAGCGATCGGTCTCACCATCCCCCCGTTGGACATCTGCACGTGCTTTGACCAGGATATTTGGTGCATTCGCACTATTTTATAGCATCAGATTGAAAACAAAATCTGAAAGAACTGAAAGCCAGGAAAAAGTTGTTCTCTGTCACTGAGCATGCACCATGGTCCCCTTCCCTCCTGCTGCAAACCCACCCTGTAACAGGCAGAACAGCCCCAGCAGCGTGCGGCAGCACCCGGCCACGTGCCCACGAGCACAGCCCACCAAAGGGAGACACCGAGTTTCAAGCAAGCCCCAGGCAGCCAAGTCAGAAGCACATCAGAGCTTTGGAGTGGGCATCGTTAATCAGCACGGCTGTGTTTTACAGCTAATCACAGAGACCATAAGGGTTTCAGTGCTTTTCTCTGCCCCACGAGGGATATGAAAGCTTCTCGCATCCTCCCCTCCTGCCTGGTCCCGGGTGGTGCAGCCCAGGACTCGCTCTGAGCCAGGAGGCACCTGAAATAGCCTGGACCTGCGTTTGCCTCACACACAAATTTTACAGCGGGGGGACGGTTTCTGCTCCTTTACCACTCATTTTTACCATAGTCATCCTACACAAACAGTGAAGCTTAGCCTCAGACCCCAGCTGTCAGGATACACACCCAGCAAAATCCAGCGAGCGCCCCTGGGCACATCACACAGCAGAGGACACCAGGCAGCACTGCCCCATCGGTTCTGGGTATCACAACCCGCAGGGCAGTGTAGACACACAGATTGCAAAGGAAAACATTGGCTAACTAGCTTGGCCTTTGCTGCACTGCTTGTTCATTTGTCTGCGAGCTGTGCAAGTCCCCGCTCGCTCTGTTATTCAGCGCTATTTGTTTATGCTGCCTCGAGCGGTTCTTGCTCTGCCAGTCATGCAAGCCCGACGTTTGTAATTTGTCCTGTAAAATAGGAAATTAACGTAGGAAAAAGGCTGCATACAGCTTTCCACCACAGCGTTAATATCCAGCGCTATATTCCATTTTAATGGAATAAAAATCAGTTTGTGCTGCACTGGCTAGTTGTTAGCTTGGGAAAAGGAAATTTCCACAGACGTGGTCCCACATCCTGACGGCAGCAACAGCTGAGAACAGATCACGGGGGCAAAGCTTCCAAGTGTCTTCTCTGGAAACAGGTTTACTCAATATTTATTCTCGGGGAGATCTTCAAAATTTACGGAAAGTGAACAGAACAGAGACACAAAAGCAGACATTCCTGCCTGAACGCCCGTTTCTCCCCACAGTCCCTGTTGGCCGTCGCTTTAGCTCGCCATGGAACAAGTCCTGCGGAGCCACAGCTGAAAGGAATTTATGCTGGAAAAAGCCAGGACTTCACTGCCAGCTGCTCTCCGACCAGCACATATATTACAAAGGGACGACGGAGCAGTCCCTCTCATCTCTGGCCTATTTAAATAAACCTTTGAGGTTACCTTGCCCAGTAAAATCACCCTCAGAGCCCGTTATTTCTAACGCACCACCGCTTTCTCTCCCGGGAGCTACGTGCCGTCCCAGCACAGCCTGTTTGTACAACCAGGTGTTTCCTACCCTGGGACATGCCCTCTGCAGTGCCACTGATCACCGCAAGCAACAAGTACGGGCAGGATGCTGCAAGGCCTCAGCGGGCCGGTGCTGTGCCTTCCCCCCAGCAATTTTTCCAGCAGATTTTGTTCTGAGCATTAACTTTATTGGGAATAAAACGGCCTGAGAGCACAGTGCTGCACCTCGTTAGCTTTTACATCAGAAAAAGTAGTTAGGGGCTCTATGGGACAGTTCCATTTTATAGGGTTCTTCTGGCTTTCCTGGTGCTCAGTGACGCAGTTACGCTGATGTGACCAGCAGGCAGCGTAGCCCCTTGTGCTCCAGCAGGGCCTGGCTCAGGCTCTGACCCGGTGCGGTGCTGGCACGGAGCGAGCCCCGGTCTCGCCTCCCCGTGGTCCCACTGGCACCTTCTGGCAGCCCACAAAAAGCCAAAATGACTCCTCGTGAATCATTAATTATCATTACCCTGGCACGAAACACGTTTCACATAATGAATGAAAAGGCTGGCTGGAAACCTGCTGGGCACGGGAGCACGGCCCCGGGAGCAGGCACAGAGGTGCATTTGTGCAGGCCCCAAGCTCCTCAGTGGGAGCTGCTGGGCTGAAATCCCCCTCTCGGTAGCTACACGTGGGACCCAGATGTCTGCAAACGCTGCAGGAAAAATGTTCATTTTCACTAAGGATGTCACACGCATCACAACCCGGGCTCAGAAGTGCTTTTATTTTCCTCTCCCCATGGAAAACACCTTCCTGTGCTGGGTCCAAAGAGAGGGGTGGAGAGAAGTGAAGCAGGCTGGGCTTGGCAGACATGTTAAGGGACTTCTGTCTAAGCAGGGCTATTTGGAGCTCCCTGAGCCACGTGCCCATTTTCAGGCTGCCCCCCAAGGGAGGGCACTCTCAGCCCCCTGCCAGCTGCAATCACTGTGCTGGTTCTGCTGCTGAGGGTTGATCTGCCCCTGCCACCGTGTCACCAACATGCTGCAGAGAGCATGGCCCTGTTATCCCTGCCAGGGCTGCTGCTGCTCCAGGGATTTGGCTGCTGGTGGTGGAAGGTTTGGGAAGGCTGAGGAGCAGTTCCTGTCCCTATGGCATAGGAACCGACTTGTCTGAGCACCAAAACGTGCTCTTAGGAGCTCAACTTCACCTCCCTAGCATTTGGCTCTGCAGGTGAGGGCAGCAGCCCCCTCCCCAGCCCTGCTGGCTGTAGGGGCAGAGCACAAACCCCTGCAGCTCCCCAGCTCAGCAGCCCCAGGGAGACATCCAGGGCATGCTGTGACTCCTCATTACACCAGGTGAAGGGAAGGCCCTGGGCATAATTAACTTAATGAAGCTGGCAGCTCTGCACACTACCAGCACCTGATGCGTGGCATTGGAAGCACAGCAGCACAAACACAGCCACCAGCACTCGCAGACCTCTTAGAGAGCACAAACACCCAGCAGAGCAGCGACTCGTCTGAAATGAGCCTGGATACCCACGCTGCAGGGCAGGCAGGGAGCTTGCCTCTTAGTCTAACGTAAGCTCCTGGAGAGCATCTGGGCACCCAGCAGCCCTGGTGCTTCCCTGCTTCCGCAGCAAGCAGCTCCCCCTGCCAGCGGCTGCCGGGTGACAGCGGCGGTGACATTCACAGCAATGCCCACAGGAGGCCGGTGCGGTGCCAGCAAGCTCAGCAGAGAGCAAATGGAAGGTGGGCTTATTTTTCCTGGCCTTTAGAAAGCACCAGTAACGTGCAGGTGATGGAAAATTACAGAGGTAGGAAGAGCGGTGAGTGCTTTGGAAAGCAGACAGAAAAGTCCTGCATCCTTTGGACTTGTGCTCCATCTGTGGCAGGCACGCTTCAAGTTAAGGCTGGCGAGCACCGAGCACAGGCACTATAACATATATAACATACGGTACCGAACATTTCAAAGCCCTGGCTGCTCCCACCCCGATCACACCCAGATTGCAGCCAGGAGGAACAGAGCAGCAGCTGCAGGGGCTTGGGGCGAGCCGTGGGCAGGCAGTCGATCAGCCAGCCTCGTGGCACAATTCCCTGCTCCGCTATGGAAATGTACCAGCACACGCTCGGGTTCAGTCCCGCACTGACAGGGCGCTCCTCCAAGGTGGCTCGATGGGCTCCTGCTCCGTGACCCTCGGGAATGCGCAGTGGACATCCCCCATGGGTGCCTCCACGCCCCACATTTCACTTGTTTTACTTCGCCCCCCTTGTTACGCAGCTCTTTGCACGGTGCCACAAAAAGCAGAAACAGCACGGAGTCCTGCACAAGTGCTTCATTCAGATAAGCATGCAGAGCGCTGTAACAGGTATCACAAATTACATAAAAATGCTCTTTCCAGTTCCTCCTTTTGCTTCACTCAATGAATATTACAGCACAGACAAAAGCATCATCGTGAGGGATTACTCACAACGTGGAACAACTTCTCCCCCAACAGCCTTAAAAGAGAGACCAAAACAAGGTTTTTATTTTTACTTTACTGGGCAAGTTATGATCTTGTGGGAAAACGTAAACCCCCAGATCCAAATGTCTTTTTCTAGCGGCTTTCCCCTCTGCTTCCTTCACCAGTTTCCAGAGAACTTTTTGACTCCTTGGGAGCAAAGCCAGGAGGCAGCCCCCACGCCCTGCAGACTGCTGGCCTCCAGTTACTCAGTGGATTATCTCTTTATGATTAAAGGATTCTGGCTCATGTTCAGAGATGTTAAAGTCCTTCCCCCGAGGGGTCCCTGTTTACTCAGCTCCATCAGCATTTGATGTCAGTGTAAATGCTTGCAGAAAGAGGGACGAGCCCCGTGTCTGGGTTTGGCTCGGTGTATTCCTGGGAAAAGCTGCCAGGAGGCGCTGGGATGGTGCAGGGTGGGCTCAAGGTTGCCTCCTACTACCTCTGGTTCCTGAGTTATGTGAGCAGATATAACAAATAGTTGATTCCAGTAAAGTCCTCAGGGGCCTTCAGGTAAAAGCAAGGGCAAAAATGTCTATCTGTACGGCTGTTGCCTCTTTTCTTAAGGCAGCACCTGTTCTGTATAAATACTGCTACAGCTCTGGCTGCTCTAGTGCGTACAACAAAACAGCATTTTAGTAATTCTAAATCATTCTGAATTCTAAACCAGAACCAAACAGCATGCCGTATGTACCCAGCTTACTGCGAGGACTTTTAAGTCCCCCTCACAAAGCCTGGCAGGGAGAGGGCAGGGTTGCTTTGGTGACAGACCCTGTCACCATGTCACAGCCCAGAGAATTTCTTTGCTCAGCACAAGGACGGGAGGAAGAGGGGACTGTGCTCCAGAGAGCCTGTCTAGCTGGCTGCCTCTCCTCCAGCCCTAATGGGATGGGATTCATAGCTCTGCCTGCCCTGAGCTTAAAAATAACTCGCTTGAAACTGGTTAGGAAGATTTATGCCTTTCAGCAAGCACCTTGCTTCCAGCCTGCACAGCAGCGATCTCCTGACACAGCACAGAAATATCTCTGTAATAGGAACAGGAGGTCAGCCCCGCGTTCACAAGGGCCATCCCGAACCCAACCAGGTGTCCTTGCTCCACTACGTGCCTCGAGCGCCAGGCTGGCCAGAGGGATCCTAGCTGCCAGGCTGGCCTGGTTCACTCCTCTCTTTCACTGCTGTGGGTCCAACCTGCCTGCCTGCGCGACAGCAGGTCACCAGCAGCACGTGGGCAGCCCTACGGCAAGCCAAACGAGTGGTGTGCAGGCTTGGCTAAAGCAAATCCTCCGGAAGGCTGGATGAGTCTGTCTGTGGGGACAAGCCAGAAACTGCCTTCTCCAAGGCCTCTCCCTGCTGCTCTTGTGCTCTCTCTGACATCTCTCCTTGCCGCATGAACTCGCAGGGTTAGGACTGAGGGGAGTCCCACTGCCCAGAAGATGCCCCAGGACCGTGGAAGCCCACCAGCTCTCCCACACCTCAGGCTGTGCCACCTCCTGCCAAGGCCATGGCACTGCACAAGCACTGCCTGGTGGGTGAAGCGAGGGCTGAGTCTCAGCATTTGCTGCACTCTCCTGCACGCACCCTGGTGCTTTGCTCTCCTGCACAGCTGACAGAACACAGACCCCTTCAGCAGGGCCTGTCTGCCAAAACCCTTTGCAGGCTGTCTGATACCAAGGGCAGGATATTTGCCCTATCAGGAATGGATAAATGGACAAAACCTCCACAGCCCGCTGCTACGTATGGGTCAAGGTCTTGCTGAGATAACTACATGGCAAGGGCAAGTGCAGAGGCAGGTAAGTGGCCTCGGTTTGCTTAATCCTGGGGTCAAACGAAGTTACTTATGAAAGCCTTGTACCCACTGTATCTGCCCTTCCAGTGGGCAGACACAGCTCCTTTTAAGATTCAGGCTGCATGCTGGCGAGCACTCGGTGTGAGAGGACTTGCATTTCCAATGCAAAATGAAAATGCCTGAGTCACCATTTTATCAGGTGCCGAATAAGAACAAGTTTATTTTTTCATGTGTATAATTATATGTTTGGAAGGGGCTGGAGCAGCTCTCAGAAAGAGGAGGGGAGATGCTCAAGGGAGCTGTGCTGATGGAGAGGCCGGGGCGTGGGAAGGGCGCTGCTGGGGCTGGCAGAAAGGGATGCTGCCTGGCAAAACGTGCTCTGCCCGATTCTTTCCAATGTTTTTCCTCATAGCACAATAAACATGTGTGCTTTGGGATGGATCAGAAGGACTGGGCAGGAAGAAAACAAAGGTTTAGTTTGGCTCGGAGGACTCTTTGGCAGTGGTAACACATTTCTGTAATTAAATCAGTCCCAGCCTAGGCCAGGGATGAGCAAGGAGCAGCAAGAAGCAGCTGTCCCACTTGAAGCACGTTAACATCCCAGCAAAGGGGCCAGGACTGGCATGTCTAACACCTCATCCACAGAGGCTGTTTATTCTCAACAAGGAGAGAGAGCGTGGAGAAGAAGAAAAGAAGGAAGAGCACTGCTGGTACGATTCCTGACATGTGGCTTTATCTGGGTGTTTGCCTTCAGCACTTCAGTGCCTGCCACATAGCACGGCCCCTCCATCAGGCAGCTGTCGATATGGGAAAATTAAGTTTACCCTTAACGACAGGCCACAGCCAATAAGCAATCAGGCTCCACCCCGTGATTAATGAGCCGGGGGATGTTTGTCTTCTACAGCGCTCCCACCTCTGCACCTAGAGCTCTGAGTCACGTCCCACAGCAGGAGAGGCACCGAGCCTTTAGCTGGGACTTACTTGTGTCTCAGGATGGAGAACGTTTCAGGAGCAATGAATGCAATGTGAACGCCGCCAGGAGGGGTGCGTACCCCACTGCCTCCATCCCTGCCAAGTGTGGGCAGCTGCTGCTGGGGGCCACACGACCCGCTCCTCTCCCTGCCCCTCCCCTCCTCACAGCAGCGGCACTTGTGTGGCCCCATGTTGACTCAGCTAAATTTACTGATTTGACTGAAAATTAGCCTTAACAAAAGTAATTTAAAAAGAAAAAAAGGTTAGCTTCCTGCTCTGGCTTCTCACCCAGGAGTAGCATCAGCAGAGGGAGGGAATGAGTACACACACATCGATCACAGATGTGGGGAGCACAGGCACGTCCCTCTCTTACACAGCAGTGAGGCCACTGAGGAACTGCTGCCCCGGCACCATGCTCCCATGAGAACAACCTCCAGGTCCATCCAAAGACCGAACAAGTCCCATGAATCCCTAACCAGAACCAGGTTTCTCAGCCTCTCTGAAGAGAACACTCAGGAGGTTCATCTGCCTTTCCTTTTCAATTCATCACATTTCAGACAAAACAAAACAGAAATGCCACCTTGACACCAGTAAATGTCCCCTGCATGCACAGGCCTCATCAGGAGGGAGCAAGAGATTTGACAGATGGCTGTCGGAATCCTTTATGCGTGCCTGGAGAGTGCTCAAATATTACTCTGGCCATTTAAGAATCCACAGACTCCAATGGGATCTGAGTCTCCGAACTGCAAGATCACCCCTTAGATGAAAGAACCTCTCTTACGTCGTGTCAAGTGGACTTGAGAAGGAAGCAGAAGGGAATATTCAGCTCCGGGCTTTCAACAAACGTCTGGAAGTTGAGAGGTAAGAGATGAAAGGAGATCAATAAACACATTACCACGTTAAACTTCCATGGGTAATATTTAGACATCACAGAAGCTGGCACCTTAAGAAGGAGACAGAGAAAACAGAGCAGAAAAAGAGAGAAATCTCCCAAACTGCTCTCAGATGGCCACTTCCAGTGGCAATCATGCTAATTGCACACACAAATTAGGCAAACAATTAGGAATGCATTTTTCAAAATCAAGCCTCATTTGTCTTACTTTTGCAAGAGTTTCCAATCAACAGTTCTTAATTTCAAATACAGAACAGTTTAGTCATCAAAAAGCAAGAGGACGAAGAATACAGGGAACACAACAGGAAAATCTCTTCCCCATCTTCCCCACGCTTCTGTAACCAACTCCTTCTGAACATTTCACAGAACATTCTCTATTGACACAAGCCATAAAACGACTTTGGTTTAATGAGCTCCTCTCATCTTAAAAAATCAGAGATAAAAATGTAAATGCACGAAAGAATGTCTCAAGTGACTTTGAAGGGGCTGTTACCCAAGCACAAACACGACTATCCACCATCTGACATCCTGACTGCTACTAATATTCTTTATGGAAATTTAAATTATTGTTTAAAAGCGTAATTGGCCCTTTCATCATTAAAATCACTTACACGTTGTAATTCACCTAGCTGGAGCGAGGAAAACACAGTCAGCTTTCCTTCTCTGAATAAGCACAGTTTTGGCAAATCACTTAAGCACGGGCTTAAAACGAAGGAGCTGGCTGAAGTCACAGCCCGCTTCGCCCATGCACTAGCACATTGCTGCAGGTGATGCGGAGAGGATAAGCAAGCCCCATGTTCTACAAAATCTACCTCCTGAAACACTTCCATTAATATTTAGTGCCATGAATGACTCTGCCTTCAC
The DNA here is from genome assembly GCF_011077185.1 of Oxyura jamaicensis. Lineage (NCBI taxonomy): Eukaryota > Metazoa > Chordata > Aves > Anseriformes > Anatidae > Oxyura > Oxyura jamaicensis. The sequence goes on along the minus strand of NC_048901.1, from coordinate 14,140,462 downwards.
GCAGAAAATATAACCGAGGACTTCAAAACGAGTGCTGCTGTGGATTCAGTGTCAGAAACCTGCCCTGAGCAAGACTTCTTTGGGGAGGACAAGGTACCCACATCACTGCACGACCCCGGCCGCTGGCTGGCCACCTTCTAACCCTGGTCACGCTTAGCCCTTGGAAAGCAACCGCCTGCATCTGTTCCTCTGAGCAGGCGGCCAACGTGTTCTCCCTGGTAAGCTGCACTCCTGCTGAGCCTTAAATACTTTTCTGTGATAAATTTATAATGCATGGGCTTTTAATGGGAGCTTAGTGAATGGCTGGGGTCTCAAATGAGTTTCCAAGCATGAATGAGGAATCGCATCTGTACTCTAAAATTCTCACTGTGAGTTTTTTGCTAAATACTTAAAATCCAAACACATTTGCCCAGTTCCAGTGTCCAGACTCAGAGTAATATTCAACTACTCTGAAATCTAGAGTTCTGCAGTGGCCTGGACAGGTTCTGAACTGGTCCCACAGCCGCCTTGCAAAGGGCGTTAGTTACCGTCTGTGCCGCGCAGATGGGACAGACAGAAGGAGGTGCTGCCACACGGGGTGGTTGCATACAGACACCCACAGCCTAAACGTCAGGCTGAGCACATCTCCCTGCCTTCCCCAGCGCTCCACGGAGATCTCGCTGATACGATCAGGGGGGTTAAGCTGCAGCTCGTCTCACCATGGAGGAGATGCGTGCTGCAGGAGCTCAGCTGTGCCCAAACACTCTGGTTGCTCACCCTGGCTGTGAGTGCCAGCCCCAGGTCGGCTGCAGAGATCCGCCCCAGGGAGGGCAGGAGGGGCAGCAGCTCCCCGCTGTCTCCCATCAGATGCTCCTCTGCACCACGGCAGCCCACCTTCACCACAGCTCACCAGAAGGAAGCACGGGAGGAGGTTTCAGTTCATTTTTCCCCTCTACCTCTGCAATGCTCAAGCTATGGTTTGTGCAAGCTGCTGTGCTCCTTCTATTGAAAAAATAAATAAATAAATAAATAAATAAATAAATAAATAAATAAAACAACCAACAACAACAACAACCAACCAACCAAATACTAGAACTGGGAAAGGTTTAAAGAAAGGCAGCAAAGACTCCTCAGACTGCAAGACAGACAGCTCAGGAGAGATATATCTCAGGTCCATGAAATCCCAAGTGCCAGGAGAAGAGGACAGGACCATATTTTTTACCAGCTCACTCAGTGCCTGGTCTCAGGAAGGCATCGAACCAAGCCAGCAGGAACAATGTTCAAAACGAGGGAAGGGAGGGAGGGACGTCTTTGTGCATCAGGTAGTGGAGCTGGGGAAACCCTTTCTACAGGACATTAGGATGTTAAAAATGTATGTGAACTCAAGGGGAGCCTGGTCAAGCACACGGAAGAGAAATCCACTGACAATCTCTAAACACACTGAACCATGACTGGCTCAGAAAACTTCCTGCTGAAAATAGCAGCTGGGAGAACATTTGGGGGACATGCCCTATTGCTGTTTTCTTACCTTTCTTCTATCTGTTTAATGTGGATGGAGAAAGAACGCTACTGGGGGAGACGGACACTTTATTCTGGCCCATTTTAATTGCTCTCATGGTTTTCTGTTAATTGATGCTGACTCCATATAGTTTTTTTGCTGGCTTTTTTCAAATAGGCTTTTTTTTTTTTTTTTTTTTTTTTTTTTTTGCCAATTAATGCTTTCCAGCCTATATCAAACCCAGTGACGATCTGGTTCTGTAACACAACAGTGTTGTGGATAAAGCAAAGCCGAAATGGGGAGTGGGACATGTTTGCTCCTGGTCTCAAGGCTTAAAGAGAGATTACAGAGGTGCTACGATGGAATAGTGTCCCTTGGCAGCGAGTGGTGCAACGTGCTTGTTCAGCAGCGAGCACATCCTTCCAGTGTTTAAACCCAGGAATGTTTTACCAGCCAGATGAACACATTCCCATAAATAACAGAGGTGCACTACCTTGCTCTCCTCCCCGGTTCTGCGCTGGCTTCCCCTTCCACAGCCTAGGAGCAGCAGATCAGTGAAGGCTGGTGGCTGAAATTGGCACCAGATGCGGAGCTCACCCAAGCAAGCAGGGGTTCAGGAGAGAAACAGAGGTGGCACCTCCAGGTGCAAGGGGGTTGTACACAGCCTTCCCTCTTCTGGATGGGAGGCAGACACGCACCTGCCTTTCCAGCATGCTCTGGGCTCAACATTTCTCTCTCTGTACTTCTATCACCAAAACCGTGCTTCCTGGCCTTCTCCAGGGGGCTGGGGGATCCCTCCCTGGGGGCTTGTCAGTCAGTGTGCTAGACAGAGAAGTGCCAGCCCAAAGGACATGGGTTGTGTGTACACAGAAGGGAGGCTCTCAGCATCCAAGAACACTCAACAGGAGCAAAATTAATTCACAGAAGCGTTTCACCAGAAAAGGACATGCTCCCACTTAAGTGTACTTTTTAGTCACGCTTGACATGTCATCTGGAGAAATCCCACTGTGCTACCTCACCTTTCCTAACCTCAAACAAAGGAAAAAAAATAAAGAAGAAACCACCAACAAGCCAACCCTGAAAAATAAACAAGTCATGTCACCTCCTGGGCGAGGTGCTGTGCATGAGCTGCAGGGCAGTAACCGATCTCCCCGAAGATGTTGCAGGACGTGTGTCAGCCATTTACCAGGCTAGGTGGAGGCAGGGAAGGAGCATTTCCCTTGCTGAGCAGCCTGCAAGCAGCTGAGAGACATGAATCCCATCCTCAGAACTGCCTCTCCAGGTTAAGGGTAAGAACAGAAAGGATTCATCACACGAACTCCAGCAATTCTGAAACAGGGGAAGAAGCACACCGAGTTTCTGTCTTATCCATAAAAGATAAACCCCAGTCATTCGAGAGGAACACCAGAGCCCAGCAGCAGGAAGTCGAGCCATGCCTGAATATTTATATACAAATTTGTCTGATCAGCCAACCAAATATTTACAAAGATTATACCCTGCTTACACAGAACAAAAATGCCTGGGGATATCAGCCTTTCAAAAGCAGCGTGTAAGAGTGCCTCCAGCCCTAGCACCACAGCGACTGCGATGCTGGGCAGCTGCCCCTAACCTTAGGAAGCAGGTAAGGAAGCGCGGTGTGCTGGGACAGGGGGACGTCCCCAAAACGTCAGGGTCTGCACATGAATTTCACCACTGCAATTCCGCGTAGAGCCAGGTGCACCTGCATATGCTCTGGCTGCTACTGGATGTTGCTTCTAAAGGATGGTGGCCTGCACACCCCTGGGAGAGACCAGAGAGTCAGGGCTGCCCACACAGAAAGGAAAAGCTGCTGTCTCCACCAGCAAAAAACCACCATGGCAGAAGGTAAGCAATGGCAGCAGTAAGTCACAGGAATTCAGGCGAAGACTAACAGCACGTTGGCTGTCTGGTCTCACCAGCAGGCGACCAGTGATTATTCAGTTCGGTTTGGTTTTCATTTCACCTTTCAATAAAAGAGGAAATGCAGAACTTGAGAAGGAATTTGCAGCGTAGAGGACTTGGCAACTCCGTTCCAGCGGTCATTTCTAGATATACCAATACTGAGAGGCTTGAGTATCATCACTGTGGGAGTATCAGACACTTCTGGTCCTTCTGCTTTTCCAGTTCAAAAGCTGTGTTTAAGCATTGCCATCTCCACCCCACACCCCATAGGGAAGGCTGCTGAGGCCTGTCCCTCCCTTCTTGCACACCTGGGGTCCCCCCAGCACACTCCTGCATCCTGAAAATTCCCTAGACTAAGGCAGAGCGTTACGTTGGGCACTTTTACCCACAAAGACAGCACAACATTTCTAGTAAGATTTTTTAAAGCCAGTTTCATTAAGAGTCCCCCCTTCACCACCCCCCTCCCTTGGCGAGAGGGTCCCTCACTCTACCCCCATGTTCACGTATCCCTCCCACACTGTCCATGTCTTCCCCACCCAGTGTGTATCCAAATTTTGCGTCCAAAACGCTTTTCCATGTTTTTGTGTGCCCACACAGAACCATTTTCCTGCTCCTCTGTATCCTGCCCAGCTGTCCCAGGCACACTTGCCTGGTCCCTGGCACACCACAGAAGCCTGTTTGAGGAGAGTGTAGAAGACGGACTAAAAACTGGGACCAAACTGATTGGATTTGTCATGATAGCAGCACGGGGCAGGGGATTTTCTTGTTCTTTCTCCAGGAGCACGAGCAATCTCAGCAAGAGGAGACCAGGCCTGCCACCTGGGGATAGGGCCAGTGCGCTCCTCAGGGCAGACTCCTGACCTGGAACAAATGGGACTCCCCCGCTGCTCCCGTGCACTGCTTTCGCTTAAGAAAAGGACTTGTTGGGAAACTACTGGGGCACATACAAGAACAGAGAGCAGTAACAGCCCATCTCAGCTCTGACAGAGTCGAGCCACCTCCAGCCAAGCCACTTCTCACCGTGCTTGCTGCTGCCCGCCTGTCCCCTCGGTGCACGAGGCAGCGCGATCGCGGTGCCACGCACGGATGAGTTTTCAAGTGACCAAACAGCTGCGAATGCACATTAAAGAAGGAAGGGGACACTAATAAGGAAACAATTAATTATTGCATGGGTTGCAGAATGGAATTTTCCCCTCTTATCCGAAACAAACAAAGCTTTGAGGGAATAAATACAACTCCAGAGATAATCCCCAGCTTGGATCCTGGAAGCATTCAGTGCCGAATCTGGAAAACAAAACAATGCTAATGACTCACGCTGGGCCCGTGGGTGGCTCATCACTAAATTAGCAGCAGCTTCCATGCTCCCAGCTGAGCCTGGCTTTGCTGGCTTGTCACAGATCTCCAGGACCGCAATTGAGCACATGCAAATGGGCCCGGCAGCCAATCGCAGCCACAATACTCGAAAGGCACAAACATGCCAATTAGAAAAATGCTTTGCCGTACAAAACATGATTACCTCCTTCCATGCCATTTCAGGCTAAGGGAAGAAACGCTATTTTTATTATTAAATGTTACACATCTCTTTTCCTCCGAGGGGCAGAATCTATTTAGAGGCCTTTTAAGCAAACATCTCTTCATACAATTGAAAGCCCTGCGTACTACCGTCTCATAAGCAATCTCATTTCTCTGCTGAACTGTTGATGGTATCTGTACCACCTGGCCTTAAACGTCTACGACGAGCAGCAGCTTGACCAGTAAAAAAGGAATAGTTTCCTTCTGGTAAGCAACAGGAAGGGCTGTGCAAAGAGAAGTGAACTGATTTGGGAACAAAATTAACTAAACGAGCAGTAGATCGTTCTCACAAACAAAGCCAGGGGATTTCAGTTTCTTTAATGATCAGGGCTTTGCAACTGTTCGTGAATACCTGCAGAGTGGCCAGCAAAAAAAAAAAACAAAACAAAACAAAAAAATCAATCAAACAAACAAAAGTAAGCCTACCACCAGTGATGTCAAACTAGCTGAATAAACAGGAAGAACTTTAGGGGTGACACCTGTTAGAAAAGGTTGAAAGCCACTCATCTAAAGCAATGACTCTGCTAAGCATGTGATTATCTTAAAATGGGATTAGGTGCATGCCTAGAGTTAAAAGTGCACTTAAACAGTTCGCTGAACTGAGACCCAGGTCCGGAAAAACTCCTTGGTCTTGGAGTGGACATGACCTCGTGATCTCCACACCGCTCTTACATTGTAAGCTTTTGCTCTGAAAGTCAGCTGCTTAAAGCATCTGCTTATGAACGTGGATTATTTTGTTGCTTTCACATTGGAAAAACAGTAACAAAACACAGAATTTCGTGCATGCAGTTAATCAGGAAAACCAATGGAAAAGTAGGAAAAATCTTTCACAAAATTCTTGGTTAACACTTCCCGTGCAGACTTAAAGTTTACAGCGTGTTACCCACAGTTGCCAATAGTGTTTAAACTCAGACAAACTCTTCCTCTTCTCTTGGCTTAGTTTGGGAGGTGGAGAGAGTTAAACTTCCTTCCTTTGTAAAACCCTGTAGAGCTCCCAATGACAAGTGCCACAAACCAGCCAACCTTTGCTTCGGAGAATTGTTTCTCACCCTGACTCCAGCTGCTTAAGAACACTCAGATGAAGCTTACTTTGCCTAAAGTTGTTCGTTCACCAAAAGAAAGCATTTCACAAATCTTCAGCATCAGTGATGCTCTGGTAGGGCCCAGAGAAGTTTCAGACCCAGAAGACTCGCTGAAGACCTGCCAGTCCCAGACTCCCAGCTCTGGAGCCCAGCCACCTGGCTGCCAGCCATGCACCTCACACCCAGGCAGCAACCAGCCCCACATTTGAAGATTTCTGAAAATTTTTTTGACAAAGTGAACCACAAAGCCCTGAGTCAAACTGAAGATTTTCCTTCACATAGCTACACTTACCTAGCTGTGAACGCTTAGAAAAAGTTCTACGTATAATCTTTAAAGTCACTGTAAGCTATATCTCTGAACTTCTGCGTGACAGAAGCGAAGCTATTCCACCAAGTAAGAACTCTAACAAAGCCATCATTTCTAGCTGAGACAGGCCAGAGGTACCCCGGCACCACAGCTTCCAGGAGAGATACTCTGCATATGTCTACGTGGGAAGGTTACTTCAGAATAAAGGAAAGCGGGGATTTAAAATGCTATAGCTATTCTTGAATAATACCCTAGAGGAGTGCTCCTATTACAAAATAAAAAAGAATTTTCACACTTTTGCTTAATTCATCTCCCAGGTGAATTAAACTAAATCAGACAAAGGTATTATTTCAGCTAGCACAGGAGTGTCAACAGTAGGAACTACCCTGCAACAGCACGTGCACTTGATTTCCACTGGTCAGTACACATTAGCTTTGCAAAGAGACACAACAGGATGGGGGAGCCTGAGCAGAACGCACGCAGGGACACTGACACACTTTGAACAGCAGCAGGTAACGGAGCTGTGGTAGGAATGCTGATGACCTCCAGTGCAACAGCATCACTTCTCAGCCCCGTGACCAGCTCCTGCCTCCAGCTCACCAAGTCCCCTTTCCCATCTCCTCCCAAAATGCACACGCCATGCTCTGAGCTGCCACAGGCTGCAGGGGTTCCCTACGCCCAGCAAGGAGCTGCAAGTTTTACTCTCGGTCATGTACGTGCACAGACCTATTACTTCCACTAATGAAGCTGAGGGCACAGCATATGCCCTACACTTAACTTGCTGTCTCCCTGAATAAATAGCAGCAGGAAAAAATTCCAGAACTGGTGTACGGAAGTGTACACAAACGCACAGATCACCCACAACCCAAACAAGGAATGCCAAGCAAAACGAGGGACGTCAGTTTTGCTTGTAATCCAAACGTTAATCTTGAATATTCAATTTTACATCTTCTGTGTGTGAGTCCATTTGCATCGGCAAGTGCAGGCACATTATGGCAGTGCCCCAAATAGTCTCAGGACAAACGCAGAGATGTGTACGGAGAGTAACAGACAGGCTAATAGCAGAGCCACAAGCTGACCTTGCCTACCTAGACAGAATGCTCACTGCTACTGCCCCAAATATCAGGCTTAGTGTTGTGATGCATGGAGAAATATAAAGACACTCTGTGCCAGACAGCATTTTAATCTGCCATAAAGCCAGCATCAATCAGCATATTTCCAGGAGCATCTCCAAATTTTACCAGTGTTAGAGTCCCAGTGAGGCCAAGTTCAGGGGTTACTTTCAGTATGATCTTACCTTCTGCTGAAGGCAGTGATTTGCACAATAGGGATTTAAAGCAAGAGGTATTTTTTACCCAGAGGTTTGAAAATAGATCAGTCTCTGGACACAGCCAGGCCTCTAATACTGAAAACAAAGCTGAAAATGTTTCTGCTGGATGCTTTCATTCTGGTTGATGAGATGACGTGAGAAATATCTGTGGTTTTAGCAATAATGCACCCAGAGGGGAGTCTACACAGGAGCTTAGGGCTGAACAGGCAAGAGACAGAACTCCTTGAACAGCCAAATACTAAGTCTTAGATGAGGGCTGAAATACTCATCAGGAGAAGTTTTCATGCTCCTACTAGCGTAGTTAGTACATGTTTGTTTGTTTTTTTTACATCAAGTCCCTGCAAACCAGGTACTGGTCATCTGCAATGTTTTTTCATAACTACAGTCGCAGTTACATCTCTAACTCGGGTTATCGGATGTTTACCTCAAGCTTAGCATTGTAGCAATCTATTTCGCTATGTTGACTTAGAAGCTAAAAGCAAAAGTGATTCTGGCAAACTACACGTCCCAGGCAAATGGGGAAATTTATTAGCAGAAAAAATAAATTAACCAAGAAATAAAGATTTAACAAAATTAATTATAATATCATCCAGAAGGGAAATAACTCTGCACGTGCAATACAGTCAGCTCACAAGTTGTGAAACTGAGATAACAAGTGATGTGCATGGAAGAGACAAGACATCGCTGTGCCAAAATACTTGCAAAAAAATCCACAAGGGATTAGGAATAAATCTCTTGTTCCGTACTGCTATGAATTACTTGCACTGTTGTACCTTAGGGACCCATTAAACCACATTTTGCAAGTTGCTGCTCCAACAACCAGAGAAGTCTGCCCCTGCACAGACTGAGACGAGTGGCAGCAGACCTCTGAAGCGAAGCATAAGAAAACAGCAGGCTAGAGATAGCTGAGTGGAGGTGGGGTGTCTTAGCACAGTGGTAACAAAAATCTTGCTAAGATTTTTGCTAGCATCACAACAGAGCTGCACAGCACTCTACAACCACCTTCAGCGTTTCGCTGTTTTTTGTTGAAGTATTATGCCTTAGTTCCTGTCAGTCAGGAGTGGTCTAGGGCTCTGAGTCAGCACCACACACAAGTATGAATCTGACTTTAAGCACGCGTTTATATCCTATGACTTGTTTTCATGAAAGAAAATGTAGGTAGGAGGAGGCTGAAGGTCTTGATCAATCTGTTGGGCAACCTGAGTGCACAAAAGGCCAAACGGTTTGGCATAACCACCTGGTTATCAGTACAACTGCTCAGACAAGATGATCAAGGGCATGGAAGTAACTCACAGCACTTCATGCCATTGCAGTCTGCGATTCCATGGTCCTTTCTCTTCTGTAATTTATCATTCTTACATTGGTTTACATCTCTGACGGGTGTAGTCCCACTAGGCACAATGCCACACGTTTAAGGGCTGTTGCAGGAGTATGTACCTATTTCCTGAGGCATGCTGACTTTTCGAAGCAGTAGCAACATCCCTCCTCCAGCAGGCCCAGCCAGTGACCTCGTCATAGGCGGCAGCTTACTTTCCCCCCCCCCCCCCCCACACACATTTTCATATTTAAAAAAAATGCAAAGTCCAACCCCAATGGAAAGGGAACAAATGCAACCAGGAAGAGGAAACGTATTTGAGCAGCCTGATTCAAAGCAACACGCCGCACCTGGAGCGGTCTGTTGGTGGCCTTGTGGTGGTTCGGGCCTAGTGCCTGGAGAACAAGGCCAGCTGGACTTAATGACAGGAGAGCGTTCCCATGGGCTTTTATAGGCCTCTTTATAGCACAGCGTCATGAAACACAGACTGCACAGTGTCCAGTATCGCTCAAAGCAGAAGAAATGAGGAAATATTCAGTCATCACACATCCATCGTTCGTGTCTTAGCACGAGATCCATCAGAAAAGCCAAACCAGCTCAAGAGGGTAACCGTCAGGGCACTACCACCAGCTCCTGGTGCACTGAAGTTAGAGGCTACCACAAATGCTCCTCAGCTAGGCCAGAAGGGAATCGAGGCCGCCTCAGCAACAGCTCCCCAAACACTGCCCGTCTCTTCAATGAGTAACAGCGAGTGCTTACGCGGGAGGTGTGGAAAATTCTCTCTCACGAGGCTAAGATCTCCCATAAGGAAACAACATAAGCGTTAAAAAATGATACTATAAAGACATCCTTGTAAGCATCCGGTGCCCAAAGATTGCAATGGTCAGGGTTCAATAGGCAGATCCAGCAGAAAGCCAACTAGGCACTGAAACCCAGTCAAGCTCAAAGCAGCAAGCTTTGTGCTGTAACTTCTACAAATCTTAAATAATAATAACAACACAGAGTTTGTTCCCTTACTGTTCACCCACTGTTGTAGAAAGGGAAAGTCAGACTCTTGAAACATGCACAGCACAAAGGAAGCTGCAGAGACACCACTTAAAGGACTTCAATAAGACCACCCTAAAACTCAGGAGCAGCACCGTACCAAACCAAGGCACTCGTATGCTTAGTCCCCTCTTCAAACACTGCTTAGTTACAACTCAGGAGCAAGCACATCTTCCAGCCCTTCACCCCACTGAGCTCCCCATCCTCGCACAGCCTCCAGCAGTGCTCCTTGCCCGACAGGCTGGGAGCCTCCAGCCCCCATCGGAAGCAGCCGGGGGTTCCCTTTGCTCCTAGGGGTATCCCCACTCAAGAAGACGTTTAACACCTTCCAAGCAAACACTGCCGCTGCAAACAAAGGGTACGGGGAGCCCTCACAGCGTGCCCAGCCCCACACCTGAGTCTTGTGGGGCTAGGAGCACGCTGGGGAAACTCACCCCTAAACCAACCGGGGTTAATGCCTAGAGTGGGGGTCCCAGATGGGACGGGGAACACACGCATGGGGGCTGCTCACGAGGAGAGGGTTCTGCGGGGGGAAACGAGACCCGTGGGGGGGCTGCCGGTACGATGGGGGGCCAGGTCAGGAGGGGAACGCGGGGGAGGCACCGGGGAGGGGACGGGGCCAAAGCTTTGGGGTCAGCACCGCGGACAGAGCCCAGGCACCTGTGGGAGAAGGAAGAGGAAGGGGAGGAAGAGGAGGGCGAGGAAACGGGGCCAGCCCAGGCCGAGCGGCGCCCGGGCTGGGAGCCGAGGGCGGCGGGGACAAGGACGCGCGCTCCCCACCTGGGCTGTTGCTGGATCTCAGGCGCCTTCCACAGAGACACTGCAGCATATGCGAGCCTTTCTCCAGGAGAAGCCCAAGAATCCTCATGGATTTCACTTTGTGGCGCCCTCCCGCTGCTCGGAAAAGGGACCGGCCCCGGAGCGGCCGGCTCTCAGCGGCGGGGCGCCGGGAGCCCCCCTCGGCCCCAAACTTCCCGGCCCATCGCCGCGGCCCCGCCGCGCCCGGGGACCGGGGGAGAATGAGGAGGGGGACGAAGAGGGGGCCCGCCGCCACTTCTCGGGACTTCGCCGCCGGGGAAGGGCAGGCTGCGCCGGGAAGGGGGTCGGGCTAGCTGGAAGGACGTCAAGCCCTAGAAACGCGAGCGGCCGGCTCCCAGCCCTGCCCCCTGCCGGCACGGCCCCCGCCGGGACCCCCCCTTCCCCTCCTGCTCCCTGCCGAAGTCCCCCTGGATCCCCCGGGAACGGGGGGCGCCCCCCGGCCCTGTCGGCAGCGGGGCTGTGCCGGGAGCCCCCGCGCAGGGCTCGGGCAGCGCCGGGCCGGGGCTCCCCGCTCGGCCCCGAGCACGGCACCCGCAACGTGGCTGGGCCGGGCCCAGGACACACCTCTCGGCTTCGGGCACCACTGGCAGCCGTGCCTGCAGGCAGCGTGGGCCTGCCTCCTTTCGCTTACGGGTCCTTGTTTCCACTTCTGGAGCCTTTTTTCCCCACTTCCAGATCTTGCTTCCACTGACAGATCGCGCAGCGACAGCGCGGGGCTGAGGGCACTCCGCCCAGTCTCAGCGTTTGGTCTCTTTTCCCTATTTTTAACCCATTACAGCTAGATTTACTCCAAGCTCAGTGTTTGAGCCGCACAGACCAAGGCTGTACCCGGGCACAGGCAGGTGTCTGGGGAACGATGCTCTCTGGAGAGCTGTCTGATTTATTTATGAAACGACTCAGTGCAAAACCCACCCCGCACAGCCGGCATGGGAAGCTTCCTCCATGGAAAGGGGAAATAGATTAGCACACAGCAACCTCTCCCATGAACTCTTCCACCTGAATACAGCACAGTTTAAAAAAAAAAAAAAAAAAAAAAAAAAAAGAAGTTTTTCTGGGGGCTGTACTTAGGACATAACCCTGTGTGCATGCCGGGATAGAGGCTTTGTTGATAACTCGTGGCACGATGCCCCTCAACTCAAAACAAAAGCATGAGGTACAGTCAGCACCTGGGCTGCAGCACTGGGAATCCCACTAAGATGGAGAAGCAAAAGCTATAAACACAGGGAGATCGGAGTACCAAGGCATGTGAACCAGGCATAGCAACAAAAACATTGTTCTCCTGGGAGAGGCTATTGAGGATTTATGGCAAAACCAGAATTTGTGAGAGCACCACAGTCTTTCCTGCCATTAGTAAACACCCCCACAGTTTCAGTTTTCCTCTAGAATATGAAGAAAACAAAACAAAAAATGAGAATGCTAAATGTTTCATGAAATGGAAGCTCTTATTTTCCAGTCCGTCCTACTTAGTACACCAAAAACAGCACTTAGCTAGAAGCAGAGCCAGTAGCATAGAGCTCAGCACCATTAAAAGGATGCAAAGTAGCATAGATCCCAGGGATTAGTTATTAATAAACAATATTACACAGGACCTGGCAAACTCACCAAGTCACAGAATAAAGCCAAAGAGAAGCGCCCTTCTCTCTGCATATTCCCACTTATCCGGGATCTTAGCTCCAGCCAAAACTCTTAGCAATGCCTCTACAGTATTCGGGGAACACTACCAGGCTCTAGCAGGGCTGACACCAAACTGAGATTGCAGCTGTTACCTCTCCCCACCACCCCTAGCTTTCATTTCTCTCCTGTACTCTCCTGTACCTGATCAGCTAGTAAAATTGTAGCCCCTCTGAAACAAGGCCAGAAGCAGCTCGCACAGTGAGGCCCTAAATCACAACCGGTGGTTCTCGGGTACTTCTGTAATAGCACAAAAAGCAACAGCCCTGTCTCCGCAAGTGCCCCAGCAGTGTGTTTGAGACGAGAACAATTCTGGATCTGGCAGATCAAGGACAGCACAGCGAGATCTGAAGTCAAGGTGCCCTCCTTGCTTAGCAGCCAGGGAGGAGCTGGAAATGAGGGGGCTCTGATTTAGAGATGCCAACGCTGAAGTGCAGTGCTGGGTACCAGGAGAGGTGCACTGAGGTGTTACCTATGTTAAGCCAGCACAGGAAGAGGTACGTGCTATCACTTGGACATACAAAGCTACAGAAGTCTGTAAGAACAGATTAGAATGCAACAGGCAGCTGAAGTCAGAGACCTCTGCTCATTAAAATAACACTTCTTGGAAAAACTACTCAGAAAAATCCACAAAACTACCAACAAAATAACCCCCATTTCCTTGAGGGGTTTCCATCATCATCCAGCCAGAACAATGAGCCAGGCTTGATAGGTTTTGATCTGCCAGCACCTGTGCGTGAGGCAGGCTCCAAAGGGGTCAGATCCTGCCTTACAAAGGGGAGCAGAATCAGACCAGTGAAAAGAGCGAGCAAGTGTCACTTGACATTTCTAAAGGAGGGGCACGAGGACTGCAACAAGCACACCTTCTTTCAAACTGAGTAGGTTTAAGTAAGCTTAAACGGCAAAATGGAAGCATAAAAATGGCAAAGGATGATTCTTTAGGAACCGTGATGCATGACTCAAGTGTGTACATGCCACAAAACACTCAGTAATACCATGTACCCAATTAGGTAAGTGTTCTCCCAGTAAACAAAGCTTATGGAACTTGGAAAGACAAAGGGAGCTGACATAAATCAAGATATTGCTAGATAAGTTAACTCATTTTAATCCAAAACCAAGGCAAATCAAAATAAAATTCATTTCTCTGCAAAAGGCCAGCATATGTACAGACAATTTTTTAGTGGGACATAAATCTCGCTAGGGCTCCACCAATAGCTTGCATTACTAAATAGTAATGCAAATAGCGTCTAGAAAGTTACTGTGAAAATGTTACAGATACTTAAGTTTTGCCAGGTAGAAGCTGGGCATTAGAAAGAATAGAGTTCTTCAATAAAAGCAGGGATTGCATTTGCTGGAACATAAAGAAAGCTGGGAAAGACTCATTGAGGTCAGAAGATAGTCGCAGGGAACACAGTGTCATGTGTGTTTCTCCCTTATTAAATTAAAATGCCATTGGCCTTCTGAAGCACAGAACAGAAATGAGAATATGTTTGGGATTACGGAATTTAAATTAATACCTTCTACTAAAAACACTGTGCTCCGATCAGAGAAAAATAAGGTGATTTAGCAGACAAGGCTCTTTGCTAGGTATTAAAATAGCATAATGTGCAGTTTATCAGTTAGCAAAGCCCCAAAAAGAAAGTCAACAAAAGCTCAGAAGAGACTAGGCAGGAAATGCAATTCCCTTGGATTCACAGAAAGGCAGGTGCTGATCTTTCAAGGTGCTGGGTCCATTCTGTTTCTGGTTTCACCTATATTGACTACCTGCAGGCCTTTGAACACCGTGCCTGGTTCACAGATAAACAGCCTGCACAAGTAGGTCATTTTTGCAAGTCTTTGCCCTCATTATATTTCCTGGCCAAGTGCGGGTGGATGTGGTGCGAAATGGTCCATGAGCCCTGGCAGCTTTGTTCAGGCTGGTATACAGCCCTCAGACCTTGCCCCCTTTGTAAACCTACACATCTCCCTGAGAGCACCTGGGGCTCGTTTCTCGACCTTCACCCCATGGATCCATCTGTGATCATTGAAGGTACATTCCTCAGCGAAGACATAACCACTTCTTCCCAGCATCTTTCTTTGCAGAAGCCATTTGAGCAAAACCTGCTCAGGAACAGGCTAAAAGATTACATCCCTTTACAGTGCAAGTGCTTATCCTGCTGTCCTCATGGTGCCCTGAGTACTCCTGCTTTCCTCTGTCCCTCCTTTGTGAGGCAGGGCACTAGCACAAGAGCTGTGCTTGCTGTAGAGCCATGCTAACCGCACGCAGCTTCTTCTCACGCAGCTCCACCAAGGTGCAGAGCACACACCCCAGAGCTGGTGGGGAGCTGCAGCAGAAGTTCAGGGGTTTGCCAAAGGCCGCAGGACAATTTGCGTAAGTAAGGAATCTCCTGTCATTGCTCGGTCTGGTGATTCAGTGAGAGGATTAGTCTCTTCCTGACCAGTAAAAAATTGTGCCCATTATAAGGCAAAGATTGCAGCTATTCTGCTGGAAAGTACCAGGGAAAAAGTCTATCACACACACGTACCTCCTGACAGCAAATGGAAGATGGGAGAAAAAAAGACAGCTTGATTTCCTACATCAGATGAGAAAGACCAATTCCTTAGTTGCCTTTCCGTGCTCAGAAAGCAACAAAGCTCACATGAACGCACGGGAACAAATCACTTACTCCAGCTGCTGGTGGGGAGACTCGCCTGGTGAAACCTCAGCCTTCTCTCAGCTCACCAAAGCAGATTCAGATAAAGATGTCCCATAGGCTCGACCATTCAATAGGTTTACCCTCAGACATACAAAAAGCTCAAGGTAGTAGATGCATTTCCAGACGTTAGAAAGAAACCTAGTGTTGTATGTATCAAATATCTTGAATCAGAGTTAGTGAAAAGTGGTTGTTTGGGATATTTTTCAGCACAGTGACGCCTCCTCAGAAGCTGGAACTTTTAAGACTTCTCCAGGCATACTTTGGTAGTAGTGCCACTGGCTTGGAACAGATGCTTTGGAAAACAGAGTAAGAAAGTGGCAGCCATACATTGTTCTGTCCACCCACTGCCAGTGCCCTGCAGCTCTGTGATCTCCTCATCCACAGGATGTCTCACAATGCATTTAAAATCCCTTGATCGATTTCTCCGCAACGTATTTTTATAATTGGTTTTTGAAGCCAGTAATACTTTTGGTCTCCTCCCTGTCTTTTGGCAAGAAGTTCTACAGGTTAATCATGCACTGGGAGAAGCTTTCATTAGTTTAAAACTGCTTCTCGGAAGCTCCATTTAATGCTCACCTTAGCAGTTATACCGTGAAATGATAATTTCATGTTCTCCATGACAGTCACGGCTTTAGACGCCTCCGCCGTATTTCCCTCCTCAATTGTTTCATTTCTGAAGATGCTGAAAATGCCTAATCTGTTTCATCTCTCCCCGGGCAGCAGCTCTTCCATATGCTCTGCTGACCTTGTCACTGTTCCCTGCATCTTTTCTGGTTCTGTTCCCTTTTATTTGTTGTTTGAGAAGGATAACTAGCGCTGTACGCAGTATTCGAGGTGCGAGCACACCAGGGATGTCTAGTGTAGTGCAATGAGAGCTCCTGTTTGCTCCGTACCTTTCCCAGTAATTTCTGCTTGCTTCTGCTGAGCTAGCACTTTCAGACAGATCCACGGCTTCTCTGAGGTCTTTTACCAAAGAGGAAACAGCCCCGGTAGAACCCTTACCATTAATGACCATGAAAAGATGTGTTTCACCCGTGGGTGCATTACCCTGCACCCCTCGCTTTATGCTGCTGTTAGCTCACCAGATACTCCCCATCAGGAGATCCTTCTACAACTCTTCCCCACTCAGTTCTGCTTTCCTTCCTCCAAGTGATTTTGTTCTGCTTGGCAAACTGCCTCTTCTCCATCCCCTTGCTCTTCAAGAGCAGTTAGGACCATGCTGGACCGCAGATGTCTCTCCCTCCTCTGGTAGTTTCCCCACTCATGAGATCTGACCCACTTGAAGGAACCCTTTGAAGGAACCCCTCAGTGAGGGGAACATTTTTGAAATCCAGGTTCATGACTTCAGCTGGATCACCTTTACCCAGATGAGAGAACTCAGAAGGCAGGATCCCCCCGGCACTACCCCAGCCGATCACACCTGACTGCCAGATCCCCACAGGGCAAGGGGCTCTGATTTCTTGCAGGTGGCTGAATTCCAGCACAACCCCCAGACAGTGCCACGCTGTCCTTCACACCTGGGAGTGGCAGAAGCACCTTCCAGAGGTGCCAGCTCTGCTCTCTGCTCCCCATCCGACCAGTCTCTGCAGCCTCTCACAAGGGAAAAGCGAGCAGGAAGGCAGGAGATCTCCCTGGCTGCTGATCCCTCCGGGCTTGGAGATCATGAGAGAGAAAAGCAGATTAAAGAGCCATAATACAGTCAGCGCTGGGAAGTTCTGACCCACGGCGCCCCAGTAATTAAGGTTATTAATCCATAACAGGCAGCGACAGCTTTGCCTGAGACACGACCCATACTTAGAGGGCAACAGCTCACCGCTGTGCCAAGGGGCCTGGAGGCAGGCAACACACCAGCCAGTGGGGCTTGGGACACCTTGAGCAGGTGACTGCTGATACGAAGCCAATGCTGGAACTTCTACCTCAGCGCTAGTGCATCTTCTGTGTTCAACCAGGACACACTCTTGGTTCATCCCCGACCTGCTGCATGACATGTGAGCAACTGGCAGCCCCCTTTCCTTATTTAAGAGTGCAGCCAATCCACCTGTCTCACAGGGAAAGGCCGGGAGGCTTACTAAAGGAGATCTTCTGAGGACAAGCGTGGCAGACCACCTCTGCAAGGAGCGAGCTCCCCCTGCCCTGCAGCAACCCCCCTGTGATGTTGGTGTGCCCCTGGGGTCAGGCGTTACGAGCCTGCCCATCTGCCTGCTTCCAGAGACACCCAGAGCCTGGTGCTGTCGCCCAGCTCTGAAGCCGTTTATTCAGGCACACCGACAGGACACGTGTACGCGGAGCACAGTCTCATCTGGACAAGTACTTGCCCAACTCCCCGCCTTGGGAGCAACAGTACAAGAAACGCTTTCTGCTCCAGTTCACAGCTCCTTAGACCACAGCAAAGTTGCTACCAGGACACAACAGCTCAGAGCCTCGCTCATTAGCTGGCCATCACAACTAAAGACACATTTGAAACATCGATTGCACTGGCGAGACCCCTTCCCTGCAGCCCACAGCTCCCAGCTCCTCCAGTGCAGCATTGCTACAGCTGTGGGGGCTTTGGCAGACCCACACACAGGTTGTCCCTGCTGGTCCTGGCAGCAAAGAAATGACAGAAGCTGGGCATTAAATAATAATATTACAGAGTAGTTATAACGTGTCTATACGTGTACTGGAAAGGTCATGCGTCAAGAGAATTGAAGACCGGATTTACAAGACCTTTAGAAAAGCCAGCCTTGAAAATCCTGGCTTCTTAGGGTAGGGCTTCCCACTGCATCCGTTTTTTCCATGGAATTGGTTTAGAGGATTTTGTGGCTGGGAAAGTTCTTTTCCAAAAACATCTCTCATGCAGTGTCATCCTCTCCGGAGTGCAAGAGAGAGAAAGAAAGATCCTCAGAACTAAAGATCCTCAGAACCTCCTCTCTCAGGGACCGCCGCTGCTTTTGTTTGGGGCAGGTGCTCCAAAGAGGTCCAAAAATCAACACTCGCTTTTCCTTGAAGTGACATTTTCTAAATTATTTCAACTTTGCTGAAATATTTTGTTTGACAACGCGACGAAAAATAAAGTCTCAAGGAGAGACTTTGACCTTATCAAAACGAAACATTCCTGTAAGTTTCTGACGCAACATTTGACAAGTGTGCAGGGAAGAGGAGAGTTTGGGCTGCTCAGGGTTTGAGGACAAACAGTCAAACTGGTCGATATTAGCCAGCCCAGACACTGCCAGCCACGAGGCAGAGCCATCTCCTCCATCCTCTGCTGTGGCGATGGAGACAAAGCCAAGTAACACATTCGGGCTCCTTCCCTGCCTTTGACTCAGGTCTTTTAAGGTTCCTGTTGTTAGCGTTTCTCCGCAGCCATTAGAACCAGAAAATACCTAATTATGTCAGGTTGTGATTCTTACGTAACGGCTCGGGGATTTAAGAAAGGCCCCAAATCTGCTAAAAGTTCGCAACGCTGCTTTGCACTAATCATGCCCATGACAGGTAACATCGCCAGCTCCCCAGGCTGGGAACCACTGCTGCCTTGTGCCATGCTCAGTAATGGCCTTGCTCTGCTGCTGCTCAGGCTGATTATCAGCCCCTGGGAAGCCCTGCTCCCCTAGGGGCCGGTAAGAATCCTTCTTTCTTCGGCAGCTGGAGCTATCTGTCCTCCAGCCAGCCCTGCGCTAGCCTTGTGCCTGCCCACATCAAAAGAGCCACAAACATCATCCAAACAAGTGCCATGCGATGGCAGTACTCAATTTTAGGACTCCTGTCCAGTGCTTTGCAACCCTGAGATGAGGAAGCCCCCGCAGGATCGAAAAACCACAATGCCCAGCCCCACGCACCACTTCTTGCCAGGAGCAAGGGGCACCACACCACCGCTCCCTGTTCCCAGAGCTGCATCCTACATATTCAATAGCATAAATAGGAGAAACGTCCAGAGAAAGCAAAAATGTTCTGAACGTGCTCTCACATCACACGTAAAGCCCTGGACCACTGCCAAAACGATTTCCTTGCAGCTAGCCTTAAGCATTTGCTTAACCCCCAGCAGAGAAGCAACCTGAACTAGGCAGTGATATGGTTCACACAAACCCTCCGTAGATGTTAGGCACAACAGGAGCTCTGGAAGGAGCCACGAGGCCTCCCTTTGCTCTATCCACTTATTTGGAAGGCCTTCCCCATGTCCAAGTCCCAACACAGAGGTTTGACTCCCTTTCTCCACCACTTGGGCTCCTTTGCTGCTATCCAGACTCCCATAGGAGACCTCCATCCACCCCACACCCTTCTCCTCGCCCCGCTGTGGGGCACAGATGTAGCAGGGTGCCAGCTCAGCGCTCCCTGGCTGTGGAGCAATCACTGCATGTCTCCACGAGGTCCTCATGGGGCTGATTTGGGGCTCCTGTGCCACGGAGAGAAGCAATGGCTGGTTTGTGGGGAAAACAGGCACACAGCAGGGGACATCCTGCCTAAGCCACAGCTCCTGCTGCTTCCCTCTGTCCCAGATCATCCTCGCTTGAGGCCCGCTGGAGCAGCTTGTAAAAGGCAAACGTAGAAGACAATCTTCACTCTTCATTTCTCAGGACAGCAGAGCCAGGAGCTCCTGAGTACACGTGGCATTTGAGGGTGTGAGGAATGGAACAGTTGGCTCCCAGGTGGCTTTCTTTCCTTTCCCCTGCTGAATTACAGCGAGCATCACAGTCACATAATCTGCTTTTCATTCCCTTGTGCTCAGCGTCAAGCCACAATGAAGCCATAAGCAACCCAGCATCACTCAGCAGCGTACTGAAGAGCTCTGGTCCAGCCCTGCACGGCTGGATGGCACAGCATGCAGCGCTGCAGGGAAGGGAAGGCACTGATAACGAGAGATCAGGCTCCCCGTTTTATTTGCTTCACTTCTTCTGCAGCAAGCAGCAGCGAGGCACGGCAGAGAAGAGCCGTGCTCCTCTCCCTGCTCCCTCAGCCACCCTCCCGGTCACAGCGAGAGCTGTCAGGCAGGACCACAAGTGTCCAAGAAGGTTAGTGCCAACAGCACTCTGTGCAGGGGAAAGAGGGTGAAAGGAGAAGGATCCTTCTTAGGACGATGCTCTCATGGGACAGACTGCCCAAGGGACCTTTCAAAGCTGCTGGATGGGGTCTGAGCCTCAGACTTGCTGCACCCTGCCTCCTGGTGAAGCATCTCCAGGCTCAGGTGAGAGGGCACCAGAGCTGCTTCTTTGCCCTCTCACCTGAGCCAAAAGAAGGGGGGACATTTCTCAGCAGAGATGCCAGCTTTACTTGCACACGATCAGGGAAGTGCCTGGTAAGGGGCCTACATTAAGACAGAGTAAATTAATAATCAAGAGCAATCTCTGAGCTGACGTCTGCTCCAGCCTGTGGGACAGCCTCTGAGCAGCTAAAACTAGAACAGGCCCATTCCTGGGAACAAGTCACTGGGAAAGCACCGGTCTGTCGGGGATGGAGACAGCTGTGCTTGGATAATCTCGTTTCACATTTTTTTTCCTTCTGTTCCTGCCCAACTTGCCTCCTCACACAGGAAGCTCTTCCTCGCTGTTGGCTCGTGCCTGTGCTACCCCACGATTTCTTCCTGAGCGTTGCTCTCACTGAGGGATGCTTACTGCGGGATTCTGGCCGAGGCCAGTTAGCATTTCTCTCAGGGGTGCTCACACCAACTTAGGATCGATGGAGATGGGCATATGCTGGCTTGGCCAGTATAAATGACACTGCTTATAAAACTACACGGAGTACTTTCCCAGAGCTAAATAATTGCACGGAGACGGGCCCTTCGGTGCTGGCAGCAGTAAGGGTCACTGCAGCGTGTGCTAAGTGGGAGAGCTCAACTAAAAATAAAAAGCTAAAGGGAGGAAAACAACAAGCTGAACATCTTGTGACAAGTCACCCCAGAAGCCCTGTCAGTCTGCCAGGACTGCACTACCTGGGAACCTGGAGGGAGGCAAAGCCATCCACTGTCTGATGCTCAAGAGCTCTTTAGCCCACTCCAGCTTCAGCTGCTTTCTGTTGCTGGCTGCTTTTAACCTAGTTTTCCTCTTCCAGAACTCTTATTTCTGGCTGCAGCCTTCATTAGCAGAGACATGTTCCCCATTCTGTTCCTTCCAGAGATGTAGGCTACATCCCCAAAGTGCCTTTTGGGAAAGTCAGCCGAGGGTGCAGTGCCCTGGAAAACAGGGAGGAGCAGAGCTTCGGGTGCGCGTTTTCCCTCCCAGTTCTCAGGATCCAAACCCAGCTGGTGAAGCGTTTGGATGGGAGTGTTCTTTCCTAACCATTGCCAGCTTTGTTTCCAAATGTGATGGAAAGACTGCTAAGGACAGAGACCTCTTTTCTTTTCATCATCTGTTTTCTTTTGGCAGGTGATGCAATGACTTCTGTTTTTGTTTTGTTTTTAGATCTCCATTTCTGCTGCCCTCTTATACAAGGAGATGTGGAAGAGGTTTGCATAAAATGGATCTCTGCTGTCAGTGCATGGCAATGCAAAAGCTTCCAGGAACCTCAGTGATCACAGCTGAAAAAGCTCTTTCCTGCTGATCCAACTGCAGAAGAAATCCAAGAAAGAAGTTTCCCTGAGTGGGATGGATGCAAAGTGTTTCCTATCCCAAAGCCTCGCAGCCACATCAGCAGAGCGCTGCTCTTAGTTTGGGGCTGCTGGGAGACTGGATCAGCTCTGACCAAGCAATTACACTGCCTGCAGTTTTGAACCAGACTGAGTTCAGCCAGCCCAAAACACAGCCCAGACAACTTTGCACCTGGCTGCAAAAGATCGTATAAGACATACCTATGGCTGCTGGCATTAACTCAGGCCACGCCATCAGTTTTGGAAAGCATCAACACCAGAAGTTACGCTGGGGATGTACTGGGGGTGCTGAACATCAGCAGCAGAGCTGTTCCCATGGCAGCTGAGTACAAGGCTAACAAATCTTGTACAGAGACGCTGAGGTTGGCACTTCTGTCCCCTCTTCCCAAGTAGAGGTATTACAGCAGGACTGGAAAAAAAAAAAAAAAACACCACTTTTTTTCCTTTAAGGTGGCCTTCTCGCTGTGTTACTGCCCCATCAGGCTTCTGGTCCTCCTCTGTCTCAGGGTTTTTGTAGGCTAAATCCTGCTACCAGCACAACAGGCGCTGGCTGCTCTCCACCCCGAACCTCTGCCAGGCTGTGGGATGGATGGAGCAGGTTTTAAACGTACGGTGATTTGCAGCAGCGCAAGAAGCTACCAACAATCCTTCTGCTGAAGGTGGCAGCCTGCATCCCAAAGGACCTCAGCACAGCTGATTTACAAAAAACACTCGAAACAACAAACACTCTTATCTCTTGACAAACCCGGTCTCTGCAATGCTCTTACAATTAGATCTCCTCTGAAACCCTTATAAATGCTCCCTGCATGTTTTACCTAGGGGAACTATGGGAACACCCTGTGCAGATAGGCATTAGGGAGAAGTGCACGTACTTTCCAGCAGAGCGGAGCCTTCATTTTTTTTTTTTTGTGCCTTCTGTGCAATGAGTTTGTGCTATCACACACCAGCCTCACACCCTGGACCCTTTCAGTTACAAACTTTTTGCTTCTACAGCCAAGGTGCTTTTCAGAGCTCTGCCTGGCTGACAGCTTGACCAAGCCACGAGTCCTCCCTACGCAGGGCACAGTTTTGGCAACGTGTGACTTTTCAAGCTCGCAAAGGAACAAGAAAACCCAAGGCTAGGAGCTAAGAAACAAGAAGAGTGACGGTGATAGAGCACTGGAACAATTTAACAAGGTGAATCTTCCACTGCTGGTCAATTTTAAATCGAGATGCGATGTTTTCTGTTTGATGCTGCACTTCAAGCAGGAGTCAATCGAGGGCAGTCCTGTCACTTGCTCTCTGCAGGAGCTCAGACTGAGAAGATCACAAGAGCCTCTCTGACCCCATAACCCAGGAATTAATGCCTGGGAGGAGCTTCTTGTAAAATCTGCCAAACCACCGCCCTTTAAATCCCTACCTATGACTCCTCTGCCATGAGGCCACGACACAGAATCAATTAGAGAGCAGAGAAGATGGAAAATGGAAAATAAACAAGAAGTCACTGAATAACAAAGACCAAGGCACGGTGACAGGAAGATGGAGTTGGGAGCACTGCCCTGCACCAGGCTGAATAGGACCTATTCTGGGCTCACGGAGATCACGGGAGTTTTGCTATTACTGACATCACCGGTACTCAGATTGTGTCCTCTGCTCAGCTGCAGAGGACACGGGTTTGCTTTCGGCAGGGTCACAAAGCCAGCGCTGGTCCCAAACACTGAACAGTCCCACGGCACAGCCAACCTAGGCACGAAGCCGTTCTTTTACTTTAGCTCCCTGGCCAAGCCGTCTTTGCAGCTGTAATGCTAGGCTGAAAGAGACTGGATATAAACAAAAGGAAAGAGAAGAACAAACCAAAGCTGCCTTTCCATTATTTTTGTACCACTGCTTTGGAATCAGCAAAAATAACCTCCCTCGTCAGATCTGGGTTTCTCAATGCATCTCCTATAAGAAGTTGGCAGGGGACTGAACAAGGAATGAAAACTATACCACACAAGTCCTCAGAAAGCCACAAGAGGGTAGCAAAACATTTTAGAGAGCAGCTAACCGGAGCCCAGACAGAGCAGCCTGATCTGCACCTGCAGCACTCCTTACCTTCCGCTCACTATTTCAGTTATTCAGGAAAGTCACATTCTTACTCACCCCTGCCCATTCCTTTCTCAAATCTTCCACCTTGATTTCTTTGCAGATGAGAAGGGAAACTTATATTTCGTGTTACTCTTGCCCTGCCCCTCGGGAAGAGGCTTGCTTCTCCCTGATTTTCCCCCCAGTCCCTGCATCGCCCCCAGGCCAACGCCGCCCTGCAGCGGTGGGCAGCGCACAGCCTCCCACCGGGATGGAGGGGCTGTGCAGCGGTGGTACCACACAATGGGGAGGAGAGAGGGGGGATGAGGGTCCAGAGGGCAGAAAGCTGTGTCCAGCAGGTTGGGCAAACCAGCCCTGTTGGTAAAGTCCCTACAGTAGGAGCCATGGGATTACTGCAATGGTCTTGCTCATGTGGAACTCACACGACTCCCTGCCTGACATGCTCATGGCCAGGTTCTGACTTTCTCAAAGCTGGGAAAAGTACAAGAGAAGGAGAAGCATTTGTTTTTGTAAAGCCTTCCCCACCTCTCCAAAAGCCTCCATTCTCTACCTTGCAGATTCCCATCCTAGTTGCATGGAAACCCCTCAGCATCACAAGTGCCCCCAGAGCCAACAAATCAGCCCTGCCCCAGATCTTCTCACACCTTTTCTGATGAGTGTTTGGGTAGGAAGACTTGCAGGATTTTTTTTTTTATTATTATTAAGGCTCCCACGCACGACATTGTCACCAGGATTATTCAAGTCAGGACGCAAGCAATCCTGCTGTCCTGTTTGGAGACGCTCTGTATGGAACAAGGAGACCGGTCAGGAGCTCGGCAAAAAAGGAGTCTGGCTTTTAAATAGCTAACTTTTCCATGCAGTCTGCAGGAACCAGAAATAGCTCCTGAATATTTCAGCAAATCATTCCCAATAATTAAAATTGTGATGTGTTTGCTGTCAATCCTAAATGCGGTGAGAGCCATCAGATAGATTATTCACTACAAATTATTCATCCAGCTGCACTCGCAGAGTTGAAAATTTCCGTTCGCTTAGACCTAAGCTCAAAGACTCCATCAAGCCTCTCAATCAGTAGTTCTTTCATATCTGCTCATTGCTAAAAAAAAAATAAAAAAATAAAAAAATACACAAAGTAGCCTTCCTTTGGCCATCCTATTTGTTAAATACAGGTACATCTCACCAGGCAAACGCTGTAGTGCAGCTGACACACTGCACTGACTGTCGGGTTCTATCTGCCCAGTGCAGCTGCTTTCAGTGCATATGAGAGAAATGGAAGTCATTAAATATTTTATGCAAACAATACCCCAGACTGGAGCATCATCCTTGTTCTGCCCAGGTGCTGGGCCATATCTAAGGATCAGTGCTTTGCCACAATGTCAAGAAGCAATGGGAGGTAAAGGAAAGGCTATCACAGACCTCTAATTTTTGGGTAAAACAACTGCCCTTGTAGAGAACTTAAGCCTTGCCTCCTCAATAGTTGAAGTGAGGCATTTACTCACAAGCTCCCTGAAAAGGCACTATCAAAGCTAAAGACCTCAGAAGCACCATCTTCTTGTAGCATCATGAAAAATTTCTAGCATCATCTAAATCCAGTCCAGCAGCTCACTCCTCCATTACATCTTCTGCATGAATGACAAATGTGAAACAGAGCACACTCAGCACAAGAACACGTTCTGGGCAAGGTCCATTTAGATGTCTTTTTAAAGAAAGTATCCAATATTTAAGGGTGTCTTCACTTTCTTGTACCTGAGGTTAGGACACCTCAGGAGGATGAGATATTTTGGAAGCACTGAGCATGTCTGCTAGCATAGTCAGGGCATGGGCATCTCTGTTTGAGATGGTCCCACTGTCCCCCAGCACATCTGGATGCTTAATATAAACGTTATTACAAATGACTCCACCAACTTGCCCCTAATCTCCAGTCTGACACACTCCAGAAGAGAAGACTGTGAGCTAGAACAGCCCCTTCCTCAGGCTGCGTGGTATGTGCGTTTCCAAATACAAACCCACTCTTTTCCATCATTTTTGCCCCAGTAATCTTTGTGTTTCACAACACAAAGAAAGCTGTTGCCAATGTCCAAAACAGAGCAAGTACTTGGCAAAACAAGCTGCCTTTTTAATAGGAGGGCAGCATTTCATTGCTATGCATTCGCATGGCAGTCGCACTCCAACGATCTCACCAGCCGCCCCACCCCATGGGAAGCTACAACCTCTTCAATTTTTGCTACGCCAAATTAAGTACACACCTTCCCAAGACAACACTCTCTGCTCTCCAACTTGCAAAAAGCACAAAGAAGAATCTTCCTTTTCTGAAAAATTGACAAAGAGGCTGATGGGCAGCCCTCAAAGTCCTCTCCTGGCTACTGCCTTGCCACAGCACGGCCTGTAATAATCCTGCCAGTGTCACAACTTCAGGGAACAAGAAGCCTGGTCAGGAGGCCCAGAGCCCAGCCTTGCTGCTTCTGACTTCAACAGGACACTGGGTCAAGCCTTGAGGGCAGGGACAGAGGCCAGAAGGTGCTTGCACATGAATAAGCCTTTCCTGCCCAGGTGCCCTCCCTGGCAAAACACTCCCTTTGCATAGAGGGCCAAGAGCATGTTGCTGTTGCACAACTGAGTGGCAATTTTAAGCTCAAGCTTGGACTTAATGGCTTTCCAGGGGTGCAGTGAGATGAAGCTATCCCTTACCTGGGATATGCCTGATGTCCTGATAAAAACTGTCAGCTCTGGCTTCTCACTCAAGGAACATCCACCAGGAACCTTCTTCCTAAGCTTTTTAGTTCTGTAGCCAAAGGGGCAATTCAATAGCAGGTGGGCGCAGACAGGGCAGTGTGAGGGAAGATGATCAAATCAACAGAAAAAGAGGAGTTAAAGCCAAGTGCACATAGGCAGAAGAAGCGCAGAAGTGCTGTGGGAAGACAAAGCCATTCGTTTTCAGGTTTGAATATGTGAGAACTGTACAAAATCTGGACTTAAGGCTAATAAAAGCAAAAGCTTACTAACAGTGGTGAGATTGCACGCATTCACATAGAGCCTGCCTGGGTGGCTCAGACTGCAAGATTTTAAACAAGAAGTATGTAATAAATGGGTTCAGGAGAAGCCTTGGTCTACAGACCATGATAGTTGCCTGGACATCATATTGCACCTACCCCATTCAGCCATTAGACCCCATCCTGGAAGAGGTGACAGAGCTAAAACCTGAGACGGAGCAGCTCTTTCCCCATGGACCAGGTGTGGGCAAGGCACAAGGGCTAGAGCTTGGCACTGTGAGCTCTCTGGGGAGACAAGTCCTCTCCCGTGAAACTCCTGAAATCCCCCTGTAGCAGAAATTATCTCACCAGGGAAACAAACAAAAGACACAGTAAGACAATAGCTCTCAGTCTTTGCATACTTGCATCCCTATACTAGCAAAATTTCTCCAACTCTTACCCCCAGCTGCGAACACCCTTGTTTGTTAGCCCACACCTCACTGCAGTTCTAGATTCAGCTCTGACACATGTTCTTGCAGGCTCAGCTTAACAAAGGGCCCAGAACAGTGGCTCAGACTCAATTATAGCTCCAGGAAAAAAACAACAGAGCACATGTGGTTTCAGTGAGTGTCAGGTCATTAGAAATTTGGCTCCAGAGTGCTACCCAGGAAAGACAGGGCTGGCTTCTCATCTACTAATTAGAGCTGTGGTGCAGAGCTTAGCAGGGAGCTGAGGCTGGGCAAGTGCCCTCCCCTCCTGCAGGTATTTGTAGTTCATCGCTGGTGCCTGCAGGGAGCTGCTCTGCACCCTGCCCTGGGGACTGCGTGACATGACTCTGCGAGTACATCAACAGACTGGGTAATGCCATGTAGGGCTTAGAGCTCTGGGGAAGAGGTTGGTAAGTGAGCACAAAGCACAGCGTTTACCCAGCTCAGTGGGGTTTTACCCCTTTGTTCCTGCCACTCCAACTCAGATGAACGGCTACCACCTCCCACCATTTCTGCTTTTCCACTGGGTTTGGTCTCTCTGGCTTCTGTGCAGATGCTGCTGGTGGGCTTCCACACCAGAAGGTGCTCTCATCTAACCAGAGCTTACAGATTTCTGCTTAATTTGTTCAATAGCTGAGCTACGTTTCCCCAGCTGAAGGATTTGTAGGGTGTCCTGCCTGGCCTCCATGCACTCCAGAGGACTGCATGTCCCGAAGGTCCCACGGTCCGTCTGCCCGCGCTCATGCCCATATCTCAGGCTTCCTGAGGAGGCCGAAGTGGCGCTAGACACCCGTACTCAAAAACGGCCTCACCCACAAAGACTTTCCAGACAATTCTGATTTCACCTCAAGTCAGATGACGCACGATGTGAGCAGTTTGCCAGAATTGTCAGCAAATGCTTCTGCTCCTGCTAAAAGCCTTGTGTCAGGGCTGAGCAGTAAATCGCTATATCAGTCCTTAGCCCAGCCCCAAACACCTCTAAGACCATCTCCAAGTGCCCCCAGCACCTCAGAAACACGTTGCCCATTCTCACAAGCTCGGTCTGCACTCTGCCATGCGTTTTGGCCAGTGCAGGTTGAATGTTTCTCCCCCACATTTTTTAATGACATTTTCCAGAAAAAAAAAAAAAAATGCCATTTTGACTTTTTTTCCCCAGTTTTGAAGAAGTATTGTAGTCGTGCTGACTAGGAAAAAAGTTCACATTTCCCACTAAGAAAAATGTGTGGGAAAAGAGCTTTTGCAAAGCATGTGGTGTAACAGGAAAGGATCGTCAGATTACCTGAAGAACTGCTACTTGCCTCCAGTAAAGCTCTATTTTGGTTCAAAGCCCTACTTGCAAATTCTCAGGAAGCAGATAATACAGATTTTCTTACAGTATTTCAGATTAATTGCTTCATAAGAGATGGAGTATCCTCAAAATAGGATAGCTGTAAGCTTCTGATTCACATATTTGCCATTTTAGGTTTTTATGTATACGTGTATTTTTAATGAAGATATAGAACATCATGGGAAAAATAATCCGATTTGCAATTTTACCTGTGGACTGAGTTTAGCATGCAGGAAATCCAGGTTGTGGGAGTGTGCTTTCAACACAGCCCTCATTGCATTCATAACACGATGCAGTGGAGAAACCACAGGCTGAGGTGGATCGCACCCAAAGGGTTCTTCTAATGCATTAAAACCTTTTTGCCATAAATTGATCAGCATCCCTAGCACATCCCATCTCAGATGTGCTCAGAGTTCAGAGTTTCTTCTTCTTCCAGAAGATTTCAACATAGCCTTGCAACTAGTAAAAGCTATGATAGGAAGTTCTGTAAATGAATCTTTTAAAGAGAAAGTTGAGCAGAAAAACATATCTACAATTTGCAGACAAAACACACTGGTTACATCCATACTGACAGCTTCATACAGTGCCAAACACTAAAGTGCCTCCTGATACCTATGGGCAAGAGGCTCTGCCTCACTTAAAGGAGGAGTTTCAGAGTTTAACCCAGGAACACTGCACCAGTCATGGCACAACACATGGTGGGCATAACAACACCCCAGAGCTTCCAGGGAAAAGCAGCTCCTGGTTACAGAGCGGTCACAGGGAAGTCACTCCCAGACCCCAGACCTATATGAATAAGCCTCTCCACACCTCCCCATCGCCCTGAGGCCCCACTTTACTTTGAGGTTTCCCAGAACATTGAATGCTTTTCCCAGTATCAGTTTGTAGAGGCAAAGGCTTTGTTGTGTTTTCATATTCAAGGATGAATTCAGAAGAACAAAAACTACTTGCTTTCAATGCGTCATCCTCATGAACAGGCCCAACAAGGTCTCAATGAAAAAGCACAGGCTTTTATTCCTTCCTATCCACCTACGTATAAATACACAAATAACCCCAGAAACATGGATCTTGCCACCCTTGAAACCTTCCAGAGACACAGCACACTCCTCCTGTCCGCACACCATCAGTATAAGTTACCGGGCCTGCGAGGGAACAACAACCTTGAGAAGAACACGTTCAAAGTGATTAGGAAAGCTGGTGGAGCACAACAGCCACGGAGATTTTCTTTCCACCTCTCAGCAGACACAGAATGGTCTCACCTCAGCATAGAGCCACAACACCAGAACATACCTGGAAATGTCTTTATGCTGTACGTAACTAACGCTGTATGCTCGGCATGTACAAGGAGACAATGCAGTCATGACACCGTGACAAGAAGTGTTAATTTTACAGCCCCAGCTCAAACTTTTGTTCCCTCTAGCAGACGTAAGCATGCAAAGTGGGATCCCAATTCAACCACGAGCCAACCCTGGCACCGCGGTGTTGCTGATCCAGCCATCTGGTTGGGAAGATTTTTCTCTCCCTCAGCTCCCTACCACCTCACACTCCATAAGCGACGTCTTATGACCATTACCAGCACCAATTATAAAAGGCATCTGCCTGCAGCGACAGAACGGAAACCGGCACAATAAGGTGTAAGGAAGGCTCCGGGCTGCCTGTGCTTACGGCAGCTCCCACGGGTTCACTGACGAGAAGGCACCGACACCTTTTAGAGGAGCTACGTGGGGAACTGCTGCTGGCAGCAAGGTGCGGGGCATGTGAGTTGCTGAGCTATAGGAGAAGCAGGAAAGGGAAGCGATGGGGTAGTTAGGAACTGCCCTCATCAGCGTTCCCAAAGATACTTTGGGCTCTCAGCAGAAACAGGGGAAAGAGAACAGGAAATTGGGGATTGGGCAGGGGGCATAGTACAGCAGCACCCCAGACCCCAGCCAGCGCACAGGCATTTTCCTGACCTGGTTCAGCAGCAGTCCTGCCAGCCCTGCTGCCCAGGGGGGTCACCGTAAGCCAAACCTGCCCGGGTGTCTGCAACACAAAGCTAGCAGCGTAGGGACACTCCCATGATATTTCATTTCAGGAAAAAAAAAAAAACAAGGGAAGACATTACAAGTGCTATCTTGAATGAGGCCCGCAGATGACTGCTGTTGCTCCAAAACATCAGCTGCCCTGTCTCATACCTCCACGTGTAACTAGCATGGTTCAACACTTAAAACAGGTTCAACATAAAAACTTAAAACATTAAAAACAGAACCAGATTGTTACTCCTACAGGAGGCTGTTCCAGAAATTTGTCCCTTTGCTAGTCATAAATTTTCCTTCTAACTTCCAGCCTAAGTTTACGGACATAATTCCAGTACCGGCACAATACAAGGCCCTACACACCCCGCACATAATCATCAGGATTTGTAAATCACTTACAAGATAAACGAATGTGCTGCTATCTGCACACAGAGGAGCTGCTCTGCAGTACACGTGCAAGTTGCCATCCCTGGGGAAGGGGAGGACGAGGAAGGGCAGCTGTCCGGTCACTGGGATGCTGTTGCTACGCAATGGCTCTTTGGTGACTTAAACCAACATAAATTTGATAGCTCAGATTTAATCGAGCAGTCTGCAGTGGGTGCTAACAGGAATCCCTGCTGGCAGGCACAGCAGAGGCCAGGCACCAGCAAACAGAAGATCAACAAAAGGTCTCACCCCAAGAGATGGCCCAGGCACAGGACATCACCTTCTGTCAGTCCTGTGCCGCAGTGCCAGGATGCCGACAAGGACTGTCAATCCACACCTCCTTGTAGCCAGGAACGGCCTAGGCTGGAGAATGTGAGACTGTTCTTAGTTTGTATTTTGGGCTCAACAATGTGTGAAGGTTCGCAGCCCTGTGGGGGTCAGCCCATCACAGTAATAGGAAGGTCAAAGATGAAATTAAGGATCAATTCCCCGTTCCCCCCTTCGGATTATAGGGGAAGAAAGGAAGGAGTTTATGGCCCATCTTATTTTATGGTATGTCTTCAAATGTTCAGTCCTTTAAAATCAAAAGACTCTGACATTTTTCACATCAAGTATTTTCAAAACCAGGCGAACGCCCCAAGGGAACATAGGAAGACAAAATACTTTATCCCACAGCACAACACATTTTTGGTGTTTAAAAAACCCCAAACCCACTACTTCTGTATTGCACCAAAGTCACCAGTGAAAGAGAAAATGTTGTGCTGTCCTTCCCTTATTGCAGAACCTCATTCTCATCCTCACCTCCAGTTTCAAGAACTTAAAATAAAAGCTACAGTCTGGGGAGCATCTGCCATGATTTTCAAATAAGGCAGAGAGCTACTGCCAAGCTAGATAAAGTGTGACGGTCCTGCAAGCGGCTGCCACAGGCTAAACTAATTGAGCTGCGCATTACACAGATGAGTACACAAGGCGAGATCACGTAGCAGTGGATTGCACCATTTGAATGACAATCTCAGTCCGGAGGGTGTGTGAACGCAGCCCTGCAACGATGCTCCTGGGCAGAGCTGGGTGGGGCAAAGCCCCTAGGGACCTGAACTCCGGAGCGCTGGGCAAATTGCTCAGCCCCTGACACCTGCAGCACAGCCACGCGGCTCACAAGGCAAGCTTTGTGAACAACAGATTTACCACTGCAGTAACAACTTTTCAGCGCCTTTGTATTCACAGAGCTGGGCCTTTTCATCAATAGGAATTTTAATTGAAAATTTTGATCTAGGCAAGGTCCGGGTACAAATGCATAAGCACACAAAACAGGTAGGAGTCTCAGCTACTCACATATCCTAAATGTGGCAACACATTCACATGCTCAGTCTCATCCCTCTTTTTTAAAGAGAATTTAATATTTTTGTATTATAAATATACATACAGAAGTGTTGGCTTCCCTCTGAAGTTTTTGCTCAGGCACTATTTCCCCTACAGGAGAAGGAAAATGGTGACCCAAGCTGTGAGACTTCTCCTTGGCTCTGCCCAGCTCCCAGCACTCCCTCCACGGCACTCCTGAGTGCTGTAGGAGTGTGGCCCCAGCAGCAGGCAGAGGACTCAAGGAAGTGCAAGGTTTGAGGAGTAACCTGGGAATTGCTTTGCCATTTAACAATGCTAAGCAGGTTGAGGACAAAAGACCAAGGAGATGGCAGAGGGAGATAAACTCTGGCCCAAAGTGGGGCAGACCAGTAAGTGCCATCGCTAATTGCTGCTCCCCAGGCAGGAGCTCGGGCAGAAACATCACCAGCAGCTTGAACAGCTTTATTGATATTTGTTCTCCCTTCACCCTTGGTAATTCACACAAACAAGAGATTAAAAGAAAGAAGGAAAGGCACAAATAGTGGGAGGGAAGAAAAGGGTAATTAGTGGTGGCAGGAGCAAGAAGATCAGTAGGGCCCTAGTGACAAGGAAAAGACAAGAGGGAAGGAAGGGACTAACAGGCACTTAGTATTTCAAGCACAGAGAGGTTCCTGCAGCTAGGGATGCCAAAGCGAGACTTGCTTAATATTATGACTATGACAAAGCAGAAAAAAAAAAACAGAACACACATTGATTAAAGCAGCAGGCATCTCCCTTGGATGCCGAGACTCAGCAAGGGGCTGCAGCTTCCCAAGGAGGCAAGCATTTAGATTTCAGCTATTCCGAGACATGGACCATATGTCAGGGCCATCTGGAGGCTGCTTTATTTGATGGATGTCAGATGCCTCCAAAGACACCACGGAAGGGAGCTGAAATATTGGGAGCTGATTGATGGCGAGGGCACTTAACTGAAGATGACCCCACTTCTTACACATTCACACCTGCTCTGCAGGAGCAGCTCAAAAATAGTCTTCCCAGGGGAGATGGTGTCTTCTGCGGCTCTCAGAGAGCAGTGGCTTCTGATGAAAAACACAGTTATTTCACTGGCAGCTGGTGAGTTCGGTGATGGGGCCCTTCCTTGTGCTCTCAGCCAGCAGTCAACAGCTGATCCACAGCACCAACAGCAGGGTCCCACCCCGCACCAGACCTGGACTGCCACTGCCTCGGGAGGTGCTGTGACAATGGACAAGGCCTACGACACCAAAGGGCCTTCAGAGACCTCCCTGCTCTGCCAGCACCTCTTGAGAAGGCTTACCAGGGAGAGAGCTCTGCCAGGCCACCATCACGCTGCCACATAAACTGCAAGAGAGGACAGCTGTGCAGCACTGTTCATGCGGCCCTTTTCCTTTTGTCCCCAGAAGACAGGATGGCTAGGCCCTGCCACTGATGGGCCAGTTAGCTTTGGGCAAGGCATCTTCTCCCAGTTACAGGAAATTTCTATTTTCCAGTTAAATAAACACCAAACCAGTGACGATAACAAAGAACTCTTGCAGGCAGGTGGTGTTAGTCCTATCTACCAGACACCAGCAGCATCCAGGCAGCGAAGGCCAGCAGGTAGGATGCCTCCTGCCCAGCCACAAGCAGGCCTTCTGCTGAGTCTGTGCAGAGACTGATTTTGTCTCGCACCAACAGGGGGTGAAAGGAAGCACCTAAAACCCCGGCTGTCTCTGCACAAGGAGAGAGCAGAGAAAGAGCCCAACCCTATCCCTGAGAACAGCTTTCAGAAAGCAGCTCGATAAAGCACCTTGCACTTTGTCCCTGCCTGGTAAAACAACAGTAAACACTTTTTCTTCCCCAGCATTCAACAACACGCAGCTTGAGAAGCCATCTGAATACAAATGCTCATTACCCTCAGCAGACGGAGATCTCCATGACTCACAGCCAAGGACAGCATAAAATATGCTGCCATTTTACAGCTCTTCCCAACAGCCTCTCCCAGCTTGCTGCCCCGTTTTAATAGGCCCTGAGATTACGGCACAGGGTGAGCTGAATTGCTGAATTACAACTGCCAGGGCTCGACGATACAATGCCGTCCTGCTTCGTGCTCTGCTTCTCGGGGAGAAGAGGGAGTTGCTCCGAGCTGGCAGCTGCAGGCTGCCAGCACCCTCACGGCCGAGCTGCGGAGATGCCGTGGCCATCATGTGGCTTTGCATGGGCTCAGGTGGAAGGTGCCTGATGCCCCACATCTCCAGCATGGCTCCAGACACTGGGAGCTCTGAGAAATCCCATTTTCTCTTGGCTGCTGCCGAGCAGCAGGGCCTGAGTCATTTGTGAGTTAAAACGGAGTCAGGTGAGGGAGCTAACAGCCAGCTCTGCCCTTTGCAGTGCTGTAGGGATGTGCCTCTGGAAACCACCTGGGGGCAGGACTCCTGGGGATTTTGCCCCCTTCTCGGTTGCCCATGGAGGACTTCAGCTACCTGTGCACTGAGTCCACCGGCACTCCGAGAGCTGGGGGGATTTGGCTAAACATTGGATTGCATCCCCCTAGATGTCTTCAGCAGGCAGTGAAATGATGCCCCCTTACTCATCTGGAGCTTGAAGTAGGGCAAAGACAAGGCAAGAAAGTCCTTGCAGCTTCATCTCCACTTGGGCTGCAGCTTGTGCTTTGTGTTGTCATCCACTCAGACAAGGGCTGGGGTTTGGTGACAAGTCAAGTGACAAAAAAAAGTACAAAGAAAAGGTTATAAATATGCATCAGAATCTCAGGTTTGAGATCAAGGGCAATTTTATGAGAAAATCTTTTTAGATTCAAAAAAAAGGGGTGGTGAGGGGAGGGTGTATGCATAAAGCTTCGTAATGGCAAGCAAACAAAAACCCTGACCTTCCTCCCTGGATAGGAAGGATGAAGAGCCTTCCTGTGCAAACTGACACAAACTTTGGAGATTTAAAGCTCCCTTCATCTCTTCCAAATTATTAGTTTTTGCACTGAAGGCAGTCTTTTAGCACACATTTGTTCACCCACTCGAATTTCAGGAGAACCTATTGCAGTGGCTGACAAATGAGAGCAATGAGACAGGTTTGGATGTAGCCACATGCCTCCATCAGGCAGCCACAGTCCCACACTGAGTGAGGAAACCAAGTGTCCATCAGTAAGAACCTGTTTGCTCTGGGGATCCCCACTGCTAGCACTGAGGACACAGTAACACACAGACCTTACCAATCTAGATACTTCAAAATAGGACTTCTTAAACAGGTTCTGAAAATCGCCAAAGTAAAATGCTCAGAAAGTGTCTTAGTGGGATAATTTACTTGAACAGACTTTTGGATGGTCAGCAGATCGCACAATGATTTATTTCCCCTTGGCCTAGGAAACGAGGAATCAGCACAAAAGGTATAAACTAACAGTAATGCTTGGACCTCATCTAACAGAAGAGAAGAGAAAAAAAGCCACTTGCCAGGAATATTCCACTCGGTGACACCAGTTACCAGGAAACAAATCACATATGCTTTGCAACATTAGCTTAGTTCTTTGGAAGAGGCACCGAGACCACTGCAATGCTCAGGAAGGAACGCAGAGCGACAAGTGATGCTGCACTCATTTCCACGGTGCTGGGGCCGCTAACTTCTCTAGCTCAGCACTATGAGCCACGGTGAGTCACAGGCTGCTTCGTTCTCCAGTGTAGTTGTCAGAAATGGGACAGCTAGCAGACATGCAGAACTGCAGCCCCCATGCTTGGAGGAATGCATGGGCTGGTTTTTGTAATGAGGAAGATAACACACAAGGCAGGACCCTCTCCACACTGCTTTTATTCACCATAACCACCCACTAGCATCCCTGTGTAGCACTCACCTGGCTCTGTGAATTATTGCCAGATTAGGGTCCAAGATTTCCTACAAATCCCCCCCAGACCTCTTTGAGCTCCGGCAGCACCAGGTGAGACCATGCACACAGCGGCTGCAGGAGGAGGGTCGAGGCAGCTACTGCTCTCGGGACTGCATTGTTATCCCTTACTACCCATGTAACGGATCGACTCAAGCTTAGGCGAGTATTATGTGGGCCATACGTTAAAACAAATAGTATCTGTCACTTCTGCAACATCCTTTTATCCAGATGCTCTACAAATAGCACATCTGGTCTCCTTCCCATTGCAAAGAGAGCCAATAATTCAGTAGGTGCAGGAACAGAGTCCATTAAAGCTTGCTACATACTAGTACAATTATCTCCATTAGTGGGGAGGTAAACTGAGACACAGAAGGACGCATCTTTTCCTCCAAGGTCACACACAAAATCTACTGCAGAGCAGAAAAAGAAATCAGTGCTGCTTATTTCCAGCCCAGGCTTTGACCATAATTACAAATGAGAGATGAAATTTGGCTCCCATTCTAGAGGTGGGGGAAGTTCAGGACCCTGAATCTATTCCTGGCTTTTGCTTTCTGCTTCAACGTGTGACTTTGGGTAGGTCAAATTTTGATGCCTGCCCATTTAGAGTGACTGACCATGCTTAGGCTCTCCATATATGAGAACAAGATGCATCCTTAATACCAGGTTAGGCAGTTTGCATGCAAATATATACACATTTTGTTTTAAAAGTGGCATCTTCTGGTGACAGCTAGCTCTGTCTGCTGCACCCCAGCAGTGAGCTGTAATGGCAATGTCCCTCG
Source organism: Oxyura jamaicensis (assembly GCF_011077185.1). Taxonomy (NCBI): domain Eukaryota; kingdom Metazoa; phylum Chordata; class Aves; order Anseriformes; family Anatidae; genus Oxyura; species Oxyura jamaicensis. The sequence continues at coordinate 14,103,387 of NC_048901.1, read as the reverse complement.
CTTAGCAGATATCCTGATGACAGATGAGTTCAGGCAAACTAAACTGGGGAATACACGCTCTAATGCAAGGAACAACCATCCCCACTGACCTGCCTCAAACCATCTCTTTCCCTGTGACATGCAGCATATATTAGAGGGTCTTCCTTGGCCCAGGACCCTTCTGCTGTTATCAAGAACTGCTTAGGATCTCGCAGGTAAAAATGCCACTGTTGGAGAACACCAGCTCATTCTAACTGAACTGTTTCAATGGAATTACTGTTAGAAATTAAGCCTACAATTAAAAATATATATATACAAAAAAAATCAGCAACAGCAAAGCAGGGAGAGGTGCTGATACACAAGCTTCCTTCTGCGGTATTGCCCATTCATCGTCCTGCACTGCCCAGCCTGGAGCAGTGCTTGCACACCTTCTCCTTGGGGTTTTACACAAGAGATGGAAAAGTTCCAGGTACAGGCAAGATACACCAAATCCACACTTTTTTTTTGCAAGACAGACCTCGTGTTTCATGGCCAGACGGCAGGTCAGCTCGCCACTGCGTCAAGCAGCCCGGTGAGTGTCAGCCTCCTGGCAGCGCTGGGGGACGGGTCTGCACGCACCTCTCTGCAACGCACGCTGCAAACGCTCCCTAGGTCACATAATGTCCTTGGAAATAGTCGGCAGCATTAACTCCTGTTTCACAGGAAGCTCACCTCATCCGCACCGCAATAATAAGGTGCAAATTGGAGATGTACCTCTGGAAATGCTCATTTTCACAGCTGACTGCTGTATTTTCCAGCTGCTGAGTAAACTCCAGTTGAAATGTAAAGGCTTCGGAGTGTTCAACGCTCTTCAAAGTCAGCACAGGAGAAATGTTGGCCTTGACAAATTCACTTGTAAAATTGCCTTTGTACTCTGCTGGAGCCAGGACTTCACTGACAATGGGGCTGTCCCCATTAAACCTGCCCAAAGCCTCACAGTGAATTAATAAACATCGTTGGTATAGGTATTATGCATAACAGGCCAAGAGATAGTCCTGGATCGGTTCCCATGAAAGCCGGAGCAGAAAACCATTCAGTCTCAATTTCAGCATTTCTAGCAATGGAGAGTTCACCGTAATCCTCAGTATCGGTTACACCGCTCCTGTCCCTAATTACCTTCGCAGTTAAGCTTCAATTTATTCCTGGTCAGAATGTGCCTACCTTTTATTTCTAGCCACTGGATCTTGCTGTACATTAAAGAGCTGTTCCCCGGCTAGATACAGACAGATCAAATCACACTTTGATAAATTGAGTTAATCACATTCCTCTAGCCTCTCATTATAGGTCATAATTTCTGGTATTTTTCCCCCTGGTGTCCTTTTTTTTTTTGGTTACAGGTATGAGAAGCAGCCTTGGGTATTTCACATGAGATCACACCAGCGCCAGTTTCAGAGAGAACACAATCACCTTACTGCTCCGAACTTCAGCAGGTGCCCAGCCACAGAGGGCATTTGCCTGTTGCCAGTTACCAGCCAGGGGCAGCCCACACAAATCTCACCTTCCAGGGAAGCAATCGCACCCCTGCAGCACCCGTAAGCACAGCTACGATGGATGGGGATGGGGAGAGCTCAGCTTGTGTCCTGCTGCTCTGGTTCAGCCAACTCGGCAGTGCCCCTGCACCTTCTCAGACTGGCTGCTTTTTGGAAACTGCTCCCCCCCACCCCCCAGCTCTCTGCACCCAAATGCCTGCTTTTACAAGCAACACTTTACATGTGACTTGCTTCCAGTTCACCAGCTTGACAACTCTGAATGATCTGTCCTCATCTTTAAACTTCTTTCAGGTCACTTATCGGGCACCCAACAGCCATGAGCCACTGACAGGCCCCACTAAAAAAACCCAAGCCCTGAACCCAGGGGCCCGAAATGCAGTTTGCTACGCTAGCAGCCATCTCAGGGTCCCACTTGTAATTCTGAAGAACAGACTCCTAACTTCATAGATTAAGTTATTACCTTTCAAGCCTGCCATAATAATAATACTTAACATTCCTTGAGCAATTTACATTTCCAAAGTGCTGCAAAAATGTTAATTAACAGCACGCTTACACCAGCTTCAGGAACCAGTCGCCTCACTACTGCTGCTCCCTTCACATCCACACTTTTTCCAAAAGGATGCGTCAGAAATCATTTAAATCCCATGTTACAGGTAATATTTTATTCTATTACTTGAGCTTAATTTAAGGTCCAGCAACAAAGCAGAACTAAGGACGTTAATAGCATGCTTAATAAATTCATGTAATTCTTACCTTCTATTAGGAGAACAGGGAAAAACTTATCAAATCTCAGCCCTCACTGCACTGAACAGCTGTTTTCTGTGCAACTCATAAGCGCAAAGAAACCTGACCTGTAGCTGGATCCCAGCACTTCCAACATTCCCATATTTTGGCCTCGCGCGATTCAGCTGCGACAACCTTTGAAACTCACAGTAACGGTATCTTATTTTGGAAGAGGCTGGCACAAATCTGCAAAGGATCATCTATTTTTATATTTTACTGGATGACACATTTTATTCCTGCTTCAGGGAACAAGCCAAAATCTGGATGTTGGAAGAGGCTTTTCCTACAGAAGCATCGATCTGCTGCTGCTCTGCGAGAGGTCTCTGTAAAGCACTGGCCCCTGGATGCTGTCAGGGAAATAACAATGGGCAAAACCAACCATAAATCTCAGCTAGTGTGATAATTTCCATTAGTTGGCACTTGTCAGACTCATAGCTGGATCTCAACACCCTAAACCCTCCAAACTATTTGGGTCCAAATGTTTCTATATTCCCCAGCCTCCCTGGAGGCTGGCAGAGCTAAGTAGGCACTTTAAAAAGTGCTGGCAAAAAAAGTTGAAAGTGAAATCACCAAAAAACGTCTCCTGACATAGATCTGGATACACAACATCCAGAAAAAAGGCTGCCAGTAACTCTCGAAGCCTAATTTCATCCGTCACTGAGAGCCACACATAACAGAAAGCAGCTTACGCAGTGTCCTGCTGAGCATCATCTGCTTAGTGTGTATACTGCAATTTTAAAAAATGTGTGAAAAATGAAAAACTATTTAAGTCCAAATGCTGAATTTGCAGACTCCAGCCTTATGCCAGACAAGATGTTGATCTTTAAGCTTGTCAACCTGAAAGACTTTTTATACTTCAGGAAAACGGCTCGCTTGTGTTACAGCACCCGAGTGAGATGAAGTCCATCTGGAGCAGGCGCAGAGCAGGGTCAGCAGGCTCGGCCGCCGAATGGAGCCGCGTGTGACAAAGACTAAAACAGCTTGGCCCATTTAAGCCTAGCAAAACCAAACGCAAGAGGGAATATGATCATCCCGGAGGTATTTATAGGACAACCTCCGTACTGGAGCCAGTACAGATAAATATGGCCAGGAATACACGTAACCTAGAAATTGGAAGGGTTTGATCGGCGCAGGGAGGCTCTGAAACAGTTTCCCCAGCAGGAACAGTGTTTTTAAGAGGGCACTTGAAGTTCATGAATGCGTCGTACACCTTCAGCAATGGGGGAGGAAAGCAGGCCAAGTGGCCTGGGCCTCTGCCCCTCCTTATCCAGCATAGTGGCAGATTATGTTGGAAAGGGATTTTAGTCAGTCCCACCTCTCCAAAATATGCTTCAGTTTCCACCTGTGGGCCAGCTGATGCCTAAATATCGTCCTTCAGTTTTGAAACACAAATGCCAAGAGGGAAAATTCACACTGATGTTTCTCTCATGAGATAACAGCAGCTGCTCTCTATTAGCGTTTCTTACAGACTTTACTCTTGATAAATGCCCGCTCAGCTCAGCAGAAGTTTGACAGGAGAAAGGACAAACCAGCAACTCACCAACCTGATTAACAGAAGGCTAGGGACAAAACCTGCCAGCTTCAAGTAAGAGCCAGCACTGGGGCTTGCGTGCGTGCATGTAGGAGTAAACTTTACTTATGTAAAAGCTCAGCTGTCTTCAACCCTGTGCAGTGAAAAAAACCTGCCTCTGCATCAGCTAGCAGCATGCACAGGCTCAGGCAGCCAGCAGCAGAACAGCCACAGCTAAGGAAGCCATCTGCAGTAAGAAGGGCTGCACCAGCCTCTTGCTGCATGAATGAAGCAAAATCCAGCCATGGCACCATCCTTGCCCATGGAGCACTTCACCTCTAACTCAGGTCAGATGCTAAAGCACCACTTTGGTCTACCAGAGACTCCCCAGGAGAAACAAGGTACCAGCTGCACGGTACGTGACAGGCATCTGAGCACACAGGTGGTCAGATTTTCTACTTAAATGCTTGTGAGGTGAGGGATCTTCCGCTTGGAGACATGCTTGCACGCTACGTTTCTTCTCTGTGCTTCCTCAGGAAACAGCTCCAAACACCTGGATCCCAAATTCCCAAATATGCACTGCAATCAATATCGCTGCACAACTGACTGCGCTTGTGGAGAGCACTTAAACCAGACAGCTCTGGCCTGATTTTCCTAAGAGAAGCCAGAGCAGGACAAAGCCAGGTTAACTGGGGACAGAGCGAACAGAGAGAATTATGTGCCCACTGACATAGCCTGGGGAACTTGCTGAGAAACTGCAGCATTGCCTGTTCAGCCCACAGAGAAACCTGTCTGGAAAACATCAGGACATTATCTATTTCCCTTCCTGTTAGCAACTTGCTTGTGCTCCTTCCCACCGTGGAGTCTTCCCTGTTTTCCTGGACAAGCTGCAACGTAGACAGAACCGACTTATTTTCTGTCACGTTTCTTATGACCTAAGAAAAGCATGCTTGACCCCAGAGGGTTTAATTTATTCATAAGACAGCCTCATACCACACATCACAGCTATGGGTTATTTATAAAGCATACTTGATCCGGCATGTTTCCAAAATATGTTCCACTTAGCTCTTAAGCATCTTTTTATTGGAAATCAATACATTTAATAATTGGCCTGCACACACCTCCAGAAATCCTGTTATCACACTCAGCTTCATGATTTTATGAACACCTGCAGCACAGTCTACAGAAGGAAAGAGAAGGCACCATGGGCGTGACAAAGCCAGGGGGTTAAGTAGCACCAGCCCCCAGTTTCTCCAACTTAGAGATATTTTTTTTTTTTTTTTTTTAAACTAGGAGACCTAGGATAAGCTCACAACACAGATGCCTGGAGCAATCAGCTCAGCTGGGCCAGGCACTGAAGTGCTGTAGAGGCAGATACTGGATCACACCAGTGATCAGCTGGGCCTAAGCTTCAGTCCAACATACACATGTATGTATTTGCCCTCAGCCCCCCAAGACATGCACACTTTCAGCCCAGCTGAGCCCCTGCTATCTGACAGTCAGCACCTCAGATATGAGTCTGAGCAGGCAACACAGACATCTTCCGAATCCCAACTGGTGAACCATCCTCTGGCAGCAGAGGAACACGAACCAACCTTCCCAAACTGTTACAGCTTCACAAGGGAGTACGCGAGGTCCGTGGTCTCATGTCAGGAGCAGTGGTTACTGTGCATGTTTTAGGGCACTTCCTAAGTTATGCTTGCTAACAGCATTGTTTTCCATTGACTTACGAAAACAGGTGTGGGATATTACCAGGGCTCAGAAAAACTTGTGTGGTTTCCTACAATGCAACACCTCCATCCCCAAAGAAAAACCTACAGCATGGCTGAGACCCCTGAGAAAAATCACTCCTCTCTGTTTTCATAAAGCTGGAGATCAAACAGCCATCCAGCAAGGCCTGCCAAGCCCACAGAGAGAACACGGCTGAACTTTGGGAAAAGCAGCTCACATCAAGCTCCTCTTTTAGCATGTCACCAGAAGGCTGGCTCTGCAACACCCTGAGCGCCCACCAGCCAGTACGGGATGGGATAACTGGTAGGACAGCAGCAGCTGGTATCGGGTTTAAGCAAAGTCAGTGACACTTCGAGCCCAGACCAATTGCACCTGCAGCCAGCAATGCAGCCCAACACGGCTGATTTCACACCTTCTGGGTGGACTCCTGGTGCAGGCCTGGGTGCAGAAGAGAGCCAGGGAGCACGAGGCCCTTTCCTCCCAGCTGCACTCAACACACTTCTGAGCAACCCCTTGGGCCCCTTCCACAGGCTGAGCTTTCTCCAGAGTCACCGCAAACCAGGAACTGCTACAGAACAAACTGCTCAGGACTTGTCCATCCCAGCTAGGTTACAGACTCACCGACAAGAGCACAGCCACGGAGCCTGAGCACCACCAAAGCCATCCTGAGCAGCCAAGGCTGAGGGCAGCAAATAACTGTGGTGGTCAACCTAGCACAGGGCTGGGCCTGGCCTGGCCTCTCGTTGGGTCAGCTGGAGGCTTTTATCTTGTATTTGTCCCTACCACCTGCAAGAAACAAAAATTCTTTAAAATGATTAATTGTCCTCAGCAGTAATTAATTATCCCCAAGTAGTGAACTGAAATGACAGCCTGATATTTCTACTCAATCCTCAGGGGAAAATCGGGTTGTCTTGCTATGCTCTCTCAAGCTGACAGAGTTAAAAATAGGAAGTTTAATATGCAGTCTGTAGGACTTTTTCTGCCTGTAAGCCAGTCCCAAGGGAGGTCTCGGTTCAACTGCAAACTCGCAAAGTCCCGCTGTCCTACACCAGCCAGTGACATTTATTGCCTTCTCATGCAGCCTAAGCTCAATGAAATACTAGCAAGAACCAAGGAACTTCGCTAATTAGTACAATGAATGAAAATTTACAGAAAGAACTTTTAAAGTTGTGAGTGACACCTGCTTAGAGGTGCACGCTACAAGCAGCACGTGGAAAAGCAGAGGTTTTAGCTCACTGCAACTGGCCTGGGAGCAGGTGAGAGGCAACGGGGTGGGCAACTACACATCTACTTGTGCTTCTGCTCTTGTCTCAGCAGGTTGGAAGCTGTAACTCAAGGAACAAGTTTTGTCCTAGAGGTGGTTTTCAGACTCAGGTTTCATCTTGAGACAGGTAACACGTACAGATCTCTTATGCTGATCAAAGATCAAGACTACAAAAATGTATTTTGGTTAATTTGGATCAGTCCATCATTCAAAGCAAAAGCTGTTACAAGCTCATTTCATCAGAGTTTCTGTAAAAAAAAAAATCTGAAATCACCTCTTTTTCTATTTCACTAATAAAGCAAGAACTTGGGGGTACAAAATGGAAAAAATTTCCCACAGGATTAACAGTTTAATTTCCCTCCCTGTTGAACTGATAATGCATTTCCCTAGCACAACCCTGTGAAAGGAACAACTATAGAAAGCAAACCCAAACCAAGCTTTTACTCAGCATTAAATCCCAGTGTGCTGCAATAGCCAGGCGGGTTGTCAGATGCTCTAAGCACTGAGAGCTGCTTTAGGGAACATCTATTTTCAGAAAAGGGGGAGGAAAGTATCTTTTTCTATACCTTAAGCAGCAGCCTCTCTTCTAGCTCCTTGGCGTCTGCGGTGTCTGTAGGGCAGTGCTGGAGAAACTCAGCCGCTGCCATGGACAGGTTCCAAAGTAAAGGGCACCAGCACCTCAGGTTGCTCCAGAGGCCAGTGCGGGTCAGGCAAGGTTTGTCTCCTCCTCCATGACTTTTGGCCTGAGTTAACAAGGCCAGGAAGATCTGATCTGGTAGATCTGCAGCACTATGCTGGCTTAGTAAATCTGCCCAGATTGGGGATCTACGAGAAACATGGTGCAAAGATACCCAACCAGGAGAGAGAAATCCCTCTACTAGCCAGAATTTAATTTTTCTATTATTCAGTATCCTAAATTCCCATAGTAACAGCAGCACAGTTCTCTAGGGTAACGATAGGAATAGTTTCTGTACCTGTATAAGTTTATACCTGCAGTCATTCAGGTAAAAAAACGGCCACAACCTGTAAGAGGGCTCCTTCCTCAGCACAGATGTGCACAGCTTTCCCCCAGCCCACTTCTAGCTGTGGCAAGAGGGCTGCTGCAAGCTGTTTGACACTGATCTGTGCCACCTGTGACCACCCTGCTCTGTCAGAGAACGAAGAAATACTGCCACACATTTTGCTCCTGCCACAGTTGGATGTGCTTGCCTGAGAAGAAGGGCTGGCTCTCAGCACCACCACGTGCACCCCTACACAGCCTGCTTAAAGCCAGAACACAGCAGCAAGCACAGGGGCGGTTTGAGGCACAGCACGTGGTTTGCAATGTTTGTTTCCCTGTGAGGCTGGGACCCCAGCCCAGGCGCGGCTCCCTGTGTGACACAGCATCCACCAGCACGCTGCCCCATCTGCCACTGCCCATGGGCATGCTGGAGCAGCTCCAGCACCAGGGCAGAGCTGTGTCCAGCCGCAAACATGCCTCGGCAACACTGTGCGTGCAGACACGGAGTTACACAACAGACCCCAGGGGACACGTGGCACAGCCCCTCGTCCTGCTCAGCTTCCAGCCCTACAGAGCTGGAGCCCAGATGCTGGGAACCCATCACCCCTCGGAGCAGGAGGTGACGCCTCCTCAACACCTGAACCAGCCCCACACGCTACCTGGAGCTGCCCCGTCCCCTCCATTGATCCCTTTCTTGGAAAAGCAAGGTTGCAGACTTTACCTACACTTCTTTCCCCCTCATCTCCCCAAAAGGATGCAGCACTGGGAGGCTCAGAACTCCTGGTGAGGTTTCCAGGCTGCTGCTACAAATCAATCATCCTTGCTCCCACCTCCCATTCCATTTCAGAACACTATCACACTTGCTAGCAAACTTTGTTGGTTTTAAGCTGATTAATTGCCTGTTGATGTGCAACAAAGGTTTTCTGCCTACGGGCAAGAAATAAGTCTTTAATCAAAAAACATGCTGTTCTCCCCACTCCTCCTCCCCTGAAGCTTTTCATTGCATTTGCCTTTCCAGGGCCATCACCCTGCTGCTACCAAAACCCGTGCAAGACACAAATGTCTTTTGGTTGTTCCAGTCATGACTTAAGGCATAGAAAGAGGAAAAGAGGAAAAAGCAATATTGCAAGAGAGTCATTTGCTGTGCTTAAATAACTGCTCGTGGTATCAGCACCAGCTGCACCTGAGTGCAAGGGCACTTTGCTCCCCCACCCCACTGACTGAAGCTGTGCCCCACATGCCGATGAACACATGGGGATGCTGTTTGGTAGGGGGGATCCTGCAACAGGGGGAGAGGGGACCTGTATTCCAGCTGTAGAGGTGCAGCCCCTTTACCATGTTCAGCCCAGAAGCCTCTTCTAAAAAGTGCTCAAATTCCAGCCCAGGTTTCAAACCCACAGAGGCGCAGAGCCCCCATGTACCATGCAGCTGGGGCTGGAGCTGCCTCGCACTCCCAGCCTTCTGCAGGGAGAGTCGCAGCTGGCACCAAAATCTCTCATGTACAGCTCAAATCAGGGCTACTTTCAAAACCCTGGCTGCAAGGCACCCATCTCAGGTCGCTGCCCACGTGGCTGCTGGAGGAGCTCTGCAGAATGAAACCCTTGCACTAGCCAGTGGCGGCTGTTGTCCCTCTTAAGCACAGCAGCAGCACTGCATCATTTACTACACGTCTCCTGCAGCCACTGCCAGATCCAGCACTTTAGGGGCATTTATTTTGAGTGTCATTGTTTTCTGTGCATTAACATATGCTCCAGCCAAAGCCTTTATTCATCATTGCCAGCTACCTCGCGGCTTGTTGCGGCCAAAATTAAAGAGTCTTGAAAGCGCTACCTTAATTCATAACCAGAAGGAAAATAGATCAGTATACATTTGAAGAACTTTTAAACAAAACCCCTTTTCTGATAAAAATAACTGCCATGGTCTTTAGTTAGAATCACGAGCACCCTCAGGGGTGTGAGCTAAGCAGCTGTGATGGGACATGGAGAGTCCCCTACCGATGCTGTCCCAGGAAGGGACACAAGGTCCCTTGTACACACAGGTACACACCACTCCTCACGTCTGCAAGGGAAGGCTTTATTGAGTGAAGGCTTTATCGAGCTGACTTTTCTTGGTGGAAGACCACCTAGCAGATCTTTGTATGCTAGTAAACCCTTAGAAATGTACAATTATAACCTGCTAGGACTAGCTAGCAGCATCAAAACCCAGCTTATTTTGTGGGCTGGGCTGTCATTGCTAGAGGAAACTGAGGCAAAGGACACCCACCTTTTCCCAGAGCAGCCCTTTTCTTTTAGATGCTTTCAAAATCAACCATACAAGTGTTTTTTTGTTTGTTTTAAGAGAAATTTGACTTGCAGGGTCTGATTGCCTCAGGTCAGCTGAGGCAGTTCACTGAGGGCCCTGGGAGTCATGGCCTCGAGTGACAGGACCAACTCGCGTGCAAATACATTTGCGTGCATGAACCACCACAGTCAATGTCAACCCAAAAGAAGAAAATCTAGTTAACAGCACATTAGAAAGTTCTATTCCATTATTAATGGAAATGTTTCCAGCAGAGCAGTTACGCAGCACCCTTAAAGGAAGCTACCAAGAGATAGAGCAGGGCTGCTGATACACGTCTGTATATGGACTGCCTGAATCGCTGCCATCCTGTGCCCTCCCCAGACTGAAAATATGATTGCAAACATCATTTGCATAGCTAATTACTGACCTACAGCAGCATGATAATGAACAACTGTATGGAAGGGAAAGAAAAAGACATTTGGTGCTTACAGAATTAAAAGTCGCTACTCCTGGGGATGCAGAATCAACAAACCAACTCCACACAGCAGCCTAAGTGCTGAGAAAGAAATTAATCATAGAATATAGAATATTCCGAGTTGGAAGGGACCCAAAGGGATCATCAAGTCCAACTCCTACAATTCCACATAGGAGGCCAAAAAACAATTTTAGGTTAAGATCCATGAGTCAAAGCCTTCCTGACAGCAGGAGGGATGGAACAGCCTGGCCAAGTACCTGGGCCCCGAGAGCCACGCAGCAGCTCATGTCCCAGGCTCCCCAGGACCTGTGGGCTCCTGCAGCTGGAAGCAGCACCCATGTTAAGTTCCTGAGCAAAACCTAAAACTTCAGAGCTAACGGCACAAGTTCCCACTATCAGATGGAAAAAAAAAATATTGCCTTTTCACATGGGACAAGAACTCTTGGAGAAAAAATTGGCATTAAGTAGTTGTAGCAGAACTGCCCGTGGTATAGGAATAGCAAGAGCTGGCCTTGCAGTTGTTTGGTTTTCACGCTAATGAACAAGTTAAGTTCATTTCTATCATCTTTATCATTCACAGTGGCAGGCAGCTGAGGAAGCACTCGAGTTTTCCATGCATCAGCTTATAGGCATGTCTGCAGTTCTTTGTGGCTAAGCGTTATGTCTCCTGTTGTTACTGGTGATCCAGCCTGCCTTCAGGTTTTTCCTTCCTCCGTGCGAAAGGCCTAGCTTTAAAGAACTTCTGTCAAGCGGGTTGTGAACACAATTGAAATAACCGCAGTAAATTAATTGGCAGAGACAGAGAAGCACCCTGGAATATTAAAAAAAAAAAAAAAAAAAAAAGACTACAAAACTTTCTAGAGGGTGAGGAAGATGTAGACACACACCCAGGTGCTCCCCAGCCTTGCGCCCTATGGAGGTGTGCAGCTTGGCTGTCAAAGCTGCAGCTCTGCAGGCTCTCAGGCCGACCTTCACACAGGCACAAAATAAAAGACATGCATGGAGAAGCCTGCCAGTGGAAAGAAAAAGAACCGAACCACCCTGCCTTGGAGCATGCCTTGCAGTCATCTGTGCTTTGGCAGAGGGAGAGCCGAACGCTGGTCGGCAGCCCAGTAACGGCAGCAGGGAGGCAGGAGCGGGGGGTCAGGTCTCTGCTTCTTTCAAGATGACCCCTGAAACGCTGAGCTCGTGAAGTTATTAGCATCAGCAAGCAAGGAAGCCAGCCAAGAGCAAAACGTGTTTTATCTTTCAGTCGGTAATTGAAGTGGGCCGGCATTCAACAGCACACGGTGCCAGTTTTTCTTCGAACGCCCAAGCAGCACGCACCTCTCCGGCACGGGCTGCAGAGCGAGCCCGCCGCATGCTGCGCCTTCTGAAGTTCAGCTTTGACCACTGCTCAAGATAGCCAGCAGCACTCTGCGGTGACGTGGGGATAAGTTTTCTGCTCCAGATGCATTTTTACCACCGAGCTGATCAGAATGGATTGCTCAAGTCAAATGAGAAGAGAGCGAGGCTGAGCCTGCTCGGGGGCGCTGCGAGGCTGAACTCAGAGGAGCAGCGAGCGCGTCAGGACAGTCCTGGCGATGTGCAGCGTCTGCAGTCCAGAGACAAAGGCACAAGTTCACTGCTCCAGAAAGAGAAACTGCACTTCAGAGCAAGGGAGCTAAAATAGAAACTATAGCCTTCCTGTAAAAAAATAGATGAGATGAGGATTTTTGGTTTCTCTGCTGACCCATGGGTCGGGACAGGGTGCAGAAAGGACTCCTCTGGCGGTGAGGGCACACCAGTGAGACCAGCCCTGTCCCAGACTGGCTGATGATCAGGATGCTGCTTCTGCTGTGCAGCTCAGGGCACAGCCCCCAGCCCAACCCATGTTCACATCTGGACAAGTCATGCAGGTGATGAGGGGACATCCTCAGGGGCTGCACATCTCCACCCCTGTGTCAGGGGAGAAGCTCCAGAAAGGAATTCTCTACTTCTGCTCCCTCCTCTCTTTTCCAGTCCTATTCCCCCACTATTAGGAAGGGTGAAAAATCCCCATCGCTCTCCCTGTGTCAGAGCAGGAACCAGATAGGGACAAACATCAGGAAGACAAAACTCTGCCTCAGAAATGCTGAGGAGAAAAAAAAAAAAAAAAAACAACAAAAAAAAAAACTTCTTTACAGGCAAATTATGCACTCAGCTGCCTTACTCAACCATAATCAAGATTAATAACCTCCCATAGCTGTAAGGGCTTCAACTGATGGGCAGCCCATAGCACAATTCTCCAACAACTGCTGTTAGCTTCTACAGGCACCACACTCCCCACAAAGCCCTTACATTTCCACTGGCCAGGAGCACAGCACCCCCTGAGCAGCCAGCTCCTGAAATGGGTGTTCCCACTCCTGCCAGAGGACGCGGCTGTCCTCTGCCTGGCGAGTCACATCAGGCCGAGCAGAGGGGCAGCATTCTGCAGCACGTGGAAGGAGCGGCAGGCAAGTCCTCCGCACGCTATCTGCTCCTGGGAGTCTGTCGAGGCAGCCCCAGGCACTGCAAGCCTCAGCCAGGATGAGCCTTAAGCACACAGCAGGAGCGCTGGGGATGAGAGGCTACAGGCCATATATCATGCGCTAAATGGCCAGCAGCGTTCGTCTCACCAGAGCTGTCACCTCGTGTTGTAAGGAGCAGCAGAGCCCAGTTATGCAAGTCTTGTTCAGTGCTTGCAATGTCACCCTGCATTTAGGATCCCAGGACACTGAGCAAAACTAAGCCTGGTGTAACTGCCCCGTCCGCTCCTCCAGAAAACAAAGTGACTTGAGTTCCTGCAAAAACAGCTGAAAGCCGATCACTTGGGAAGAAGGGTTGTTTTGTTCAGAAGGCATGTTTTTAGTTTTCTCTTGGACTTTCTAGCTGTAATACATTTTTCTTTAATTAGTTTAGCTTAACCAGCAAAGAGCAGAGTTGAGGAACAAGGGTCTGCACATAAAAGCATCTGAAATTGCTGGCTGGCTAATACAGCCTAAATAGACACTGCAATCTGCCTGTCAGACTTATTAGAGGGTAGTATTGTGTTCTGCATATTACATTACTATTATTGTATTTTCCAGGAGAATGAATTATCTCCTGGTAATGATTTCATATGGGTAAATGAGGCTGCTAGGCTTGCTTCATTAGCATCTTTTCTGCAGCCACCAGCATTTAAATTAGAGATTCTCCTGGACCATGCGAAGGAACAAGTGTTTACTCAAATGCTTTACCAGGCTGCCAACACAAGCATCTGCGTCCCGCAGGTCCTGCTTCTGCTGGGATGTGGAAGCTACAGGGGGTGTGGTGGAGACCTGAGGACAGAGCAGCTCCCGGCAGAGAGGTGATCTGATCCCCATCTGTAGTGGTATCTCCTGATGGCATGCAACAGGGGACCTCTGACCAGAGCAGTGATGTTTTTCACACATTCATCTCTTTGATAATAAGCACCCTTTGGATAGGTCAAAGTGAACACCAAGTATCTTTTGGTGTTCCTGAAGAAGGGTGCAGTCAATGATACGACTGGGAAGAGAGAAGGGTCATATGTTATGATAGGATATGATGTGATGCAAAACCGTATCTAAGTCAAGTCCACCATGCTGCTGGTAGGAACGGGAACTACCAGAAGTACAGGCGTATGGCAAAATCCAGTTCCTGGAACGACGGAGCAGGCAAAAAAATTAAAGGATATCTTAAATTTACTGCTGTAACTCCCTTCCACTCCATTAGTGGGGTGGTTAGCTGGATTTATCACTGGATTATAAAATAGAAATCCTTCCACACACAGCATGTAAAACAGCACCAGTTGAGACTCAGCAAGTCCCTTTTATGATGACATTAAGCCTGTCTTTCACAAGGCAATGTGCTTGGTAACCAGCTGGGGCATTCCCAAGGAGAGCTCATTTCACCAGTGCTCACCACGCCCCCAGCTGATCACAGCAGCCCTGCCTCTGGTGTAATGGGAACTGCAGGCAGCATGCACAAAGGAGCAGTGGCCATCCAACAGCATTTCGCTGCCACTTCACAGGAAGGCTTCTCAGAGCACTGCAGTTATTTGTATCTACATCTTCACAACCCCACAATTTCTCAGTCGTTTCACAGTCACAGAAATCCAGGCTCCAGAAAACCTCCCTTACCTGGAGGCAGGTTTCACTCTTACTTGGCCAGAGCACTAAGAGAGCTCTCAAACTCCACTAGCCTCAACAACCAAAGCACTGGGCTGAAAGTTATGCGGGGGCTGATCAGTTAGTATTTAACTTTTAGAGTCCCCTAAGCAGCTGGAGTACTCCAGTATTTAAAGGTTTGAGCTTTAGAAATGGCTTTGGGGGCGGGGAAGGGAGGTCAGTGAGGACAGCTCTCCCCCACACCACCCTTGTAGCTCGAGGGTCTGCCTTCCCCAACAGATGTAGATCTTTTTCAAGAACTCCTGGATTCAGCTCCAAACCGAATCCCAGCTTTTCAGAAAATTACAGCACTGATTAGATATACGAGATGATTAAGAGCCCTTCTGAGCCCAGAACTCAGGTAGCTAAGCTGTAACAGGATGTTCTACCACAAAATCCTGAAGGCAACGCCAATTTCAGGTCAAGTTTCCAAGAACAGCGCGTTCTCTGCAAGCAGGCTGCACTCTGCACGGTCTGCCTGCAGCAGCACCTTCAGGAAGTCACAGCTACAGTCACATGCAGTCAGCTGTGTGAGTCGTACGGCTTCACCTTTAGAGCCTCGAGTGCAGCCACTGTAACTGTGATAGCTCTGGACTTCAGCCTCTAGACATGAACTACATGGTACCCAAGGCAAAGCTCAGCCACAGCCTGCTCGCAGTTCTATGAGCTTCGTGACTTACTCATACAAACCAGACCGTTTTACAGCCAATGTTCCTGAGTCCAGAAGATACCAAAGTACTTGCCAAGCTTAGCCTGGTGCAGGTCAGTTGAGAAGCCGATGAGGATGGCACTCACCTCTGATGGAGCAGGGCTGGTGTCACTCCACACGGCCGCAGCAGGGACACGCACGGCGCTGACAGCATGCCACGGAGCGAGACGCGCTACCTTTAGGGCAACGAGCTCTGGGATGGAGAGCAGGTGAGCCAGGGCAGGCTCAAATACAGCACAGCAAAACCCAACCAGACCCCTGCAGTGCTCGGGTCAGACTGCCACTGCCAGAGGTGGCTCTGAGAAGATAGAGCAGGGCCTGACATCACAATGGGGCCGTGTAAATGCACCGTGCGCATCGCGGCCATGCCACACAATGGCAACCCCTCCTTTGGCAGGGAGCAGCCCATGGAAAGTAATTAGCTTTCATTAGTTATTAGGAACGTGAGCCACTGTGTGTACGATTATAGCCATGCTGCAGACACTGCACTCCGACTGAGGGCGAGGCACAGCAGAGATTTGTTTGCGGTTGGTAATTGCTCCCTGCCTTGACTTTACTCAAGCAGCTACAATTATTAATTTGTAAATTTTAACATCAAAAGCAGAGCTGACTAAACAGAGGCAAGGTCAGTTGGAAAAACAATCTACTCTTCCCCATCACATTAATTTTTTGCAGCCGAGCTATTTCTTTTTGAGCTGATATTAAGGCACACATATTTCAAACAAGTCCCACTGGCCACATATGCCAGAGCGCAGCATAGCAAAAAATAATTAAAGTAATTGTTTTTAAGGACAAATTATATTCACTTCAATTTTCCTAGGATAACAATTTGCACAGTTGAAAAGAAATCAGACACAAAATTCCGTGCTGAATTCATTTCCCTGCTATGAGCAATTCTTCAGATCCTTCTCTGGGAAGAGCGAAGGTCCCGCTTACAAGGGGGGGTGGGCTGCATGTCACTGCCATGTGTTCGGACCAAAGTCACACAGTGCAAGAAAGTCCTGTTGAGAATAAACTCTGCCTACAGGGATGAAGCAGACTCCAGGACCTAGGTTCATCTACAGAAGTCATGGCAGGAGAATGCTCTTAGCCTAGAGAGGAAAATAAACGTATGTAATTACTCCAAATAACAAGAAGTCCATTACAAAAAATAGAACGGATATTTGCCTCTGACAAAGAAAAAGTTTTTCTTCTACAGCCTAATTCAAGTAAAAAGTGAATAAAAGAAAGGTGAGCCTTAAAGAAAGGTGAGCCTTAGGTAAAAGAACAGCACTTTTTCCTCCCAAATCAAAGCAAGAACTGACCATCACTGTTTCAAAATGAACACGGTTAACATCTAAGACCATTTCAGACTGAAATCACATTAGTGAATCTCTCAGAGTACAGCCAGGCTGGTTCTCACCTCTGTAAAACCCTTTCTGTCCAGCAACCAAGCAAGTTTGTTACAGAAATACCATCCTGTAAGGACAAATCTGTCTCGTGATTATCTCCATAACAGCAGAATCTCACCAGGGATGAATTAGCCAACATCATTTTTCCACCTTTTCCAAAATGATGACTCGGGTATTTCCAAAATCCTTTTTCCATTCATCTCTGCTCACAGCATGTGTAGCTTGCAAAAAAAAAAAGTTCCCTTTGCCATCTTCTGTAATTAATTGTCACTGAGCCAGACAGCAGAAAACAATACCCCCCCAAGGCATTTGTGCGTGGCCCTCAGAGGGCTGCAGCACCGTGTATCGGAGATGTGGCCTTGGCACACCCGGTGTGCTGCTGCACTGACCCATCGTCCTGCCACTGAACGTACCTGGATGCTTTACTAACAAAGAGAACAAATACATTTTATCTTCTGTGCCAAGAACTGTTTTATTGAATACATGGGGAGAGGCACTAAGAAGGAGTTGAGGTATTGGTATACTTAATACAGAGCATCACAGCATTTGATGGGATGGTTACCACACAAGCAATGCGCCGTTTAAGTGAATTGTCACAAATAACTCGTGTTTTAGATTTCTCCACCCTCAACAGAAAGATGGGCTGCACAGCCCAGTACCGTCTCCTCCAGAGCATTCACAGACAGTCACAGCAAAAGCATCTAAGATCACACCATGAATATTAACTACGTGCCACAGTATTATTCCATTCAGCGATCATTTTCTACTTCTCTGGGTTTCTGTTTAGCCCCCCCACCC
Source organism: Oxyura jamaicensis (assembly GCF_011077185.1). Taxonomy (NCBI): domain Eukaryota; kingdom Metazoa; phylum Chordata; class Aves; order Anseriformes; family Anatidae; genus Oxyura; species Oxyura jamaicensis. Next base: position 14,085,772 of record NC_048901.1, on the reverse strand, counting down.
CCCGGGAATTCAGGGACCTAGGTGTTCATTAACCCCATCCACAACGCCCTTGCCAAGCACAGCCGACACTGCATCAGCTCCTGGGGTTGAACCCAAACCCCTCCAACAGAGGACCGCGGGGCTGCACCTGAATTTCCTTCCTGAGCCATTCCCCAGAGCAATCTCAGACCAGGACCTCAGCTTCCATAGTACCGATCATTTAGGAGCATCGTGGGGACTGGGAATGCAGGAGGAAAGTTCCCTGGCTGCATCCTGAAAATCTGATCCCAAACGCATCATTGTGCATGGCAAAAATACAGCTCTTGAAGGCAATCTTGTGTCAAGATCATTTATCTCAAGTTACTTCTGAGATGATTCAAATACCACTTAGCCCACAACAAGTTCACAGCCCACTGCTAACAGACAGACTTGCTCGTGGGCACAGGGTCGTTTCTCCAAAGCAGACTATTCATCTCTCACAGACTATTCATCTCTCAAAAGTCATCATGCACTGGTCATCAGCTTCAAAAACAAAGGAGATCTCACAGGCATCTTTAAAGCCCTGGGCTTGCTCCATTAAGTTTAAAGCTTGCAGCTATTTCTTTGGTAGGAGAAAGGATTCCAACAGCATACTGCTGTGCACACTGCTGCTCAGGGAGAGGCGAGAGTCCCACCACGCTACTCTAATTAATAAGGACCCGGTGCCTCGGGTCTGTGGCTAGGAGACAGCACAGCTGTAGCTACACCCTCCGTTACTGATTTGAACATTTAGAGCATATGTAGATGAAGCAAACTTACAACAGAAAAAAAGTATAAAAAGTAAATAAAGATGTGCTTTGTGACTCCCACCTGCATTAGATTAATTTAAAGCATCAGATCCTAACCACCCATAACCTGAGACTGTTTTCCAAAGGACATCCTCCCTTTCAGAGGAACAGCACGTGCCTCACACCTGCACCTACTCTCAGGGGTTGTGACTTGAGAGTGCACCTAACCAGCAGCCCTGACAAGGGCCATATTTAATTCCGTATACATTTACTGATTGAAAGCTACAGTAAAGCAGAGCACAGGTTGAAAGCACGCATACCAATAGTATCGAAACCAGCCCAGAGACCCGCCAGTTGCCACAGGCAAGTGCTCAAATTTCCAAGCCTGGACATGTGGGCTCACAGCTAACGCTGTGTCACATTTTGCACAGTTTCCACCTTTGCACAGGTACTACCCGGTGTAACAACACACATCTCCATTCCCACCATGTCGCAGCAGTGACAGGAAAATCAAGACATCACATTTGTTGGCTCCCCACACCGAAATCACAACTGCTGGATAAACTTTCAATTACGATGGGGAGAGGCTGAGGGTAGAGGAGATAATCCTTAAAAGAGCTACTTCAAATGCAGACTAGGATGAGATTTCAGAAAGGCTAACTTATAAGCTGTGTGATGTGTTGTTGTTTTGATATCAAGGTCATTCATAACACTCAGACACTATTTTTTCAAAGGAAGCCTTTTAAAAATATTTTCTATTTGCTTTTTTCCACAAATCAGCTGATTCTTATTATAAAAATCCCATTAACTGAGTGCCATGCAAACCATCAAAGAACTCCTCCTCTTCTCAAAGAAGAAGACTGAGACAAACAAGGCACAACAAGGCAACAAGATGATCAAGGAACCCTGTTTACACAGAGCTGAGGAAACCCTAAGCTCAAGCCCAATGTGAGATCACTTGCATCAGCTCGGCTTTCAGTGAAGGAAAGCTGAGTTTGCCTGGGTTGTGCTGAATTTGCTCCTTTGCACCCAAAGGCTGTGCACTTGGTAGATGCTATGGATTTATCCTTGGTACCACGCAATAGCTAGTGCATACAGGGCAGCTCAAGCCATGAGTTTTAGGATGATTGCTCCATTCTGTCCCTGCAAAAGCACTAAAAAAAAAAAGTCCATTTTGGCTCCTCTGAATGGTCCTTTCCTTATGATGTGTTTGGGGGGATTCTCATCCCACAGGCCTTCAACACTGACAGCTTTTGAACCTCGGATGGAAAGAGGATGTGTTCTTCAGGGAGGCAAGAGAAGAGCAGCATGGCCTGCTGTCCCCCCAGATCCAAGACAAGGTGCACATTCCAGGGCTTCTGAAGTTGGCTGGAAAATATCCCAAGGGACTAATAGCAGCGCTTCACCGCATACGGCCACATTGGAGGAATTCATGGGAAGAGAACCCCTCACTGCTCTTCCACAGCAGCTTTCTCAGCTCAAAAGTGCCCAGCCAAGCAGCCCCGTGGGGCACAGAGGAGGTTGACATGCTACGGTGCTCCTCCAAGTGCTAGAAGGAGGTGTCTTAAAGTAAGACCTTCTCTTCTGCGTTTGACAAGTGAGAAGGCAGCAGCAAAACATGGAAGCTTGAGAAAAAAAAAAAAAAAAAAAAAACTTAAATGAACCTCAGGATTTGTTTCTTCTCTGCCTGTCTCCTATTAGGTTAATTTGCTTTATCTGCCTGTGCAGCTGAATCCGGACTAGCAGAGAGGAGCCAGCACTGCTCATTTCTGAGAACTCTGCTGCTCAGCAGTGCTGAACGTGGGCAGACAACCACACACCAGGAATATGGGGACATGGGTACAAGTCCCATTTAGGAACAATAAGTATGGAAGGGAAAAAAGGGAGAAACTCTCGAAAGGAGAACTTCCCTTCCTTTTTTCAGAAAGAGATAAAGCAGAGATTTTACTCTTGTTCCTCAAGTATCATCAGGAATGGATGAGAATAAAACTGTGCCACTGCAGTGGATTTCAGCAAGGAAAAACTAGAGCCACACAGCAGTCACCAGACGCCCTCCAGACGTTAACACCACCATCCGGATGACAACGTACAAACACAAGAGTGCTGTGTCCAACACGGAGCCACTTAGAAGCCCAGGATTAAACGCATCGCCCTGGAGAAAGGGAAAGGTGATGACAAGGAGCCAAAAGCAAGGAGCTGTACATTTATAAAGAAGGGTGCAGGGGTGAAGCTAGCTAGTAAAATTAAGAACCATATAGTTTAAGATATTAATGATAATTTCAGTGCTATTATGTTCACTTGCACTTGGTGGTGAGGAGGGAGCACACAAAAACTCACAGATTAACACTTTTCCTTGCATGGGGACAGCAGTTAGGTGCTGTATGCGTGTTACATCACCACCTCTGCGCTCCTTTCTCTACTACCGACTAAGCAGAACCTTAGACTGCAGCTAATTAAGCAGAACAGGAATTCAGCAGGACTGAATCACTTGCGCCAGTTTTAGAAGAACATCCTGAAACCCTCTATTACTGCTATCAATTTTAAACATCTTGGGCACGTGGAAGTTGGGGCTGGAACAAAACCAGCTGATGTGCCGAGTATTCTAAAATAGAAAATAGAAAATTCTAAGGATGATCTCCAGCAAACTAAATGTGATAAAATTAAACCATATAAAATGGAATTTCTTCAGAATCAGCAGTATCTAATACTAACTTTGTTATTTTATACCCTTAACTTGCTTTTACTCTTAATTTTGTCAATAGTGACATTGCTGATTTTCCATGCAGAATTTAAGCTCACACTACATGATTTGATTAAGACAAGGAAAAATAATCTGACATGTATTAGTGTACAAAAAAAGCATTTCATGCAGTGATGACTAAGTAGCCACAGGTACACGTGTATGTCCCTACTGAGGACTTGGCAGAGGCTGGGCCTTGAGCCTGTGTTAACACACGGTAACGAGTGGAAGGACCTATAATAATTTTTAAGTCTGAAGATGACAAACAGCTGACAACTGAGACATAACCAACAAAAACTGCCTCGCTAAATAAGCTGCACCAAAGAATGTAGTATGGACTTGGGCACTGCCACGTGCAGCAATGTAAGGGCTGGGAGCAGCATCCTGTCAAGCCAGTGATTTTGGCAGGAACTCGCTGGTCAGCACTGAATAACATTGAACAACAACCAAGCACACTGTGCTGGAACAGTCCTGAGGTCAAGGGAGCTCAGACACTTTGGACGGGCAATGTTCAAGTGGAAAATTAATGTGGTGTTCGACATCAGTACAATCAACATTACAATAAGTATCAACGCTTGTGATTCAAGAAGGATACTGAACAAAAACTGGATCCAGCACAAAGAACTACCAAGAGAATGATTAAAGGAGCAAGAGCTCAGCTTGGAGAAAGGCTCCAGAAGCACCATCTGTTCCCCTGAACGAAGGGGAAGGTTAACAGGACGATCTGATCACAGTTCGCAAGTACCTACGTAAGGAACAAACGTGATCAAAGAGCTCTGTCCTTTAGCAAATACAGTCTAACAAGAGGCAATACAGAACCGGACAAACGTGTGCCCAGAGCAATATGTGTTTGACAGCTAGCTCATCAGCTCACAGTGATGTTGACAGTGTTATCAGTACCGATACCCACCAGGCTGAATCCACAGCAGTGAAGGCTGTTACAGATTCTCCACCACATATTAAAGTCACAGTATGATTTTTTTTCCTTCCTCAGAGGCAACTTTCTATCTAAAGCCGGGATTCATCCAGGGCTGCCAGGGGATTTTCACAGCACAGGCTTTTCATGAGCTGCTCTGTGCGTCCCACGAGGCCCCTGCAGCAGGAGCAGCGCACCGAGGTGGGACTGCAGCATGCCGCTGGGGACAGGCTGTCACTCCCGCAGCTCTCAGGAATCAAAAGTTTAAGCCTGAAGCATCACTGCTCTGTCATGGGCTGGCCAGCATTATTCCCCAAGCTGGTGTTTAACGTAGCACCTCACCCCTCAGCTTCTCCCACAGAATGTGACTACTGGGGTAGGACGTGGGGATTCACCCGGAGCCCAGCCCCATGGAGCTTCAGCTCAGATCTGGTGCTGCAGATCCTTAAGTCCTATAACCAGGCACGAAGTCCTTATTTAAAGAAACTTCAATTTCAGCTTAAACATTGTGTATTAATTTTTTACAAAGACAGGGGAGGTGGCTTTCCTTCAAATGTTCTTCAGCTCAGGAAGCTGAGGGAGCAGAGCACCAGCTGCAGGACCCTCAAGTTCCCCACTTGAACCACTTATTTCTGGCTCAGGAGGTTGTGCAGGGGCTAGTCACAGCCCCTGGGGGGGCTTTAGGATAAACACTCCCTAATCACAGGCCTGGGCAGCATATTTAACAGTCACCTGGGGGAATAACCCCACAGAGTTAAGAAATGAGCAATTTAACCTCTCCAGCATGGTTTCATAACAAGCTGCGATTCCTGTGTGCCCCAGGTCTCTGGCAGGGCATCTCCTCAGAGCCAGGAATAAGAGCAGATGCAAGCAGAGGTTGTTTTGGGGCATTTGGGGGAGCCCAGTGGATGCATGAGGTGCCCTGGGGCTCCCTGCTTCCAGCCCCAACTCTCTCACCTCGTGCTCTGAGAGCTCCGCTGACACCCCCGGCCAGGTCCTGCCACTCCTGTGTGGAGCCGCTGATGTTGGGGAGGGAAGGAGGGAGCCCAGCCCTTTCTGGCAGTGCAGGCACCTCATGTAAATTCATTGAATAAATGCAGTCATTTCTCTCAGCTGATCCATCCCCACGTGCACAAGCTGAAGCTGTGCCAGACCCTCATTGCAGCCAGCTCTCCCACAGCTCGCCACTCCTGAAGGTGAAAGCGTTCGTCACCCTTATCAGCATTTCCCCTTCCCTCCTCACCCCAAGCTGCCCTCCCCAAATTTCCTGACCCTCCTTCCTCAGGCAGACTTGCTCTGCACAAGTTAAAATGCAACCCAGGCAGAGCCTTGAAAGAGACCTTGGAGAGAAAAGGACATTATAAAGTTATTTTAAGTAAGGAAACTGCATTTCCCTCAGAGGCTGACTTCAGTCCCTAGATCCCTTGAATTTTTAGACATAAGAAAAAAAACAACTGTAAAAGCTGTCTCCTTGATAAGGCTCCATAGCAGCTGATACCCACAAAGACATTTCACAAGCACCAGTACACACAAGTGACTAGAAAGAAAACCGGGGCATCCTCACTGGATGCAGACATGGGCTTCAGCTCCTGCAGTCAGTCCAAGGGAGCCTGTTTGTTAGTCACCTCTTTGTGGAAGCGGAAGGCTGAGCAGGATCAGCTGGAGCCGATCCTTTTCCCTCTGTTTTGGAGTAACCACCACCTCCCAGCCCAACCTGAAGAAAGGAATATTTAAACACGTGAGTCAGCAGAGCTGCAGTCCGGAGCCCACTCCACTCGGATCTGCCAGGCCTGCAGCACCACTTACTACATGCCGTAGGGCTGGACACAACATGAAACATCCCCTCCTGTTTGCCACCTCCACACGACCATGCTCTGAGCAGAAAGCCACACATGGCCACGTAAACCTGGGGCTTTCAGGGTCTGCCTTGCTTTGTGCACACAGCTTCCAGGAGCTCAAACTACATGCACAAAATATACTCCAAAAATTGACCCTGGACTTTTATCCAGCTGTGGAAAACCTTTGGGTTTAGCTTTATCCCCTTCACTTTTACCAACTGCAGCTGATACATGAAGCTTTTCAAGTAGGAACTGGAGTTTGGGTTCTCCAGCATCAAGCGGTGGCATCTCGGAGAGAGAAAAGCAAGGGAGGCACTGACAGCATGAAGTGAGAGCTGGCAGAGGAAGGGATGGCAAGAATCTGTTCCAAAGAAAACACAAGCAACTGGCCAGCTGAGGAATGTTGGAGAGATGTTTTTCTGTGTTTTTCTTTCTCTGTAGGGAGGGAACAATATAGGAACTGGTGCCATGTCCCTTTCCAGGCTGTCATACAGCTCTTGCTCCATCCATATGCACTGTGAACAGCATGAAGCATTGCTTGTTTTCCAGAAGTGACTGGTGATTGAGGATGCCCTAAATTGAGACTCTTCAGATGGCTTTTAATTGCATTTAAGATGATGTGCAACAATTTATCAAGTCTGTTACCTTTGAAAGCATCTCCAACTCATCTCTAAGAGGAGGCACTGCAGTCCCAGACCACTAGGAGATCCCTGCCCATGCCCCACCACCTTTTCACTGTACATTTTCACACCCAGGCACCACAGGGCAGCAATGACAGAAGTCGCCCTATGGAGACGTGCATGATTGCTTTAAGAACAGGGTAGTTAAGACTTTTAAGACTTGCTTCCTTAAAAAAGGATCTCCACATTTGGAACCCAACCCAAAATTCAAACCTCAGAACAGCTGGGATTACAGCTCAGATACCTTCAGCTCCCTCCATGAGCTTCTCTGCTCCGAGGAGCAGCATTCTGCTTCTGCTCAGCACAGCCCCCCCCAGCACACTCGGGCTGGCCACGCTGCCGGAGCCAGGAGCCACCACCCTGCCTGCTGCGAGCTGCCCAGCATGGGCATCTCACCTCCAGGAGGGGAAAACAAAAGCCAGGAGCAAAGCTAAAAGAAAGCGTTCACATTTTTCTCCCTGCCTTGCATGTTGTACAAGATAAGCTGTCACTGGATCTTTTGCAATTGAGACTGGATTATAATCCAGTCTGGAAGACAAATGTCCAGTTTTGCCCAATTCCTTGTTGTTTTCCATGCTTCCTTTTCTATCGTGCCTTAATAAGATCAACCCACTGCTTCTAGGTTTCACACAGCTATAGGGAACTTGTTACTAGACATTAGAGATGTGTAAACCATTAACAGATTCTCAAAAGATGTTTCCTGAAGGATAGGGTTGGGGGAGTGGGGAACACTTTGCCTAAGTGTTCACATTCAGCTCCTTCATGCTTTATAACTGCTACTAGATTATTTTCAGCTCGGTAATACCTCAAAGGAATGACTGGAATCAGGACCAAAAGCACCAAGCACCATATACAGACATAACTGTCACCAAGCATTTAACCTCAACAGGTACATCAAAAAAGCAGGCTGCACATCAAAAGCAGAGGGATGAGGCTTGACAAGGTCTCAGAGCAAGTCTGTGGAGAGGCAATGTTATTGCCTGGGTGTCTGGAAACCACACCAGCAGCTTGTTCTCCTTCCCTGACCACAGTCACCAGGCCACCTATCTTGACCCTTAGCTATAGCTTCATTGCAGAAGCAAAAATATTAACAGTACGTGGGATCTGCACCACAACTGCAGTCATCATCAGATATTCTCCTCAGCAGCAGCTGGGGGATGATTTGTCACTTCTGCATTCACTTTCACTTAGGCTCTTCAGCTCCACACACACAGCCCAAACAGCAGTCACTCATTCGCCATTTGATCCATAAATAGACTGGGTTGGCAAGAAGCAGGTCACCAGGAAAGTGCAATTCAGCAAACAGCACCAGCACCTATCACCAGCCCCAGCAAACCAAAGTGACCCTGGATACTCCAAATCAATGCATCTCCAAGCACAGCCTGCCCAATTCCTGATGCTGACTTGGCCATCACAAACGCACTTCCACTCATCTCCATCACTATGACACATCACCGTACAAACCCTGCCCTGGGTGCAAGCAGGGGCTCAGAAGAACAGATATTTTCCAGCACTACTCGGAGAAGGTCCATCTCTGCGTACACGTCCAGGCAAAGGTCTCTCCCTCATACATGCATGAAGGTTTATGCCAGATCAAGCAAATATTATCAGAGCTGCAGTCTCGACTCTTGCGTATTGATGCAGCGATTAGCCGTGAACTTCGCTATGTTGCGATGTAAATACCAGAGCTAACTAAGAGGCACCATTTGCATTACCACTGCAATTACGCTGATTTGCTACTAAAGATAGTTCAGGTACCATTTGCTATCAGTGTAGCCCACTGGCTGCACAGTGTGGTAAACGGCTGCTGTGGCAGCAAAATTAATAAACATGGGCATCGTGTGGGGGTATGTAGACATAACACAGTATGTATACTTAAGTCCATAGTCACTGGGCAAATACAGCTGCCTTTTGGTAATACCAGAGCAATCCCTGAGGCCCAAGGACAACGCTGCAAACCTGGAGCCATTCAGGGTACCCACGGGGTCAAGCACTGAAACAGCCCCGTGAGCTGCAGGGGCCCTGGGGCACTTCTGACAGCCCTGGCACAACCAACAGCTGGAACTGCTGGCTTCCAGAAACCCCCATGGGGAAATGTCCTCCCGACTGTCTCCTTTGTGTTAGTATTTTTGTATTAGTTTTGTTGTTGTTATGAAATGCCTTTCGATTGTGATTGAATTAGAAGGAGCAATCTTGATTAAATTTACATAAGAAGTGTATTTCCAACTCGGACAGAGACTAGGATTCTGATGAGGATACCTGTGTCCTGTGTCCCAGCTATCCAAAGATGATTTCAGTCTATGTCAAGAAGGAATAGAAAAACATCTATAATACAAGAAAATTGCAGGGAGAGAACACATTGATTTTAACTGCCAGTAAAATAACCTACCGCAGTTGCGGTGTATGCAGATGCACACAGGCAGGACCAATTCCTCAAATCCTTACTTGGATTTTGCACAGACAAGAGCCAAGCATTTGTTTCTCTGCTCACCAAACACTCAAGGAGCTAGAAAACTAAGAACTGTTTCTGTGAAGCATACTGTTATTGTAAGGCTACATCTTGCATGGCTGTGCTGGCCAGAATCCCTACTGAGAGGGCGAGTTTGGAGTGTGGTTCCCTGCTTTAGTCCAATCTTCTTCTGACACTGCAGTAACTGGCATGAAAACCCTTTCTTCCAGGCTGCTATGGAGAAAGCCGAGATTTATGCTTGTCATGTCCACAAAAAATTGGACCCATCACACAGACGGGTGGCTCTGCTCAGAGGCAGAATGTCAACAGCTATATTAAGCAGAGGTACGGAGCGTTTCCAAAATGGCTTTTCTCCAGGCACTAGCCTTAACCCTGGATTTTACCTGCTATCATTTTCCTTGTCTTCACACTCAGAACACCTCCACATGATAGATGCCAGATGAATTTTAGAGGCTTGGCTTAGAAACATGCTGATTTTAACTCATGAGCATTTCCAGCATCTATTCATACTTCACATGGTGAAGATACCGGTGCTTCCACGCACCTGCTGTGCCAATGAAGACATCTGAGGACCATTGGAAGTGCCCTCTACAGCAGGTACCACCCCAAAGCTCAGAACATTTCATGAGCACTACGCCTTACAACAGCCACAGGGAAACATTGGCAACTCCATTTCACAGGCAGAGGCTGGGATTTGCCCATGGCCAAGGCTGCTGCTCCTGGTCCTGCTTCTGCCCCAGTTCACAAACACCTTGGCACAGACTGATGCACCAAACACTGCCCTGGCGAGGGAAAGTTCTGCTTCCCCACGGGTTGCCCGAAGCTTGCACCACGCCTGACTCAGGGAAGGGATGAAGCCCAGCCAGCCCCTGCAATGCCCGAGGGGCTTCTGTAAGCCTGGAGCGGAGGGGTGTGACTGTGCTCAGCTTCTGTTTGACGTACCTAGCTTTGAACAGCAAAGAGGAAAGTTTCAAGTCAGCCCATCGGGGAGGTGTGTGCTCATCTACACCCAAAAGGCAGCAGAAAGAGCCCTCCTGAATCAGTTTTTAAAGCCTAAGACATTTATTCCCCACGTTAACAGGTCTGACACCGGGTTCCAGCCCTGGGACACAGTTATCAGCGATCGCTCTTCCAGTACTAAGCATGAAGCTGTACGGAGACACACGCAGTTGTCAAAGCAAGAGGCCCACATCCGCCATCCCAAAGCTTATTTGATGCTCACAGGCTTGTATCCAGATTTCTTCCCCTACTACAAGCTATTTAAAGGGTTGCTAACCCAAAATGGAAAATAGCTGTTTTATTTTAAAGCATTAACTAAAATCACAACAAAGCTCCGCGTGCCCAGCATGCCAAGCCAACACACATAGAACAAGACAACCGAAATGCCATTTTCTTACTCAGCTTCATAGCACCTTCCCGCTTCTCCAGGGGGCCTTCCTTCGCTCCCCAGTTTCTCCTCCTGCCTGGTATATCTTCATAAGCCCCTCAGGCATCACCTCTGCACTTCTGCTCCATTCTGGTGGGCCAGAAGCATGCTCGGGGGGCTCAGAGGTTTTGCCTTTAGCACCCCAAAAGGTGCAGGCAACTAACCTGTAGCTTACAGCCTTCCTTCTCCCGAGTGGACGGACGTTAAGTACATCTGAAGCTATTAGGGAAGACAAACCAGGTTTCCATGGTTATGGGAGCCTGAGCTTCTTGTCTCAGGAAAAATGCAACGCACGAACTGCGGGTAGGAAAGAGCAGAAACAAGGCCAGACTCACGGGCAGCGTGTAGCACAGCTCCTTGACATTTTTCATGCAGGCACCAGCAAAAAAGGCTTTTTTTTTTTTTTGACCACCTGGTGATCTGTGGGGTTAGGCAACACTAGTACTATACACAAATTCTATTACACTTGTGCTGTGACAGCATTAGCAGTGAGTACCAAGGGGCAGGGCTGTGCTTCTGGTCCCTGCTCACCTGGGCGAGCCTCCCCACCCCTAAAAGAGGCCGGTGCTGCAGGATAAGGCATTGCTCACCACCGAGATCAAGCTGCCAAGGGATCTGAGCTGCCCGTCTCACCGCGAGATGGAGCAGGTGCGGGCTGCTCTCTGGGGCCCGAATAAAATGCTTGAGCATGAAAACCCTGGGAAGGCAGGATTTGCAGGTGTGAATTTGCAAATCTGTCCCGTTAAGCTAGGTTTGAGCTCAGCGCTGTGAAGATACAGACGCACAGAGCCCCAGTCCTGCCCTCCCCTCCTCCAGCCAAAGCACAATGCAGTTCCCTTCCCTCACGCTGCCATGAAAGCAGAACCGTTTGCCATCAAAGCCCTCACTGCTTCGAACCGAAAGGCGGCTGAGGCAGAGGCTGCCGATACAATGGGGAAAGGCGTAACTGCAGGGTCCCGTCACGTGGCTGAAGTAACGGCTCTCCAGGGCACAGAACATCGCAGCCTCCATCCCACTTGAGGTGCTGCAATAGCAGCAGAACCACGTTCATTTCCAAGCAAATTTATTCTTTCAGAGCAGAAAGGAAATAGACCTCAGACTTATTTTGGGAGCTCAGACCCCCGAATCAGCAGCTTGCACACCGGCTGATCACATCTCCCTAGCCTCCTCCTATATCCCTCCCTGCAGCTACACTGGGACTGCCTGTCCTGACACCCCTTGGCTAAACCAGAGCTGCACAGGCTCACCAACAGCTATACCTGGCAACGAGGCACCTCCAAACACATGAATCCTGTGCTGGTAAAGCCTGGCTGAGCAGCAGCACCCAAGACTGAAGCCCATTCACGCTGGCAGGGCAGGTACCATGCCTCCTGGCAGCAACAGGCACTGCCCCTGGGTGCTGCTCGCCCACCCCAGCTCCCTCCTATCCCCAAACCTGTCTGGCTGGGTACCAGCAGTACACATGGGCACCAGCAGTAATGAATGCAGGAACACAGACTAATACAGGAGCAGATCAAGGTAAGCCAATTACTTTTCCACAGCATCTGAGCCTGATCTGCAATTAACAAATCAATTACAGGATTATTTTCCCTTCTCCTGAAGATAGCCAACCTTTCACCACCAATAACGCTGCACCCTAGTCCTTGGGACTCCCAGCAGAGCACAGGATGAAGTCTGGGGGGAAGAAGCTCAGAAGAGCCCAAGAACAATGAGGACAGATTTCTCCTATGTCAGGGCATCTTCGGCTGGCTTTGACCGCTCATGGATGACTGCATTTTCCAAAGAGTCATCTGTGGGAGACTAATTTATTTGGCAAATGAGAATCCGTGGGGTGCAAAAGCATAAACATACACACAGTGCCAAGACAGTGCTCAGATCCATATTAAAACTTCTCCAAAGTGCTTAGCTGGAGAACAGGCTTTCATAGATTCATATTCTGTAGGACAATGATTTGGTAATTTCTTTGATTGCATCCTACTGTGCATTGCAGCTAACCCAAGCAATCTCATCAGATGCATATGAAAATTACTGGAACTCAGCACCCATCGGGGTGTCTTGGGCAAGTTCCTTGCTGCAGCAGACATTTTATACACTCCTTAAAATACGTGTTTGCCTTAGCAAGGGTTCCTCCTAAATGATTAGCCCCACTCTCCTTAAGGCTCCATGCTATTCATGTAGCTCCCCTAAAGCATCCAGGGCAGAGACTTCAGGTGACATACACACAAAGCAAGGATTTGGCCCCGCTCTTTCCCTAGTTACCTCAAGAATGTCCAGAAAGTCTCCAGAAAATCATTGCTAAAACATGCACAGAAACCTTATGAGCACTGCTGCCCTGAGAGGGGAGAAAATGTCCCTTCTACTGGCTATAAACCTCAACTTGGTTTGGTTTGGGTCAGTAACTTCCAGGTCCCCTTGGAACACCCAGTGAGATGACTGTCCCAGAGCAAGCCAGGCTGTTCCCACAGCCTGCGAGAGCCGGAGTTGGGAAGAAACCTCTGCAGACTACACAGAGATAGGGATAACCAAGTGTCTGCATCCCTGCCCTCTGCAGCGGCCATCCCTGCTAGTGCCTAGGAGAGCAGCAAGCAGGACAGCCTAAAGACAAGTGAAGGTTGTGGTTGCCATGCTTGTTTCTTCCAATGACAATGAATCGAAGACTGAACAGAGGGAACCTCCACATCTATCAGATACCTCTCATCAGATACCTCTCAACAGAATTCTTCCATGTATTTTGCTAATAAGCTGTGGTTCAAAATAAATCAAAATAAATCAATAAACCCAAACAACCAGAGGAAGGGATTTATCGATGACAAATATCCATTTGTTGGTTGAGCTTCGGAGAAGGCCTGGCAAATACATAAATAGCTACATGTAATGTTTGATGTGCAAAAACAAGCTTGAGAAGGAAGTGCAAAAGCAAGCTAAGCTGTAACGCTGGTGCAACTCTAGAAGCCATCCAGCATCTCAGTCTCCATCTGCACACAACTCACTTCTGCTGGAGAGGCAGTGCAGCAGCTGGGGCTGTTCCAGCACCTCAGAGGCAACATGGTGCTCCCACCCCTCCTGGGCAGCATCCATGAGCGGTGGTGGGACAGCCGTGACAACGCACCTCTTCAACAGCTACGCACTGATCAGCATTTCACAAGACCTGGGACTGGGAAAGGCCAGCACAAGCCTGAGACATGAGATTGCACCAGCTCTGGGACCAGATCCCGTGCACAGCTAGCTCTGCAGCGCCAGGATCATCCTAGAGCTCTGCACTACCTTGTGTAGCTCTGTCTGTACCAAGTCTATCTTTGGCTTGTTTCCATTCATTCCTCTGGAGAAGGGGCCACCATCCACACTCAGTGAAGTACCGACCTTTGCTTTTAAGATACCACCACAAAGGAAAGCATAGAGAGCTTAAATTAATACCTGCTGACCTACCAAGCCACGGTTCATGCAAGGAAAAAAAAAACGAAATAACATTCTCATGCCCACCTTGGGTTTATGACTATTTTTCACATACAACGTAGCCTTACCAGATTTTTGAACTTACATAAAAAACAGCCTGTCAGCTGGGTGCACTGCTTGAAGAAAACCAGCCAGAGGTACAGACTTTCACAAACCTAGAGAACAATTTCTTCTGCACCACTCTGCTTCTTGAAGAAAGGATGCACTATAAAAGTCTTTATCTTGATTCTTTTCCTCCAACTGCTGAGAAGTGTTTTCTCATTTGTTGCTTTTCAACATTATCCAAGCAGAGATGAGACCTTCCCTGATAAAGTGAACACTAAGCAGAGATCTTTGAAAAATATCCATCTTCCATACAGAGCAATCAGCCATGAGACACTGAAACACTGAGAGCAAGTGTTCTGAATTTAGAATAAAAGCAAAAACCAACTCTAGCCAGATGTATCTGTTATTTTCAGAATGGAGGAAGTCTAGGTTTTCTGAAAAAGTATTAAGTTACTCTGCTTCATAATGCTGCTTTCCTGGTCCCCCGTTATTTTTCTCTTTTTACAAAGTATATCATTATATAGATAGCCTAGAGATAAATACTAAATATGTGTATATGCTTTTCTATAACAAGCAGTGGTGTCACCTACATTGAAATACTTCTGCACACTTCCATTTCTAGTAACTGCTTGGTACAGCTCCTGTAACACAAAAACCCATCCACGAGAACATGCACACACCTCTAAAGTCACCGCACAGCTCACAACAACCTCTAGGAAAAATACACATTTGAGTTACGCAACTGTTCCTCTGGACTCCCTGATTTTCCTGCCAGTAACTTTTTTTGAAGTTGGAATTCAAAGGCTGGCTTTGAAGGTTTGGTTATGCCTCAGAACACAACTCCCGTCCCTCGCCGCCCCAAACAACGGCAGCGCTGTCCTCAGCGCACTCCTCTTCTGTGTCAGTGGTACTCCTTCGGGCAGGCTGATGGCACGAGGCAGCCAACAGCTCTGCAGCAGGGCATTCAGCTCCCATTTATTAGGACCGGAGTATTCTCTGAGGACAAATAGGATGCTGGCAGGTGGAGGAAGGAAGCATACACCTGTGAGACCTCGCTCTCTCTTAACTCTGAAAAAAAAAATTCATTTAAGATGAGAACTGATACCTCTAATATCTGCCTATATATACACTGAGATATTTACATACCTGGGTCAATAGTGAAAAGCATTTAATTTCCTCAAAGCTCCCTAAACCCCAGGGGTAATAAGCGCTGGGCATAAATACTGCGCCACTTACTGGTGCTCTAAGCTGACCTTCTCACTGTTTCTCTATGCCAAAGGAGGGCAACAACATAATACTGAGAGAAATCATCTGCTTGTGAACCAGGTCCACAGATGATTCCTCAACAAGCCCCCAGGCTTCCCTCATTACCACCATTGAGAATTGTATTTTTTTCCTTGCATAATGGGGAAAAATTCTAAAAATCTGCATTTTCAACACTGAGACAGCCTCACCAGGGTAACTGCAGGGAAGTGTCTGACACGGGGCCAGTAAGAGCACTCTGCCATGTTGAACTGACCCAAAATATTTGAAAAAGACCTTTAATAAATTCATCTGCCTTGCCCTACCACCACACTGCTTCAAGAAAAAATTGTGGCTCATGCCTCTGCTCTGAGGGAAAGTCCCTGGAGAATTACATCTTCCACAAAGCAATGCAGCCTCTGACTTTCATTAAGCATACGAATTTCCTCATGTAACACCTGAAAAGGTGTTTCATTGCAAGCTGTTAGAAGAACTCATCCGTTCACTTTGGAGGGTGACCTTTAGCAAGCTGCTCCTGCTCGGTGCCTCATTTCCCACTGTAACAGCGGCAATGCTCATGGCTTCTGGTTCTGTGGCACTGATACCCAACCTAGTGCTGCACATTGCAAAGTGCTGGAGTTTCACCTGCTGGACTGGCTTGATGGGAGGAGAGGGGAGTCCAGCTGCCAGGCTCAGCTCCTGAAACCATACATCATGATGAGAAAATACTGATGTCAATGAAAGAGAAGCTTTTTGGCTCTTTTGGCAAAAAACTTTCATATGACCTTACATCACCTGAGCATGCTTTAGAGGTTGAGCTCATTTTGAACGGACGTCAAAACAGAACAATTCAATGCTGCTGAACTGATTTTTTTTTTATGTCCCATTAATTTTCCATGTTTTTTTTTTTCTTTGGGCAAACCAAAATGTTGGAACACAAACTTCCCAGAAGATGGATATTCTGAAAGTTGTTCAAGTCTATACCAGGTTTGAAAGGCCTTGGCTTTAAGTAGTCTAATGTTTCTAATTGGCTGCTGGGTCCCTTGCTGTATGCGAGATGAGCCTCATTACTCCAAAAGCATTCTAACACCAAAAGGAGCTGACACTGCTGGCTCCTGGCTGGGCATTGCAAAAGAACAAAATGGAACAGTTTCAGAGAAAGATTTTGACTTCCCAGGGATCTACCGTGTGTTTGTGAAATGGCTGCATCATTCAAACAGACGATATCAACTTTACCCTATGGGCACCTTTAAGTACCAGCGATGTAAACACAAATGCACAAATAGGGAAGGGGACCAAATAAGCACGCACTGATACAGATGCTTATTGACTTGGGCTTCTTCAGTGGTGGATGCAAGCTTTTCCATGAGTATCTCTAACTAGGGAGGGAAATGCCACCAGTCCCAGGCTGTCACAACACCCTCCCACAGGCACAGCTATCCAGAAGCCAGTAGCATATAGGTAGGTACCTTCACCCTGAGTTCAGCAGCAGCTGCTGACAAAGGTTGGATCAAGGTCAGATATTACAAAAGCATCTCCTGCTACTAGACAAACAAAAGAGGAGACTGGGACTAGAGCCACTGAGTCCCCTTTTTGCCTGGGGGACACACAGAACACATCTTTGAGAAGCAAAACTTGTCACACTCCAGTTCAACAGTACCTTTCACTCCCTCTGCAGAGGATGAAGCCAAGACCCAAGTGGCATGCCCCTGGCAGGATCCGATGAGACAGACTCACTGCTCTCTCTGGAGCAGTCCTGGATGCATCTGGCACCAACAAAACCAAGTAAGCTGCTACCTGAGAGATCTCAAACATTAAGGCAGCACAGCTCTTCTAAATCCTGTCAAAGTTCTTAATCCCCTCCCATCATAAAAAGGTGATCAGCACCAGACAGCTGAGGCATGCATTCACACATCCCTGGGTATTCGCCTTGAGTGAAGATTCGTAAGGAAAAGAATAGAAACAATAGAAACAATTATATAAAGAATAATGTTCTTTGACACTATTTCTCCATGTTGCCTTTTCTATTACTGCAAATATTTGTCTTTGAAGATCTTTTCCTGCACGAAGAGAGAGATTTACTGTGCATGGAAACTTTACAGGTTATTACTTCAAGCTAACTACACATTTAAACTTCATAAAACAAGGTTACTGTAGTAATTCTGTACAACATTTGTACATTTTAAAATTAAGCAGCAGATTATATGCAAGATTAATAACATTTCTGTAACTCTATAAATATGCTCTTGTATTTTAAAATATGAAATGTATTACAGAAGCAAAATCTCCCTTGTACTGAAGGATTTCGGTCCCACCAGAAAGTGCATAGGAAGCAGGCCTTATCAGAAGGAAAACTAGGATTATCTTTCAGACAGAAGTCTGTTGTATCCTGCAAAATGATGCAAATGGAACAGTCTTGCAATTAGAGCTTATAGAAGCGTTACGCATTCAGTGTAAGACGTGAAGCAGGCAGTGATGCACGCTAGCACTAGATCACACACACACGACTTCATTTACCATTCTAGGTAACGTCCATCCACCAGGTCCTGCGGCAAATCAGCACAGTTATGGAATCCCCAACTTCTGCCATCACAACAAATGTGAGATTGTAAAGCAGTTATTGGAGTCGACAGCAAAGGAGGAGAAAGATGTTATGAAATGCCAGCTGATTAGCAACTGGAACCAAAACCAAAGTCCAATTACTTGGACTGTTACGTAGGTCGGTTCATCTTTATTTCCATAAGGATGTCTGTCTTTGGGTTACAGCCCACTGTTAGAGCAGCAGTTCTCAGACCTGAAGTTTTTTCCAGTGCCTTCTGCAACACCTTCTTTACTACAGACAGATCAGGGCTTTGTCTGAGGCACAGGAGACGTTACCACATCCTGCCTGCCTCGAAGGTACAGGCCTGACAACAGCTCAGAGGAAAAAATGAGAATAAAACACGTTACAACAGCAATCAAATAGACAAAACCAGAACAGAGATCTCCTGCCGTCCTTGCCTGTCCTACCAAGCAGGTCATGAGGGCTCTGATCCTGCTACAATCTTTGACCACCATTCAGGATGCTGCAGCACAAGTGTGTATGTCCTGAATCTTCCCTGGGTCCAACACTATGCTCTTACCTTCTGTTATTAAACACCACTGCTCTATTTGTTGCTGAACTGCTGAAAAACAGCCCCATCACCCACAGAACAGAGAACTGCTACGCTAATTCTGCTAGCCATGAGAGCAGCTGGTGTGGGATGCATCCCATAACCTCGGCTGTCTCAGGGCATCGCTGAGCCATGAGTCAGAACAAGAGGGAGGAGCTGACAGCACCAGCAGCCCATGCAGAAGCATGTTCTAATGATGAAACAGTTCCAAACCTTTAGGACGACCTGGAGAAAACAAGACCTCAGTGCCCAGCTTCCAGCAGACTGCTCATTCTCCCAACCAGCTCCATTTCTGTACCCCACCCCCTGCCACTTTCCTGCCTTCACTGCATCAGGCAGCTCACTTTCGGACATCGCATCACTCATTTTCAGGTGCAAGCATCGGCTGACCTCTGGATCTAATGAACTTCCACTCTCCTGAGGACCAGCCCAGCATGGATACAGCCATTCGCACTCCCAGACCATGTTGTATTACCCCAGTGATCTCCGTACCATTCAGCAACAAACCAGACAGGGTTTAAAAGCAATGTCAATGCAACATGAAAAGTCAGAGGTAGGATTCAACCTGGAGTCCTGCTGCTCCACACCTTCCACTCCCACACCAGCCCCAAGTCCCCTTCCCAAAGCCCCCAGGCTCTCTGGCCAACACCACGACATCAGGATTTGGATCCAACCACTGCCCAATGGCACATTCCACCCAAGCGAGGTCTCAGATCAGCAGGGTAAGATGCTGAAACCACACTGGCTTCCCAACACAAATCCCTGCATAGGTACTGAAGACATGCCTCAGCCTTAAAGCGTGCACAAACAGGTACTGCCGGGGCACCAACATCCCATTTATTACAAAGCCAGACGGACACACCATGTATTCTGTCCCCACGCACAGAAACTCCTGTAAACCAGAGGTTTGGTTGCCTTTCTCCTCCTGCAGAGCACTGACACCAGGGGCTGAACCCAGGTGATTTACAGGCTGGTGTCCTGGACTTGGCACAGCTGGGCAGAAGCCTGGCTCCCAATCTCCACACTTCTTTTTGCCAGCAGGGGCTGAGCTGAGAGCCAAGGGGTTTCTTTCCTGGAGCAACTGATTTATTGCCTCATGCAGTTGCAACCAGCCCCTCCAGGAACAGAGCAGGCAGCCCAGCGTGTCTTTCAGCCAAACGAACTGTCCGACACCAGACCCACCCAGGTTTGTCTTATAGCAAGAACCGAGTTCACTGTCCATGCTTCGCTATTTCTGTATTGCTCTATCATCATCTGGAGGCATAATTAGAGACAATTTGATTGCATTTTTCCTCTATGAGATGCATGAGCTGCAATTCATTAGGCTTGTGACATTCAGCAGCCACTGGCTGGTCGCCACCGTGGTCACCGGTTCTGGTACCCTGCAGCACCACCACACATACACAGAGCTCGTAGCTACTGGTGCCAGCTGGGGCTATTCCGGGACATGGCTCACAGCTCACAAATCAAGAGAATGATCTGTTTTGAGTAATACTTTTTTCATAAAGCTACAAGATAATCCATCCGGGTAAGGCCAGAGCAGCCACTTCCATGTAGCTAACCGGTTTCACGGGGCCTCGATAAGCATTTGAGCCAGTAACTGCTGACAGAACATTAGCAGCTGAGGCATGCAAGGAAATACCCGATGTAGTCAATTTCAATACTTAAAATCTCATAACCACTTCTTTTGAACTGTCCTGGGGAATTGCACAGAAAAAAAAGCAAATATTTACATTTTAAGTGAAGTATTTGTTTGTTCTGTTTGAAGTGGGCCTTGCCTTTTTTTTTTTTTAAATGAAACAATTTCAAAACACATTCAAACTACAGCATGGTATTTGGGACTGAAAGGCACTTGAAGAGGAAAATACAGGATTTCCTGCATGACCCTCCTTTCCCAGCAAACGCCGCTCTTCACTTTTACAAAAGGTAGCTTAAATGGATAGCTGGAAGCAGCTGTTTCTCCCAACATCTTAACACCTGTACTTCAACAGATAGAAGAGCTACAAGGCTCTTCTACATATCTACATATGGAAATAACATAACTGAAAATAATTATAGTGCTTTACAATCCATAGGGACCTTTACCTGCTGCCTTAAAAGCAATGCACAATATCCCCAGTGCCTGTATGAGATCAGCAAGAGTTACCGTGGTACCTCCTTACCAAGCAGCACACAGTGAGTGTCTGGCTGACAAAGTTGTTTTCTTGGTACTGCCTCGGGCACCGGCACACACCGATAGGGTCCAAGGCAGGACCCATCTGTAATAGCAGAGCATTTTCTGCAGGCTGGAAAATCTGGTATTTTGGGGGGCAGTTCCTTTCGACCCTCTCCAAGCCTACAGCCCACCACAACCACTTTCAGGGTAAGATGGAAAGCTGCACTAAGGACATGCTCTGTTTGCCCTGGATGACTAAACAGCTGTGCAGCTTCTGGGTAATACCAATGACTTCAGGAAGAGCAGTAAAGCAGCTCAACACCAGCCTTGTATTTGAGGTTACCGAGTATAAACCCAACGTCCAGGTGAGCATAAACTAGTTTCAGTGGTGGTGACACCTGCTTTAACAGTGCTGGGACTCAGCAAGACTCTTCCAGCCTATTCCTGAAAACCTTTAAACGAAAAGGGAACCGCGTATGGTTGTATATGTATAGAAGTACAGATATAGCAGGGCATCAATCTAAAAACTGCCACCATTTGACTGACTTGCACAGCTCAAAGACTTACTTGTGCTAGAAGATCTCTGGGCACACAAAGCTCAGCTTCAGCCCCAGTCCCCTGCTCTCCGTTTCACAGGCAGCACAACACAGGGCTAAATTCTGCACTCCGTTCTGCTGTCACCATCCTCAGAGTGTGCACAGAAGGGGCAACTTTATCAAAATCAGTATTTTCTTACTATAAATAACAATTAGTTTTTTTTTAAACAGTCTGTTCTGTCCTTGTATACTTCCCACGGCTGCATACTTGCATTGCTTCAGCATGTCAGGCCTGTCCTCACTATTTCTGGGAACTTTTTAATCAAAGGGGGGTGGAAAGTTTAATCTTAGCTGTTTTTGTTACAAGTCTTACTATTACTGGATGCTGCATTTTATTTTATTTCGGGGAAAATGCACTATAAATACAGTTTAGGTAGGAAAGCCTGAATCTCATGTTACTGAGAGATGAATGATGCAAATGAAATTGCCAGGTAAGTCTAGATACCTGGTGCCATGTTCAGTAGCATGGGAGAAAGGTGTCTCAGCAAATAGCCACTTGTTACAAATGTACTTCAGTCATTAAGACCGGCTGAATATTCTGACTTTTGAAAACAGCGCATAGAGATTTTAATAGCAGCTGCTAACAAAATCCTCAGAGCTATACAGTTTCAACCAATAAGACAAATTATCTGCCTTCAAAGCAGCAGGAAGAAAAATCAGAAGTAAATCAAGCCACAACTGCTTGGTATTTTAACATTCCCTTGGAACACTATGAAAAAAAGTCTTCTCCAAACCTACTTAATTAGTTAATAATTAAGGGCTCAAGTCATTTAACTAGGTCTTCCAGCCCATAATCATGCAATTATCTCCATTGTCTTCCCAGTTTGGTAAGGCAGCAGAGACCTGCCCTTTGCCTACTGACCAAATTGCTCATTCACTTCTCCAAGTGCAAGCTCAGGGTAGCTCCACGTGGGCTTTTTAAATAAAGCTTGACTGGAAAAGACTCAGGACAGTAATTTTTAAACTTCTCCACTGATTTCTCCCTCACTTCTCATATGGCAACAAAATGGCTACGATTTACAGTATGTAATTTCTCCACTGGGAGACACTGACAGAAAGAAAAAGTTTAAAAATTAACAGCTGACTTTGTCGGTGCAATTATTTGGGAACGTATGGCACTGGTTAATAGGCAATGTCAGAATACCAGGCTCACTGGTCGATAATAAAAGGAAGTTTGAACTGAAGGCTAGAAGATATCTGAAAAGCTCAGCTTCAGCCTTCAAAAGAGATCAAATATGCTCAAAGTGTTACAGCAAGCAGGTCTTGCTGAGGAAGCTTATTCTGCTGTCAACCCAGTTACACTGCATGGCTTGTTAGTATCAAATTAGGAAATCAAGTTTTCTTTTACATAACTTTTACATAAGTTTTTTTTCCCCCTCCATATACTAGAAGTTGCTGGATTCTGCCTTTTTTTTTTTTTTGCTGGTTTTGTTGGCATGTCTGCCATTTTCCTCTAGTTTATGGTGTATAGGAACCACTAAAGTTTACGAAACTGGATGTAGGACTACTCTAAAGCAGCAATAAAGTGCACACTTCTGCATCGTAGCAAGGATTCTCAAGAATAAGTTCACACTGCATGTCTTTTCCCAGGCAAAGTTTCAGAAAACCAAACTGAGTCTTAAAGATCACCCGAGATGAAACTGAGTAATTCTGGCCATTTGCAATATTTGATGCTTTGTGTTTGTTTCTTGGTGTTCTGAAGCCATAGCTATAAGACATTTCCAACTGAAGGTCAGACAAGTTTTACACCTACTGAAGCTCTCTCCCACAATGTACATTCAAGACTGCCCATCAGTAAAGAAGAAAGCCCTGAGGGCTGTCCTTCAATGCGGGAGATTATTCCCCTCCTCATATAAGATTTGACTTTTCAAACTGCATAGCCACCTGTAATTTCCCACACACACACACTGTACAGATCACAGACAAGTTGCAGCCATAACATCTGGACCCAGATCTTCAGTGCCCGGGCACTGCCTCATCTCAGCT
Source organism: Oxyura jamaicensis (assembly GCF_011077185.1). NCBI lineage: Eukaryota > Metazoa > Chordata > Aves > Anseriformes > Anatidae > Oxyura > Oxyura jamaicensis. The sequence continues at coordinate 14,062,327 of NC_048901.1, read as the reverse complement.
ATAAGAGGAGGGTACGGACCAGTACCTGAGCAGATGATGAATTCAAAACCTGAGTCAGGGTTCAAACTCCTCAGTAGCATCATGTCAGAGAACAGCATCAGCTGGAAGACACCTTAAGAAGGTCTCTAGTCTAACATATTCCTGAGGAAGGATTATCACAAGTCTTGAGCACGCACATCTTACCAATGACCCCTGGCTTGCTGGACTTGGAGAAAATCAGTGACGGTACTTCCAATTGGAGCAAGCATAGCTTCAGAAACAGTGACCAGAAGTGCTTCACTCATCCTGATGAGGCCTTCTTGCTTATCAGCTTCTTCACAGATGCCATTAAATTCAAGGAAAGTGTTTTTGCATTAATAATACATTCTTAGTGATTGAGAAGCAAGGACCTTCCCTCATTATGCCAATAAAACATTCAGCACTTCTGACTTGTCTTCATAAATCCCCCAAGTAGCCATGTTCAAACTAACCTTACCTATTCAAAAACTGATGGCAAATAAAGTCCATCTAAATCAGGTTTCAACAGAGGGATGAGAAAAAGCTGCAGAGCTTAAGAAAAACAGATTTCCAAGTTAGAAATACTATTCCATACTTTCCTGATTTGTTTTGCACACACTATTAAAAAGAGTGAATAAAATGCCTTACTTCTGGAAGTACACATCCTGATACATCCACAAGACACTGCAGTATTGCTCCCAGGCCTCCACGCTATTGAGCAAACAGCCATCATCTCAAGCCACAAGATCTCTTCTGAAACATGACGACACTGTAAATAGTTTAATTCAATCCCAAGGAAAAGCTGCAGCTTTCAATGTGTATCCCACATAAATATCAAATTATAAGGTTCACCCAAACCTGGGACCCAGGAGCAGAAACTCAATGAATTAGCTCAATGATTTGTACTCTTATCGGGTACAAAGAACACTTAGAAGAAGTAGGGAGGAATACAGGAGCTATAAAAAAAGGGAAACATCCTTGTATCACTGACAGAAAAATAGTAAATGCTTTCTTCAGTCATCTTAGCATAACAGCATTATTAAAATCTTTATACTTTGAGTGAAAGCATTAATTATTACACCCATCAGGAATATTTTTCATTGTCAAATTGCCTTTTACCATGCTAACAAACACCAAACTTTGCATGTAAAAATTAATCATGTTATCCCATTTACAGGTCAAAAGACAGACTAAAACAGTTTCTGCAGTTCTCCTAAATAACTAGATTTTGCATATCAAGTGTTATGGCACGTTAGAAATGAATGCAATTCAAACAGGATTTGAGCAGCTGAGTAGATAGAGAGGGAAAGATAAGAGCAGATAAGACAAATCTTGCAGTAAGCTAAGCCTTTTGAAAAAATGCTTTAAAAAAAGTTCCTTTTTTAAAAAAGTATCAGAACTCTAAATGAACTAAGGATGAAACAGTTGCATGCAGGTCATTACTCAAAGTACCCACAGATTAGGCTTCCAGTCGCTGCATGTATAAATGGCACGTCAGAACAACTTAATACATTAAAAAAAACATTTTAAAGTACTCCAGCATTTCATTCAAGCTAAAAGCAACTTCCACAGCTCCCACGTAACTCAGGAAAGTGGGGTGGAGGAATTTGTCTGCTTCTTAGGTATTTTAATAATAGCCAGATGACTAAGTCCTCCCCCCAGTTTTATAATATTTAAGCCTATTTCTAGGGTCCTCTTTCCGCTTTGTTTTGGTAACACGGCGGGCTGCAGATATGAAGGAACAGGAGCACAGCCACTTCTTCCTCCTGTCAGGTGCGTTGGAGCACAGCCGCTTCGGGGGTACCATCCCCACTGCCCCCAGCATCAGCTGGGCTCCAGCCCTCCTCTCATCCAGAAGCTGCCCAGGCCTACCTACCTACAGTGTTTCAGCAGCTCCCTGCGGATGTTAATAAAGGCACTATGGACCCAGTTATCAGCTCTTCTAGGTGGCAGCACATAGCCAAGGTTTGCTCGCCAGAACATTTGCCAGTCCCACAGAGCAACCTGAGCTCTTGCCATCATGGAGCTCTCCCAGGACATGGCGGTATTTGTGTTGCATTACATGTGATTTCTAATGTCTGTGAAAGGAACAGACATGCACTTCAGAGAGCAAGTGAAATAAATTAGAGAACAGCATGCATGCAGTCGTGGCTTAGCGCCTAACACTCCTCCAGCATCTTCCAGTGGGGACAGAGTCTGAGGCAGAGGAACAAAACCTTCACAACACCCCGCTCCAGCTGAGCCCTGATCCAGCCTGAGAGGAACACTCCTCTCCAAATGCAAGTGTTAAGGTCAGGCAACCAAAGCACTCCCCTGCTACACACAAAGCTGGTTCCCCCGTGCAAAAGCACAGCCTGGGGCAGGGTGGGGTGGATAAAACACATCAGGCCATTTATCCCCATCCCCAAACACACTTCCCTGGGTCAAACTCCAAGCAGGCGGTTTGGGAAGCGCTGGCCTCAGTAACGCGTCCTGCACCGCACAGCACAGCGCTGTGAAAGGCAGAGCGTGTACGCAGCGCCTTCCCTAATGGAAAGGGAGCCACGTGGGGAAGCTTCTGACCGGCCTGATGGAGGTTCAGGTGTTCCCTAGGAAAGGAACAGTTTCATAACAGAAGCAACTGCACCACTGCTTGGCTTCCGTCACACAGAATAAACCCAGACAACACATGACCCCAGTCTCCACCAAACCTACCCACCTTACTACCTATTTACAAACATTTGTGCGTTGAAGTACGTGCTGCAGGCTCACAATAACCAGGACACCTCCGGATAACGCACACTGTGGTACATTTTCCATGATAAAGTACGTTTGACGTCAGCACCCCAAACAGCTCCAGGCCACGAGCTACTGTTGGGCTCACCAAGATCTTTTCTTTGATCACCAAAGAAAGCCACGAAGGTGGGGAGAGCACACAGCAATCTCCAGAACCGCCTGTTCTCACTCGCTGCCCTCTCTACCCTTGTCCACAAAGCCTGTCTGCAATCCTGACGTTCACCAGCTCTATTAAGTTTTATTAAGTTTTGATCACAAATTCTTCAAGGTGACAACGCTGCCCTTTTGGGGCACAGCACACGGAGAGCTGCGCAGAGAAAGCTGGCCCACGATGCTGGGTCTGGCCAAGGAGGCTTCAGGGGGTGCAGATCAATCAAACCACCCTGCCCATTCATGTATCTGCAAAACAGCAGGATGCAGAGACCTCAGAGCTGTTTGCCAGTCCCAGGAAGGGCAATTCCGTGCCCTTGGGTAAACCAGAGCTTACTGGTGTTTTACGAACCTCATTTAAAAGCCTAGACATTACATGTCAGTGAACAGCAACTTTGTGGCTTACCTGCAAAAGCAAAAAGCCTGGCCCTAGTCTTTGCAACTAGAAAGAAAACACGACTTAGATGCACCACCTGCCTGGGACAGTCACTCCGCAGAGATGCCCTCTGCAGACACCTCAAAGCCCTGCTGCTTTGGGATCTCTCCAGCAGAAGAGAGATGTAAGGCCAGATCCTGCCTCCTACCACCCAACCTTCTGGGCAGGAGGCTGCTCTTCCCCAGGGAAAGACCAACTCCACCAGGGATACATCTCCAGCCCAACACCACAACCAGCAGGGCAGGACCATGGCTCAGGAGACGGACAGGAGCACACCCAGATGCCAGCGGGCAGCCAACAATCTTGTTTTAGCTTTGCTGTCCCAGCAGACCAGCCCCACAGCTGACAAGAACAAGTCCTGCTGCATTTCCCAGCCACCAGCATGCATCCAGGGCTGCCAGCAGCCTGCCCTGCACAACTCCTTTCCGTGGGAGAAAGGAGCACCAAACACCAGCTGGGCCCTGGCAGAAGGTGGGCAGCGTGCCCCTGCTCCCCATGCGGCACACGAGTCCCCATCCCCACCTCAGACAAGGTACAAGGGATGACTTTTCTCCCTCGCTGCAAGAAAGGGATTTTCCTACATCTTTAGTGCTAGAGAAATGAGTAGAGGAGCTTTGGATGAAGGAGCTTCGGACAAAGGGAGTGCTCCCGGCAGCAAGGTTCCTGCAGTCCCTCCCCGCTCCGTCCCGAAGCCCAGGGCCGTGCAACTCGACTCTTGCTTGGCTGATTTCTTCCCCAGCCTCTGAGTCCAAACAGCTCTGTGTGATGCTCCCCTCCCTGCTACGCATGTTTCTGACTGACTGAAGAACCTGGCAAGGGACCAAGTATTCTTTAACCTCCACATTAACTATTGTTAGCTTTGGCAAAGCCCAGCTCCCGGGATGCCGCGAGCGGTATCGCTTACTGCTGCAGCCCGCAGGAACTGCTGTAACGGCGAGATTCAGGGAACAGGGATCAGGTAGCAGATGCACAAACAGCGCTCACCCACAGCGTCCTCCCTCCCCCAGCACCTACGGCGCTTCGGGAGCAGCTACAACTCTTTTAAGCTCCTCTCTGCTGGACAAGGTTCGGGGACTGTGAATGAGCAGAACTGAGCCGGTTACGGGAGCTCCAAGTTAGATGAGGCCAAGCGTTACTTCCAGGCCACTTTGATGTGTTGGTAGCACTGCAGATTCATAGAGGGCGGCAATTTATCTTTTTGGACACTGGGGGAGGTCGAAATGTATGTCCCTGGGTTTGATTGTTAGGCAGAGGCACAGGCTGCTCCACCACCTCCCACCCCAGCACCCCCTTCCCTGCACTCTTACTGCAACAGCCCAAGAGACTGCAAAGTCCTTAGTCCTGCCCCTGCTGTACAAACCCTATGGTGCATCCATCCATCCACCCCCCTTCGCTCCCAACCAGCCCAACCACTACAATCAGCTCCAGAGATGAGCCTCCAGCCCCCTTTTTAGGGACCTTTTTTTTGCAAAGCTTCAGCACCGGCCACATCCAGGCAGCCAAGTTGTTCCAGGATGGCAAATCCCAGGCAGGAATATCCTCAAGAGTCACTAGGCAGAGCTGAAGTCAGGGCCCAGAAGGAAGGTGCTGGTTCTAACAGACTTCCTATCACTTAACATAGCACATGCTCTTCACCAGTACCTGCGCAAAGCTGAATTTGGATGTTTTTAAGACTTGCACTGGGGAGGTCTGTGGGGTAGGAGAGGGCTGCAGGAAGGAACATTCAAAAGCACAGGATGACTTCGGAGAAACCCCGTATCGGGGCGTGCACAAGCAGCAGTGTCCTAACAAGACTTGCAATGCAGAGGCTTGCTTAATAATGTACATAAAATGTAAACAAGTACCTAGTAAGGCAATGCAGCTGCAGGTCCATCTAGGGTCAGTCACAAAAGCTCGGGATGTGAAGGGGCTGGGCTGGCTTGTACCTTCCCTCCAGGGAGGCAGCCTGCATCGTGCCTCAGTACGCAAGTACACAACTTCAGCCCATTAGATCTGTGCACGGCAGGCCTTCCCGTGCTGCTCCACCATGAAGGAAGTTCCAAGAATTACTTCAGTGCCAGTACAACTGGACCCCTATCACGACCAGACTATCTGCCTTCTCATTTTTCCATTGAGATGCCAAAGTCACTGACATACTTCCTTCAAAGCCATCTCTGCTTTGGACCTGTCCCATTCTGGTGGCATGATTTCTGCCAGGGTTGCTCTGAAGAGCTGTCTTCTCTGCCTAGGTAAATCAAACCCACAGAGGATGTTTGCCATCTCTACCCCAACACAGAAAACCTCTAGTAACTGCAAACTGCTAAGGTGTGTTGCAAAACATAACAGGGTGACTCCTGGGGTTGTCTCCCACCAGTAGTCCTTCCACCAAAGCCAAAAGCCCAATAGCAGAGTACCGTGGAGCCTGTCTTGCAACCAACAAACACCAGTACCAGCAGCCCAAAAGGCTGCCTTGCCCAGCTGCTTGTTCCCAACTCAGGCAGCAACTGCATCGCAACAGATCTGTTTGCACAAGACGGGAATCCGGTGGCTCTCTACCAGGTGCTGCTTTTGCCACCAGCTAGCTGGATCCCTTTCCTTTGATTTCATTGCAGATGTTACCTTTCTGTCCCCTGCACAACTCCTCTGGTTGCATGAGCTCCATCAGAAGTTCCAGAAAGCTTTTTGCCTGCATGTGCAGCGCATGACAGGGCGCAGAACAAGCTATTTTGATGTCACAGTCTACTCACTTTGCATCAAGGCATGTACCAGTAGGACACGCAAAAAGCTAAAGGTGTCCCATCTCGGGTTAACTGTGAAAACAGTGTCGGCAGCCAAAAAAGAAACCAAGACTAGCCTGCTATGAGCTTTTGATCTAAATCAAATCTTTGCAGATGCATTTAAAACAAACAAAAACTTACCTGTCCTCAACCCCTACACTAATCCTATTGATTACTGCCCACAAGAAACTGTACTTTGTAGGACATGCTGCCTCCATATGATTGAAATAGCTTTCCTTAATCAGCATATAATCAGATATTCCCACACAGGAGAACTATAGCCCTGATTGACAAGATAGTTACAAAAATAAACCTGAGGTTTAAATATAGCTTGCTCAGCTCCCTGGAAGGTATGTACTATTGTGTTATACAAGTCTACCATCATTTTCCTTGAATTAATATAGCCCATATTCCCCTGCTGCCTTGATATCTATCAATTAAGCAGCTACCGGAGTTGAGTTATAGAGGAGAGCTGGCAGCTGGGGTTAGGTGGGAATGGCAGCTGGCCTTGTCACTGCGTGGACTGACTTACCATCAATATTTCATTGGCAATTAACATTTACAGATTTTGAGTTCACGTACCAGTTGAATGTGTTATGTCTGATGCAACTGTAGAGGTAGGTAGATAAATAAACATGCAGGACTACATAGCTACGTGCAGGAAAATAGACATCCTTTCTGTGGGGCATACGCGCCTGGGCTGGATCCACGTCTCTGCATGCAAATACTAAGCTCGGCAGGTAATATTTAACAATTCCCTCTTCCTAAGGTGGACAGTTCAATAGCACAGTGCCCAGTGCATTTCTTCCGATCTATCAGGATGTTCTGATGTGTTAAATATGCAGCGTAATGAGGGCAGAGCTCTATAGTCCTGCTCTTCCCATTTCCAAAAAAGAAATAAATAAAATATGGGGTATTTTTAAAAACCACCATCCTAATTACGAAACGCTCTTCATCTCTTAAAAACATCCTCGCCGCTGCCCGAGCACGAAACACGGGACAGACCTCCTGTTTATTATGCAAATCCCCGGCATTAAGAAAACAAATCGCCAACTACCAGCTGGCTCGCCCTCCGCGCAAAGAAACCAAGAGCAAAAGGCGCCCTTCGCCGTGCCGCCCCACACCTCGGGAGGCGCCCACACCCCCCGGGGGGCGACACGGCGCCTTCCCCGGGCCCCCTTCCCCACCGCTGCTGCAGTGGCACGGCTCGGCACGGCTCCCGGCAGCTCCCAGCCCCGTTCCGCGCCCGGAGCCCGGCCCCTGCGGTGCTCTCCCCGCCGCCCCCCCGGCACCCACCTTTGCCTTCCATCTCGGAGCCCTGCTGCGAAGCGTCCGGGGGCAGTCTCCGGCGGCCGCTCTCCCTTGCTCACCCCGCAGCCCGGAGCCTGCTCCGCGGTGGGGACGGCGCCGTCACAGCCTGGGAGCTGCAAGCAAGCAAGCAGCGGGGGGGAGGGATGAGGAGGAGGAGGAGGAAGGCCGGGAGGCCGGGCTGCGGGGCGCTGCGCGTTACCTGGGCGCCGGGCGGGCGCTGTCCGTGGCGGAGCGGTGCTGGCGCTGCCGCTGCGGGGGCGAGAGGCTCCGCCGCCCGCCGCGCTGCCGGGGGCCGCCCGCATGCGCGCCCCGCCCGCCGCCCGC